>NC_138371.1:65725709-65752728 GCF_054177405.1 Leptonychotes weddellii | reverse complement strand
GTCCCTTCCCGACTGGGTGCTGCCAACGTTGTCATGGGCGGCCCTTCCCAGACGCAGAAGGAAAGGGTACCATTGAGTTGAACATGGGTGTGTTCCAATCTGCCTAGTGGTTATTGTGTTTGCCCAGAGGGTATACCAGTAACTGGTTAACTTGTAATTGGTAGGAGTTACTTCATAGTTAATTTGTAACTAGTAACTCATAGACTTGTTTCAGTACTTATTTCTCCTACTTTTTTTTTTTTAAACTTCATCTTCTCACCACCAAATCCATTGACCTCACTTCTGTGCCCACCCCCCCCACTGCGTAGGGGGCGCCTAGCTGTTCCAGTGGGCCGTGTCTCTGCCCCTCTCTGAGGCCCCCACCCAGCTGAGCTGTTCCAGTGGGGGGTGTCTCTGCCCCTCCCTGTGGCCCCCCCCCTCCCCCCCGCCTCCGCAGCTGAGCTGTTCCAGTGGGCCGCGTCCCTGCCCCTCTCTGAGCCCCCCCACCAGCTGCTTGGCTTCCGTCCACTCTTGCCTGCTGATGCATGGCTTCTACCGCTCTTCTCTCAGTCCGGAATCACCAATTTTTGTTTCTCTACTGAACTCTTAAGACTCTTAAGATATTAATAAGCTTTAACTGTCTACCTACTTTAAAACAAGAGAACTAAAACTTCCCTTGCCGTTTACCTCCCCAGCTGTCCCAATTCTCTGCCAACCTGTAGAGCAAAACTCCTAGTAAGAAGCTGCCTGTAATCCTGTCTCAGTGCTTCTCTTGACTCATGTATTTAAATGTTGACACTAGGACTTTGGCATGGCAGAAGAATTTGCTTCCAAGGCTCTCGAATTGAAACCAAAGTCCTATGAAGCCTTTTATGCCAGGGCAAGAGCGAAGAGAAATAGCAGGTACTGTCTGGGGGTCGGTCTGTGACTAGAGGAGCCTTCTTGGGTCTCTGCACTATCACAGCTGCTGGTTGACTTTGGGGGTTGCTGACTCACAGGCATTACTCAAATGCCTCTCATCCCTAGCTTCCAAGGGGCACAGCAGCGGGTATTCTTAGCAATGGCTAGACTTCTGTTTTCTCTTGACATCCCCGTAACCGTTCCTGCCCTGCGCCCCAGCTGCCACTCGCTGCCACACAGAATGCCTCTGTGCTCGCAGGGAAGCTGCCAGCTAGAGACACGAGAGCAGGCAGGTGGGGGAAGGGAGGAGAGGCCTGGAAGACATGTGGGTTAGAGATGGACGCGGTGAGAGGCGGTGGCGAAGGAGGATTCCGACACCCACTGCCTTATGCCGGTTCCCACTCCCGGCCCGGTGGGGTTTGCAGAGACAGCGGGGCCCTGGCATGGCGGCGCAGGTGTGGGCCGGGATTCGCTCCCGCGCCGCCCAGTAGCTCTAAGCCAGTGCGGACCGGGCCCTGCCCACCCCCGCCAGTGTTGCAAACGCCCTCGGCCGCCTTCCCGCTCTTGCTAGCAGAGCTCTCTTACGCACAGCGACGTCCCGAGCGCGTGCCTACACGGCTTGTAACTCCGCCTTCTGTTCTGACATAAAGGCAGTTTGCGGCGGCCCGGGCTGACCTGCGGGAAGCTGTGAAGCTCTGTCCCACCAATCAGGAAATCAGGAGGCTCCTGGCCCGTGTGGAGGAGGAGTGCAAGCAACTGCAGAGGAGCCAGCAGCAAAAACAGCAGTGCCCGCTGCCAGCCGCGCCCAACGACTCGGAAAACGAGGAGGACGCCCCGACCGCTGGCTTGAACGACCACTTCCATCTTGAGGAGGCCGAAGACGAAGACACGTCGTCGCAGGAGGAGTCCATTTCCCCGACGCCCAGGCCTCAGCCCTCCGCATGTGTCCCCTCTCCGTACATCCGAAACCTTCAGGAAGGCTTACAGTCCACGGCCGGGCCGGTGTCCCCGCAGAACAGGCCGGGGGTCGGTAAGGCCCTGAGGGAGGCCGTGGTTCCGCCGGGGCTGGTGCTGCAGCCCACGCGGCAGGCGCAGATCGTGAAGACCAGCCAACATCTGGGGCCCGCGCAGCCAGGCGCGCGAGGCGGCGGCCCGAAAATGCAGGCCTCTGCCCAGACTCCTCCCCCGAGGCCTCCGCCCGGCGGGACGGCGGCCGCTCCCGCGGGGGGCAGAACCCCGCGTTTGGAGGGAACAGGTACTTCGACTGTGGGGGCCGGTTCTGGCCATTTCGGAGAGCGGCTGGGCCCCAGCCACAGCGTCCAGCTGCAGCACAGCGACGGTGGCGCTGCCTGTCCCTTACCAAGCAAGATAAAAACCGCAGAGAGGCTTCTGTCTCATGCCCCCATCGCTGCGGACGTCGCTCCTTTAAACCAGGGTGGGCCAGCGAGCTGCAGCGACGTGCGACATCCAGCTTCCCTTGCCAGCTCGGGCTCTTCTGGTTCTCCGTCTGGCAGCATCAAGATGTCAAGCTCAACCAGTAGTTTGACTTCGAGCAGCAGTTTTTCCGATGGCTTCAAGGTCCAGGGACCGGACGTTCGCATCAAAGACAAGGTTGTTAACCCGGTTCCAGGCGGGACAGCTGAGCACAGGCCGCGCAGTACTCCGTTCATGGGCATCATGGATAAGACTGCCAGGTTCCAGCAGCAGAACAACCCTCCAAGCCGTACCTGGCACTGTCAGATGCCGGAGGGGCTCCTGACAAACGCGTCTTCTGCAGCTGGCCTGCAGCCCTTGAACTCGGAGAAGCCCCCTCTCAAACAAGCAGGAGGGCATACCAGCCAGGCCAAAACCTGCTCTGTTCCTACCCTGGCGGGAAGTGTCCACAGTGCGGCACAGGCGAAGGAGCGCGAAGAGAAGAAATGCCAGATTCCAGTCCACTGTCAGGATAACAGGATCGCTAAGACTGTTTCTCATCTGTATCAGGAAAGTATCTCTAAACAGGGGCCTCACGCCAGCAGCGAAGCCCACAGGAGTCACCTTCCTTCAGCAAAACCGAAGCGGTCGTTCATAGAGTCAAATGTGTGAGCCTTAAGAGAGAACCGTATGTGGGATTGGGCAGTGTGCTGGCTTCTGGTGGTAATTAAAAGGTTTTTCATGAGACAAATGACCTGTTAGCCATGTATTTTTTTCTTTTTTCCTTGGGGGTGATTGAGATGCCCTTGATATATTTAAAATGTGGGATAAAATTTCTTTGATAAATAGCTAGCTAGGAGTCACCATAAATAAAAATGCTAACCAGAATTAAAAACTATAATTAGTTAATGCCTGTTCAGTTAAACATTTAAGACCGCCCAGAAGACATTAACTTATGCTCTTCTCTTATGAAATTGTTTGGTTTTTATCACTTTTCCCCTAGCCTTTGCTATGTGATAAAATCATAATATTTCTTAGAGAATGTAAATGTTTAGTGATAGATCTAACTCATGGCATAATATCCAGATGGTGTATTCTGGGAAAGGTGGAATTTTCAGGTTTCAGTTCCATTGAGTCAAATCCCAATTTTTATATATAAATATATAAAAGTTTCTAGCTGAACATAAGTGTGACTATAAATGTTATACAGCTGATTTTTTTTTTTTCTTTAAGCAAAATACGAGAACATCCAAGTATTGTTCCCTGCGTAGTAGTTCCCTTAAGAGGATTAAACATTTAGTTCCATGTTATGGTTCTCATTAAAAATATTTTTATAGCACCTTTTTTGGAACTATATTCCCACTTCAAGGTGTTTTTAACGTTTGGAAACAGCATAAGCCATTTGGAATCACGATTGGTGGTTTTAGGCTAAAGTTGGATTTAGGCTAAAATACTAAGAATACGGCACTCTTTACGATACGTAAATTAGCTCTCAGCTGGTTCCCAAACTGTTTTTAACAATGATAGGGCACTCCTGGGAGAGGCGTTCCAAGGTCCTTTAAGGACACTATTGAATTTGGATAGTTAAGGTATGGTTGGTTGTTGCTTTTGTTTCATTATACAATCATGACTTTTATAGTCACATGTTGTACATATTAAATAGCCAAGTTGTATTCAGACTTGTAAATATAACTATTTCAAGTAATCATAAAAAACTCATATATTTGCATGTTCTTTGTAAGCTTCCTTCATGCTGATTATTGCACTGAACGATGTATTATTATGGCATGTTAACAGTATACAGGTAACAGCACTTTATCTCATTTATATGAACACCTTTGAGGTGCTACTTAAGTCCAAACTGATGTATTATTCATTTGTAAAGATAAGGTACAGCAATGAACCTTGGTTTAAAGGTATTTTTATATGAAAATGGTGTGCTGTTGGAGGATGTGAAAATGCTAATTTCAAAGAGGTGGGAGTATAGTTGTTTTATATGTTGGGATGTGAAATTTATTTTCTAGAATTGGGGAGAAGGAAGTTCTATATTTACAGAATGTTTTAAAAATGAATAGTTGTCTTGAAGTTCTTGTGAGCATCATTATGGTTTTGTACGAATAGGAAGTCTTCTGGTGTCATTCTTCAACATTTGTTCCTGAGTGTGTAAGCGTACTTTGTACAGCTTTATCATTTTTATAGGCTTTCCATGAGTTCTGCTGTAAGTACTATGGCTTATTTATTGTTCATTGTTTTCTTTAATATTTGTGGAAGTCTTACTCTTTTGTTATGTAGTTTTGTTTCTGCACAACTACTGTACTTTTCCATATGGAATAAAGAATATTAATAGAATTTGTTTTGTATTAAGTGAAACAGTGGATAAGTAGAGACTGTCCTGATGACAGTGATCTGCTTTGGTTTAATCCTGGGTGATCTTGTTACCCTAAAGGAAATAGTGAAAGGTCTATTTTTATAGTAATACTACCAGATGCATATTTAATTTCATTGAAGAATAATTTCAGAAAAAGGGCAAAGCTTCATGATATCTCAGAATATTCAGTGGTTAACATTAGTCTTTTTGCCTGAAATAGGAGGAAGAGCATTCTGTACTTACCTGTTTCAGAAATCTTGGTGTCTGTTTTTACTGGCAGCAAGATCTGTTTAGTACTGTAACTCTCAAACACTTTGGCAATACACCGCACACTGTGTTGATTATGAGAGTTCTTCACATTTGTATAATCTTTCAGTTAAAAGAGGCATTTGTCTTTATCCCCACGTATTTCTGTCTCAGAGCAGTGGGAATGAAGGTGAACATCAAACTGGGTTGTATTGTGATAAAACCCTGAGGTAGAGTCTTAGGCCGGGGTATCCCCTAAGACTCCTTCAGGTTCCTGTCTGGGTATGACTGTTATTAGTAAGGCTGAGTAAAGTCCTTCTTTAAAGCTCTATATTAAACTTAGGGGTTAAAAACAAAAAACCAGGTGGGACGGAAAAGTGTTCTTAGCTGACAGAGAATTGTTAGATGACTTTGGCTATGAAACTGCCAGTGGGACTCCTGGAATTTATTATAAACTACATTAGGATTTTGATACAGTCTTAGTAAAGATATTTGGCCCAGTTAGCCCGGAGAGAAGTCTTTTTGGGAAGTCACTAGTCAGTGCTGAGGCCAGGGCTACGGGCAGGTGAACACCGCTCCCGTGTCATCCTCAGTGAAGGGCTTGGCCTGGGGAGCATGGCGGAGGGGTCTTGTGGGGTCCCTTCCTGGGGGTGGTTTTGGATTTGGTTTGTTTCCTTGTGTGTCTGGGGGGAGGAGGAGTTGTCAGGCTTTGGATTTATTTGCATTCATAAACAGAAGCACTTCACTTTAGTAAATTATTGGCATCTCAGTTTTCAACCATTTGGGTAACAAACTATGATGGTGAAACGTAGAAGAGAAAATTGCCACCTTTAACACATTTAAAAGATAACCAATCTTTTATTTTGTTTTCTATCAATGATGTCAATGATTTTTAATAATTTTTTTTTTTTTAAGATTTTGTTTTTGACAGAGTGTGTACAAGCAGGGGGAGCAGCAGAGAGGGAGAAGCAGGCTCCCCGCCGAGCAGGGGGCCTGATGCAGGGCTCCATCCCAGGACCCTGGGATCATGACCTGAGCCGAAGGCAGATGCTCAACCGACTGAGCCACCCAGGTGCCCCGATTTTTAATAACTTTTATGTAAAAAACCAGTCTGCCTCCTTTGGAAAATAAGTCTGTCAATCAGAACAAAAAATATTTGGCCCAATGGTGGGCTCTGTCACTTAAAAAATCTTTTGTTAAAATTATGTTAACCTACTTTCTCTATAGAATACAATGGAAAAACACCTAAAATGTGTTCCCAACCTTTTTTTTTTTTTTGTCCTCACTTGAATGTAAGAAGCATGGGTGGTATGAAAAAATCCTCTTGTAGAATCTGACTGTAAATCCCAGCTAGGTACACAAAGGAAATAAAATTCGGTAATCCATTAGGAGGATGGAAATTTTACAAAGCAGCCAATTATAAAGAAAAGCTATTTGGAGCTTTTTGTGATAGCTAGGCTTTGCACAATTCTGTGAACACAGCATATTAGCTGTAAATTTGTAAAATATAGAAAAAGACTATATACATAATTATATCACTTTTCCCCTCATTTCTGAGTTTTTGAATTTTTGAACAGTAAAACATGAGGGTTTTGCGGGGGGTAAGAACAGAGTCTTGGGCCCTGCCTGCTCTTACAGCTGGGTTCTAATGTGCCTTCTGTTCCGGGACACAGCTTACGACAGGTAGGGAAAGTTGCTACCACCTCAACTTCGTGAACTTGAAGTTTTCTGCTGAGGGAACACTTATCAGGGTATTGTATTAAACACCAATCTCTTGTGTAAAAATGTATAGTTACCCTAGCTTAGAATGTTATATGATAACTTTAAGAATTCTGAACTCTAAAAGGAGGCTGGTTTGCTGCTATATTTCAACAAAGCCAACTTGACATATTCATGATAATGTATTCCATCTAACTTCTACACAGGTTTGGATTGTGGGGAAAAATCATTACCACCTTGCAAATTTAGAATCCAACGAAATTGCTCATTAAACATTTCAAAATGGTTTTCTCAATTTAGTCATAAAACTATTTTGCTACAAATTCTCTTTAAAAGGATTCCAAAGAGTTATCAAATTAATGGCTTTAATTAACTAGGATTTCAATGTTATGTTCTTGATTATTCTGATCTTTAGTTGTAATGAGAATATGACCTTTATCGAGCAAGAATTTGAGCATTGCAATTTTAATTCAAAGTGAAACTTTATTTTTCTACAGGTTAAGATTTCTCTCACTAATACAAAAAGGCTTTTATAGTAAAAATAGAAAAGAAGTCAGATATGTTACTTAGTCCATATGATTTAAAGAAAAAGTTTTTATAGGTAGCTAAATCACTTTTCTCCTGTTTTGCTTTTAATAATATTAACATTTACCTTTAAATCATTCAAATGAGATCACTGAAGAATATAAACAATACAAACAATTTTATTTTTGATGTGTCTCTAGCCATCGGCTGATGGCCATTTTCAGAGTCCTGTTTGGTGTCAGTACCATTGAAGGAAGAACGAGATTCGTCATGGGACTTGTACGTTTCTTTTTGCTGATCCAATTTTCCATTGCTTCCTTTTCATAAGAATAGCCATCTAAAAAAAACCCCACATACACACAAATTATTTGCAGTGTAGGAAAGGGAGGTTGGGATTACCAAAAGGAGTTGAATATACCAACTCCACTGCCAAGGCCTTTATTGTGATTTAAGTGGTGGTCTTGTATCACTACTCCTAAAATACTTCTGCCACAACACCTTAAATTCTGCCGTACAAGATGCAATGAGATTGCACAAATTACCTGGAACAGTGTCAACATTTTACTGATAATTTTGAACACAAATACTGTAACAAAGGACTGTGTCCAAAATTCAGATGTAGCAGAAAGGAAGAAAGGAAAAAGCCAGGTAGAGGAGAGTGGTTGTGAAGATAAACTGCGTTATTAGAGCTGTTAGCTGTGTGTGAAAAGTAATATGGCTAAAGATGAAAAGAGCCTTAGGAATACCTCAGCAAAACTTTGACATACTGGAAACTCAGGGAAATGGATACCGAGAGATTATAGAACTCATCCCACTAAGGACTTGACAGTAAAGGGACTTACGATTAAAAAAAAAAAAAGCTACGGGCTAAGGTTTGTTAATACGAGTTTGTGCAAAATTCTTTGCACATATAAAGACTGGAGTTTTTGCTTCACTACTTTTTTTTTTTTTTTTACTCTTCGCTCTTTCTCTTTAAACTGAAAATCTTAGTTCCTGATTACATTTACACATTTATTTGCTTTAATTTACAATGCATACAACAGTTTCAAACTAACAGTGTCAATATATTACTAACACAGACTGTGAAAGAAATTTAAGATTTCTTTCTGGCTCTTTGTGTCACCAAAAACAGATCCACTAGGGTTTTCTAACTGAAATACTGTGTTTGATGAAAATCACTTGGAAAAAAATTCTTCCGTTTGGTTATGTTACCAACTTGACATATAAGTGTGTTAATTTGCTTCCCTTTTTTATCCTCTCAATTTTTAGATCGGTTTGTTTTGCATGATTTAATTCTGTAAAACATTTAAGTGACTGCAAAGTAAAAACTGTAAAACAAGGTACATCCAGAGGAGTCTATTCTCTGTCCAGCACAGGTTCCCTCCCATCCCATACAGGTAACTATGTATATTTTTATCCTTTTGTATCTTCTTGAAAATATAAGCGTGTATGTGTAAACACACAATGCATACACATTCTTACACAAGAGCTAGCATACTGTACATTATTTTGTACCTGCTTTAACTACACCCTTCTTTTATTCCCCTCACCTCCCCCCCCCGAGCAGTCCACTGTACAGATGTATTGATGGACATCTCGGTTGTTTCCAGTCTTTGCCTTTTACAAATAGTGTTGCAATGGACAATCTTATTTTGGGGGAGATTCCAGAAATAGGATTGCTGCATTAAAGAGTATAATTTTGCTAGATATGCCAGTACTTCCATAGGAATTCTACCATTTTTATTCCTACTAGTTATACTGATGAATGCTTTTTTTTTCCCCTCAAGAGCTTCACCAAGAGAATATGTTGTCAAACTGGATTTTTACCAGTCTCTCATGAACAATGCTAGAGTATATCAGGTAGCTTTATTTTGAGGAAGACAGAACTTTTTATATATATATGTATGTATGTGTATATATATATATACACATACATACATACATATATATGTTTAAGAGCCATTTTTTCTCTTATTCCTGTGAACTGTTACTATTTTTGGCCCATTTTTCCATTAGGCTGCCCTTCACCTTAGAGACATAATTGACATACTAGTTTCAGATGCACAACACAATTCTTCGCTATACTGTGGAATGATCACAATAGGTCTCATAAACATGCATCACCACACATAATTACGAATTTTTCCTTTTTCTTGTGATGGGAGACTTGTAAGATTTCTTTCAGGGGTAAAGGGGGAGAGGGAGGCATGGAATGAGTAAGTCCTGGGGATGAAAGGTACAGCACAGGGAACACGGTCAATGGTCTTATAATAGCGTTGTAAGGAGATGGAGGGGCTACGCTGCCGGTGAGCACAGCATAATATATAGCCTTGCTGAATCACTATGCTGTATGCCACAAACTAATTGCGTCAACTAGATTTCAATTAAAATCTCTTAGCAACTTTCTAATATACATTGTTAGCTATAGTCACCATGCTGAACACTGTATCTCTAAGACTAATTTCGTAACTGGAAGTTTTTATCTATTGACTACCTGCACACTTTGGCCCATTCCCCCACCCTCTGCCTCTGGCAACCACCAATCTATTCTCTGTATCCATGAATTCAGTGTTTTGTCTTAGATTCCACATGTGAGAGAGATCATAGGGTATTTATCTTTCTCTGACTTATTTTACGTAGCACAATGTCCTCAAGGTCTATCCATGATGGCACAAATGTCAGGATTTCCTTTATTGTGGCTGAATTATATTCCATTGCACACGTATATATTTTCTTTATGCATTCATCCACTGATGGACACTGGGGTTGTTTATATGTCTTGGCTATTAATAAATACTGGCAATGAATGTGGCGGTACAGATATCTTTTCAAGTTAGTGATTTTGCTTCCTTTGAATAAATACCCAGTAGTGGAATTGCTGGATCACAAGGTAGTTCTATTTTTAATTTGAGGAATCTCCATATTGTTCACCATACTGGTTGCACCATTTTACATTCCTACCAAACAGCACCTAAGGGTTCCCTTTTCTCCACATTGTCACCAACATTTTTTTTTATATATATAATAACCATTTCTAACAGTTATGAGGTGACAGCTTGTTGTGGTTTTGTAGTTCCCTGATGATTAGTAATGTTGAGCACCTTTTCATGTACTTGTTGACAGTCTATATGTAATCTTTGGAAAAATGTACATTCAGATCCTCTGCCTATCTTTTTTCTATTGAGTTACAGTTCTTTATATATTTTGGCCATTAACCCTTATCAGATGTGTGATTTGCAAATACTCTTTCCCGTTTCCTAAGCTGCCTTTTCACTTTGCTGATGGTTTCTTTTGCCGTGCAGAAGCTTTTTAGTTTGATGTAGTCCCACTTATTTTTGCTTTTGTTGCCTTTGCTTTTAGTGTTACATCAAAAAAATCATTGTCAAGACAGATGTCAAAGGGCTTACCACCTATGTTTTCTCCCAGAAGTTTTTTGGTTTCATGTCCTACATGTCTTTAATCCATTCTGAGTTAATTTTTGTATATGGTGTAAGATAGTGGTCCCATTTCTTTCTTTTGCAAATGGCTGTTGTTTTCTCTGCACCATTTATTGAAGAGGCCTTTCCCTATGGTATATTCCTCATTCCTTTGTTGTAGATTAATTGATCATATATGTGTGGGTTTATTTCTGGGCTCTCTATTCTGTTTGTATCTGTTTATATGCCAATACCATACTCTTTTAATACCACAGCTTTGTAATATAGTTTGAAATCAGGAATTGTGATGCCTCCGGCTTTTTTTGTTAAGATTGCTTTGGCTATTCAGGGTCTTCTGTGATTCCATAAAAATTTGCTCTTTTTTTTTGTGAAAAATGCCATTGGGATTTTGACAGGGATTTCACTGCATCTGTAGATTACTTTGGGGAGTACAGATATTTTAACAATATTCTTTCAATCCATGTCTTTCCATTTCTTTGTGTATTCTTCAGTTTCTTTTCTCAATGTATTCCAGTTTTCAGTGTACAGGTTTTTTTTTTTTTTTTTTTTTACCTCCTTGGTTAAATGTATTCCTAGGTATTTTATTCTTTGTGATGCAGTTATAAATGGGAGTATTAACTTCTCTGAGAGCTTGTCACTAGTATACAGAAATACAACAAATTCCTGTGTATTAACTTTGTATCTTGCAACTTTTACTGAATTTGACTAGTTCTAACAGTTTTTTTGTGGAGTCTTTACAGTTTTTCATATATAAAAACATGTCATCTGCAAATAGTTTTACCCCTTCCTTTCCAAGTTGGATGCATTTTACTTTTTTTTTTTTGCCTAACTTCTCAGGCTACAACTTCCAATACTATGTTTTGTTTTGGGTTTCTTCTTTAAGATTTTTTTTTTTTTTTGACGGGGAGAGACACAGTGAGAGAGGGAACACAAGCAGGAGGAGTGGGAGAGAGAGAACAGGACCCTGGGATCATGACCCGAGCCGAAGGCAGACACTTAACGACTGAGCCACCCAGGCACCCCTCCAATACTATGTTGAGTAAAAGTGAGGAAAGTAGGCTCTCTTGTCTTGTTCCTGATCTTACTGGGAAAGATGTCTGCTTTTCACTGCTGACATTGATGTTAGCTGTGGGCTTGTCATATATAGCATTTATTATGTTGAGGTACATTACCTCTATACCCATTTTGTTGAGGGCTTTTATCATAAATGGATGTTGAATTTTGTCAAAGGCTTTTTGTGCATCAATTGAAGATAGGATTTTTATCCTTTTTGTTAATGTGGTATATCATGTTGATTTACAGAGGCTGAACCATCCCTGCATCCTTGGAATAAATCCCATTTGATCATTGTATGTAATCCTTTTAATGTACTGAATTTGGTTTGCTAAAACTGAGGAATTTGACATCTATGTTCATTAGGGATATTGGTCCATAATTTTCTTGTGTGTTCTTGTCTGGTTTTATCATCAGGGTAATGCTGTTCTTGTAAAATGAGTTTGGAAGTGCTCCCTCTTTGCCTAGTTTTTTAAGTTTGAGAAAGATTGGTATTCCTTGAATATTTTTTATATCTTTGGAATATAAACACTTCATTAGTTTTCCACACATTTCTCTTGGATTTTGAGTCCAGGTTAGGAAGTGTCCCCATTTCCAGATTATCAAGGAATTTATATTTCCTTCTAAGACTTTTTTAATGTTTATCTCTCTCTAATCCATTTGGAATTTAGATGTGCAGTATAAGAGATGAAGGCAGTGTTACCCTTTTCCATATGGCTATTAGTTGTGAGAATACCACTTTTTAAATATTTGTTACCACTGACTTAACATATGCCATTTTTATCATTCACTAAATTTCCAAATGCACTTGGATCAATTTCTGTATTTAAAAAATTTTTTTTCCTGTTGTTCTATTTATGTGCCAATCCCAAAGGCTTAAAACATGTTCTAATATCTGATAGGGCTAGTGACACTCCTCTTTTTCATTTTCTAGATTTGTTGTGTGGTCTTTCCAATGGAACCTAATCATCATCTTCTGTATCACTAGGAAAAAATCTAATAGTGACATCTTGCGGACATTGTATCTTCTTATCATCATGGTATGCTCTCCATTTGTTCCAGGTTTACTTTGCAGGGATGTTCTTTGTTTTCTTCATGACCGTTTGGCACATTAAGTCCTCTGTTGTACATTCTTTTTTAAATTGAAGTTGGCACACTATGGTAGTTTTGGGTGTACAACATAGTGATTTGGTAAGTCTGTATATTATGCTATGTTCACAAGTGTGTAGTTACCAGCTATCACCATACAAAGCTATTACAGTATCCTTGACTATATTCCCTATGCTGTACCTTTTATCCCTGACTTATTCCATAAGTGGAAGCCTATCTCCTGCTCCCCCGCCTTTACCCATTTTGCCCATTCCCCTACCCACCCTCCCTTTTGCCAACTATCAGTTTATTCTCTGTATTTGTGGGTCTGTTTCTGCTTTTTGTTCATTTTTTTTTTTATTCCACATATAAGTGAAATCATATAGTATTTGTCCTTCTCTGTCTTAGCATAATACCTTCTCAATCCCATGTTGTGGCAATGTTATACCTTTTGATTGCTTTTGTTTACATATACATTTACACATGAAGGCTATTGATTCCTCTTTGATTTGACTTGCTAAATGCTGATTAGACTTAATAAGCTATCGTCTCAGCTCTAAATTCATGCATGATACTGAGGACTCCGCATGCTGGAGCCAGGATAATGCAAACCACATTTCTGCTTCACCAGTTGCCTCCTTGTTAGATCTTGCAATTGGATTCCTCTAGAAGAAGACAAAAACAGAGTGAAGGCTCCTATCAGTGCTGTGCCTAGCCGTGGCCCTTCATCTGGCAGGGGTAGTTGGTTATACTCTGCAGACTTTTTGCTTGCTTCATTGTAGGTACTGCCCCAATTTGTCTTATCCTTTCCCCTTTAGAGGCACCAGGTGGTAGCTACCCCTTCTTAAAGGCCTGGATTCTGGTTCTTGGAGACCCACATGAGGTTCTGATAACCTCAACTTCCTTTTGTTCCCTAGAGTCCTAGAGACGGTAGATGATTTCTGCAGATGCCGTTAGTGCCTTTTTCTTTTGAGATACAGTTGACATAAAGTCTACCTTTTTTAGTATACAATTCAGATTCTTAATGGTGATGGTTGTACAACTCTGAATTATACTAATTTCAAAATATCTTCAGCACTCCATAAAGAAACCCTATACCCCTTAGCATTCACTCTCCCCTCTCCTGGCAACCACAAATCTTCTTTCTGTCTCTATAGATTTGCCTATTCTGAACACTTCCTATAAACAGAATCATATAATATGTGGCCTTTGGTGTCTGTCTTCTTTCACTTAATGTTTCCAAGGTTCATCCATGTAGCATGTGTAAGTATTCGTTCCTTCTTATAGTTGATTATTATTCCATTGTATGGATATACCACATTTTATTCAGTGATGGGACATTTGGGTTATTTCCACTTTCTGGCTCTTATCAATAAGACTATGAGCATTCATGTACAACTTTTTGGATGAGTATTTTCAATTCTCTTGGATATATATCTAGGAGTACAAATGCTACATCACATTGTAACTATGTTTAGCTTTTTGAGGAACTGCCAAACTATTTTCAACAGCAGCTGTACCATTTTACATTTCCACTGGCAATATTTCTGCAGATCTTTCTAACACGTTAGATTCTAGTCTTCCTAGTAGGTTATCAAGTGGTATCTCAATGTGGTTTTGATTTTCATTTCCATGATGATACTGGACATCTTTTCTAGTGCTTACTGGGCGTCTGTGTATCTCTTATGGAGAAAGGTCTATTCAAATCCTTTGCCTATCTTTTAATTGGATGATTTGTCTTACTGCTGAATTGTAAGAATAGCTTGAGTAAGAAAATATACTCGAGGGCGCCTGAGTGGCTCAGTTGGTTAAGCGACTGCCTTCGGCTCGGGTCATGATCCTGGAGTCCCGGGATCGAGTCCCGCATCGGGCTCCCTGCTCGGCGGGGAGTCTGCTTCTCCCTCTGACCCTCCTCCCTCTCATGCTCTCTCTCATTCCCTCACAAATAAATA
The DNA here is from genome assembly GCF_054177405.1 of Leptonychotes weddellii. Taxonomy (NCBI): domain Eukaryota; kingdom Metazoa; phylum Chordata; class Mammalia; order Carnivora; family Phocidae; genus Leptonychotes; species Leptonychotes weddellii. The sequence continues at coordinate 65,738,047 of NC_138371.1, read as the reverse complement.
AAATCTTAAAAAAAAAATATATATATATATATATATATATACTCAAAGTTGAGTAAAATGAACCTTAATCTTCTATTACCATCACACTGGCCTATTACTGATAAATAATGTCCATGTTAATATTATTACTATGTGGAATATTATGAATTCAATAATAGCTAATTCATTTGCCACCAGGCTAGATAAATCTGATAATAGAATGTTTTTGACCTTCCAGATGAAAGGGGCCCACTTTTATTTCTTAGTTACATCCCACTGTGGTGAGGTAATGCTGTTTGTGTTAGTGCTGGGTGCTTAAATACAGTTAATATTTATGAATGTCCCGTATCTTTTTAAAAAAGTGTAATGTCTATTTTGAACGTTCAGGGTTTGGTACGTTTCTGCTTTATGAAAGTTGTTGCTGTGTTTGAGACTGCATAGCTAATAATAGCTACCTTCCCTGAGAAGTGTGGTCTTTAGTATTACATAGTATTTTCCTGTGTCTTAAAAAAAAAATTTTTTTTTGGTCTGAATTCTATTTTTACAGACATGTATGTAACCCCTTCTTCATGCCTATCCTTTTATTTCTAGCTTGTCTGAATCCTTTAGGTTGGACTGTGCTTTTGTTAGCTAATCTCAAATCTTTTTTCTCTTTAGTGATGAGTTAAAACCAAACTATATTTTTTATATATCACATAAACTTTCACTATGGGAGCTGGTTTCATCAATTTTAATGCTGGTTACCTTTACCCTAGTATCTTTTAAAAAGAGACCAAGAGGGGTGTCTGGGTGGCTCAGTCGGTTAAGCATCTGCCTTCAGTTCAGGTCATGATCCCAGGGTCCTGGGATTGAGTCCCGCATCTGGCTCCCTGCTCAGTGGGGAGTCTGCTTGTCCCTCTCTTGCTCACTCTCTTAAATAAATAAAATCTTTAAAAGCAACCAAGAACATACTCAAAACTTCAAATAGGCTTTTCAATTTTTCATATTCTCTACTCTTTTTTTTTTTTTAAAGATTTTATTTATTTATTTGAGAGAGAGAGAATGAGAGACAGAGAGCATGAGAGGGAAGAGGGTCAGAGGGAGAAGCAGACTCCTTGCCGAGCAGGGAGCCTGATGTGGGACTCGATCCCGGGACTCCAGGATCATGACCTGAGCCGAAGGCAGTCGCTTAACCAACTGAGCCACCCAGGCGCCCCCTCTACTCTCATTTTTAATGTATATTTTATCTGCACTGTTAGAGCATGTTATCATATAGTGTTTTGTCACCTTTAACTGAATTCCTGTAAGTGAATAATTTTTCCTTCCCTGCTTGTGGATTGTTAGTTTCTTGGGTGGTGGTAGTGAATAAAATGTCAAATCATTCAGTCTGTGGAGGTGCAGGTTTCCTGCTATAACAAAGTCAGTTATACTGGCCGTAGTTTACATAAACTTCAATATCAGCTTTTCACGGTATTATAAAATAGTGATTCTGTAGAAGTGATTCTGTAGAGTAAGTTTTTGGCTGGTAACAAATATTTGATAAACAGGAAAAGCAGGCATTTGGATTGGATCTAGAGCATTGCTAATGATGTGTAAGGTTGCACACTACTAAAGCTCATTCCAGAGCAGTGTGAGGGATTAATTATCAGAGCTACAAAGCAAAGACCCCTCCCCACCTTCACATACACACACACAGCCTTTCATGTATAAAAGAAAAGCCACTGATGCATTATTATAACTAAAAATGACACTCCTGTTTTCTTTGAAAAATTCATGCATGAAGCTTACTACAACTAGAGTTGGCTTATTTAAATCAAAGGTGGTGCCAGGGGAGAAAAATGACAATTTTTATAAGAATATATATAGTACACATTCAGTGTTAACTAGTAAGTTTGCTTGTTTTTAAATCCTTCAATAAAAAATATTTGTCCAAACAGTACCATTTGACTTTTGCGATAAACCAAGATAATGAGTGGACAAATCAAGAACTGTACCAGCAGCTAGTTCTAGCTAGTAAACAGTATTTAATAATATACTCAGATGCACAGGTTCTGGTAAAATACCAAAGAAATGATACCTATTACAAGATTTGTTTCTTAGACTTCCATTTCTGGTAATCAAGCAGATTAAACCCCCAAATTTCTTGCTATATTATACTTAGAAATGTGACTAAAAGAAACAGCTTTTTACATGTATAGCTGACTTGCAGGTTCAAATGGCGTCACCCTTATGAAAGGTTCAAGCGAAAAATATTAGCTCACTGGCCTGGGCTCTGAATTTATATTACCTTTGTCCAAGAAAAAAACTTGCTCAGTCCCCCTGTTGTCCTGGGAAATGGACAAAGCCAGCCCAGCACCTCTCTGGGGCTATATGCCCTCTCCCTGCACTGAAATTCCACAGGTAATACTTGACTGAAGGTGAACACTCACAACAAAGAGCAGATTTAGGACTGCACAAACCTCAGAAAGTGAAAATAAATACAACCTCCGAGTATTTCTAAAATAAGAATGAATCTATACTGTTCCAAAGCACTGTTACCTATATTAATTCATTTAATCTGCACAACAATCTTATGAAGAAACTGATGTATGGCCTGAATAACTCCCTATTTGACCTTGGAGTGACCCAAGCAGGCTGGCTCCAGAATCTGTGCCTTTAAACTCCAGGCTAAATCAGATTTCCAGAAATGAAAAACTACTGACATTGAAATTTTGAAGCAATGTCAATGGAAAGGTTAAATAGTGTTTAGAGGACTGGGAGGTAGGTCTGAGAAAATTACCTAGAAAGGCTGAAGAGATAAGGTATCTAGAATGAGAATGGCTGAAAGTTTTCCAAAATTGATAAAAGGCACAGAGTTCCATTCAAGGAGCGCTATGCACCCTGGGCAAGAATTAAAAATATTACCAAAGAAAAACTGTTTGAAACAAAAAAATCAGAATTAAACTGACATTATACTTGCACAGCAACAACAAATGCCACAGTATGTTCTCTCTATATAATTGAGAGGAAACACTTTAGAGAAAAAGCAAAATGGTCAGGGTTTATTAGTTCTTTTCACTTTTGAAATGACTAAGTGTGAACACTGATTTTTTTTTTACAAAGCTACCTAAATGAATTAACATACTTAAATGTTCAGAACAGACTTGAAAGCCATAAGATGGAACACCTGACTAGTGTAAAGTTTTCATTTCTACTCCTCACTCCAACTCCAAATTTAGTTTTAGATTTTCTGTAATTCGAATCAAAATATCAATTAGATTTTCTTTTGTAGTATAACAAGACGATCCTAAAATTTATCTGGAGGTCTGAATGGGCAAAAATTGGGCAAGCCAATTTTTAAAAAGATGAGCATAATTCAAACTAAAAATTTAAAAATAGGGCAGTACCTATCAGTATTAAGATTTTATCTAGTGTACCTGTGTATATACTACATGACTGAGGATTTTCTTCTGCAGAATTACTTCGAAAAAGATGTCCATCAGCAGTGTGAGTTAATTTATGGCACGTTCATACCATGAAATACTGTTCTGTAGTTGTAAGCATACTGACAAATACTATCTGATAAGTAAATTCAATTTTTAAAGTTTATATCATAGCCCTTCGTCACAGAATATAAATAGAAAAATATCTGGAAGGCTATAAGTTTCCACATTTTCAAAATCTGTATTTCCCTATTGCTTGTTTCTCACCAAGCACGTGCTGCTTTTTATAAAGGATAGATGAATAAAAATACTGTGTAAGAATGCTTCTAAGGCAGTTTAACAGATACAAGGTGTAGAGGTCTTCTGAAACACCAGGGGGAGAAAAAGCCAAAAAGGACATGTAATCAATTCAGAAAAATTCAGCAAAGAAGGAGAAAAGAGCTAGAAGAAAGCAAAATCAAATGGAAACATGCTGGAAGGAATTAGCCCAGATAGATCAATCCCAATAGACAGAAATCAGTTCAATTCTATTAAATTGTATATAAAAAAATTCATCTTTAATTTCTACACCCAAGGTGGGACTCAAACTCACAACCCTGAGATCAAGACGAGCAGGCTCTACCGACTGAGCCAGTCAGGCGTCCTGAGGATAGATTTTTTTAAAAATTCAACTTCAACTATATGTATTCCCCAGGGAACACCTCTAAAAGTAATACAGGAAGACTAAAAATAAAAAGATGGCAACTCTCCCTGGATTATACTACGTGGAAGAAAGCTAATCCCAAAATGTTATTTACTGTATGATTCCATTCATATAATACTTTTGAAATGACAACTTTTAGAAATGGAGGACAGATGAGGTCTGGAGGACATCTAAAAAGGCAAAAGAAGGTTTTAGGTTTGGAACTGTTCTGTCTTGATTGGTGGTTGATGTCCAAAAGGGACAAACTTGTAGAATTTACAACACATGCATGGAACTGGGGAAATCTAAAGTTTGTAGACTGCAGCAGTGTCCATATCCTAGTTGTGATATTGTATCATTTTGCAAAATGTTGGCAGCAGAACTGGGCAAAGTGTACAGGATCTGTTATTTTTTAGAACTGCATGTGAATCTTCAGTTGCTTCAATCAAAATCATAAAGGCTAAAATGAAAGAGGCAATACTAAATATAAGTAAGGCTGGGGAGCAACTAGAATTCTTATACACTGCTGGAGGGGGTATAAGCTGTTTCAACCACTCTGGGTAACAGCCTGTACATATCTACTCTCTGGACTATACCCAAAAGCAATGCACATGTGTGTTCACCAAAGATGATTAAGGTTCATGGCAGCCAATAATGATAGAATAATTTGTAGTATATTCACACATAAAAATTTAACAAATTACTGCTTTGTACAATAACATGGATAAATCACACAAACCATGCTTAAAGCAAGAAGCTAGACCCAAAAAAGACTTAGTTTATGATTCAGTTTAGATAAACTTTAATCAGAAGAACATTTTTATTCATCTATAATGTTAAAAGTTAGGAAATGGGTTACCTTTGGTGAAAGATTATTATGTGAAAAATCCAAGATGTACACTGTTTTAAAAATAGATTGAAAGAAAAATACCCTGCAATTATGAACAAAAAGCAAAAGAATCAAGATTAAAACAAATGATACAATTCAACACAAAATACATTAAAATGCCAACAAGAATATTTTAAAAGTAATTGAAAATGCAAACCTCCAAGAAGAGCGAATACTCAGAAATCTAATTTGGTGAAGTAATCTATTAAAAGCTGTATTTGAATTCATAATTCAAGTCTCCTACAAAGAAACTCTCCTACAAAGAAAACTCCAATATCCCTTATGAACACAGATACAAAAATACTGAAAATATTAGCATATCAAATCCAGCAGTAAGTGAAGAATTCAAACCCCAGAGATGACACAAAAAAAGTTCTAAAATCAATTCAGCGAAGTTGCAAGATACAAAATCAACATACAAAAATCAGCTGTGGTTCTATTCACTGAAGAATCCAAAAAGGAAATTAGGACAATTCCAATCACAAATAGCATCAAAAAGAATTATCTCCTTGCTTAAGTTTATGACTAAGTATTTAAAAGACTTGCATGTTGAAAACGATAGAACATTGCTGCAAGAAATTAAAGACACAAAGGAAAGACATTCTGTGTTCATGCACTGGAAGACAATGGTTAAAATTCCCATCCTACCCAAAGCAGTTAAAGAGTCCATGTGATCCCCATCACAATCCCTCTCAAAATGCCAAAGACATTTTTTGTAGAAATAGAAAAATCCATCCTAAAATTCATATGGAGTTGCAAGAGATCCTGAAAAGCCAAAACAATCTCAAAGAAAAAGCTGGAAGACTCCCATTTCCTGATTTCAAAAGTTACTATAACCAAAACAGTGTGGTACTGGCATAAAGGCAGCTATGTAGAGACAGAATAGAGAAATAACCCCCCCACATGTATAGCCTAGTGTTTTCAACAAGGGTGCCAAGACCATTCAATGGAGGAAAGAACAGTCTCTTTAACAAATGGTGCTGGCGAAGTGGATATCTGCATACAAAAGGATAAGTACACGATATACAAAGATTAACTCAAAATGGAACAAAAACCTAAATGTAGAAACTAAATAAAACACTTAGAAAACACAGGGGCAATGCTTCATGACATTGGATTTGGTAATGATTTCCTATGTATATGACCCCAAAAGCACATGCAATAAAAGAAAAAAACTGGACTTCATCAAAATTAACTTTTGTGTATCAAAGGGCCCCATTAACAGAGTGAAAAGGCAACCTGTGGAATGGGAGATATACTTGTAAATCATACCTGATAAGGTATATCCAGAATATATAAAGAACTCCTATATCTCAACAACAAAAAAACAGACTGAAAAATGGTAAAGGACTTAGATATTTCTCCAAAGAAATATAAATGGCCAAGAAGTAGCTAAGACATTCAACATCCTAGTCATTAGGGAAATGCCAATCAAAATCCAAATGAGGGGTGCCTGGGTGGCTCAGTCGTTAAGCATCTGCCTTTGGCTCATTCAGGTCATGATCTCAGGGTCCTGGGATTGAGTCCCACATCGGGCTCCCTGCTCAGTGGGAAGCCTGCTTACTCCCCTCCCACTCCCCCTGCTTGTGTTCCCTCTCTTGCTGTCTCTCTCTCTGTCAAATAAGTAAAATCTAAAAAAAAACCCACACACACACAAAATCCAAATGAGCTACTACCTCACACCCATCAAGATCACTATTATAAAACAAAAACTAGAAAATAGTAAGTACAGGCAAGGATGTAGAAAAATTGGAACCCTTGTGAACTGCTGGTGGGAATGTAAAATGGTGCAGCCACTGTGGACATGGTACGGTGATTCCTCAAAAAATTAAATACAGAATTACTATATGACCGGACAATTCGACTTCTGGGTATATACCCCAAGAGAACTGAAGGCAGGGACTTGAGCAGATATTTGTATACCCACATCCACAGTGGCATTATTCATTATAGCCAAAGGTGTTTTGTAAAAACCCACATGTCCACGGTTGGATGTATATACCAAGTATGCTATAAACATACAATGGAATATTTTTTACCCTTAAAAAGGAAACCAATTGTGACACATGATACAACGTAGATGAATCCTGAAGACACTATGCTAAGTAAGTCAACACAAAAGGACAAATATTGCCATGATTTTCCTTATATGAGGTATCCAGAACAGTCAAATTCAATACCACTGAACTGTATATTCAAAAACTGATAAAATGATTTTATGTATTTTTATATTACAATAAAAAAAATCAATGAATGTAATTGTGTTAGGCAGAATAATGACCCACAAACATGCCTACATCCTAATTCTGGAACCTTTGACCATATGTTATGTTAACACGGCAAAAGATTATTAAGCTTGCCAAGGAACTGAGGTCACTAATCAGCTGATTTTAAAACAGGAAAGTATCTATCACAGGAGTTCTTAAAAGCAGAAGAGGAAGGTAGGAAAGTGGGTCAAAGAGATGCAATGTGATACAAAGAGATACTAGGTCTGAAGCTGGAAAAAGGAGCCAGTGTATTACCTATTGCCTCAGTAACAAATTACTGCAAACTTAGTGACTTAACACAATTTATTATCTTACAGTTTTGCAGATCAGAAATATGAAATCCGTTTCATTGGGTTAAGATCAAGGTGTTGGCAGGATGGCATTCTTTCCAAAGGCTCTAAGGGAGAATCTGTTTCCTTGTCTTTATTAGCTTCTAGAGGCTGCCTGAATTCCTTAGCTCATGGTCCTGTATCACTTCAACCTCTGTTCTGTTGTCACCTCTCCTCTGACTCTCCTGCTTCCTTCTTTCACTTACAAAGATCCTTGTGATTACACTGGGTCGACCAGATAATACAGGGAACTCTTCTACCTCAAGATCCTTAATCATATCTGCAAAGCCCTTTTGGCCATGTAACATTGATAGGCTCTGGGGCTCTATAACATGGACATCCTTGGGGAGCCATCATTCTGCCTACCACAGGTGAGAACAACCCTCAGGTTATAGCCAGCAAAAAAAATAGGGCCTCAGTCCTAAAATCACAAGGCACTGAATTCTACCAACAACCTGAATGAGCAAGAAATGGATTCTTCCCTAGAGCCTCCAGCAAGGAACAGAACCTGCCAATACCTTGACTTCTGCCTGTGAGAATGTACTGGACCTCTGACCTACAGAAATGTTGTGCTACTAATTTTGTGGTGATCTGTTATGACAGCAATGGGGAATTAATATAGTAATCTATCATAATACAGGATAAAAGAGAAAAACCATCTTATTTCAGTGGATAAGCATTTTATATATTCTCAGCAACTCGAGATAGAAGAGAACTTCTTTAACTTGATAGAAGGCAGCTTACATCATACTTAATGGTGAAATATTGAATTGAACTGAATACTTCCCCCTTAAGAGCAGATTAAGGCATTCCCATCACTTCTTTTCAACTCTGTATTGCAAATCCTGGCCAGCATAACAAGAAACAGGACAAAAGGTAGGGGTGGAAGGAGGCATACAGATTGGAAATACGAATGTCTACTTGCAGATGACAGGATCATGTATGAAGAAAATCAAGTAAAAAGATCTATAAAGTATTATTACTAATAAACTAAAGCATAGTCACAGAGTACAAAGTCAATCTATAAAATCAACTGTGAAAAACAATGAATTGGGAATTGAAATTTTAAAAACTAGTATCTATAGTGTTATAAAAATACTAAATACCTAATGACAGTATTAACAAAGTATGTGCAAAACCTATACACTGAAATACAAAGCACTGCTAACAGAATGAAGACCTAAAAAAAAGGAGAGCTGTGTGATATTCATGAGTTGGAGCCGTCAGTTCTGAATTGATCAATAGATTAAACACCATTTTGATGAAAATCCTGGCAGGCTTTTACACTGAAAACTACAAAACATTGTGGAAAGAAGTAAAAGAAGATACAAATGGAAAGACATCCTATTCATGGATGGGAAGAGTTAATATTGTTAAAATGTCCATACTTAACCAAAGTCATCTACAGTTTCAATACAATCTCCATCAAAATCCAAATGGCACTTTTTAAAGGAATAGGAAAACCCACACTAAAATTCATATGCAATCCCAAAGTATCCTAAAGAGCTACAGCAATCCTGAAATAACAAAGCTGGAGGCCTTATACTTCCCGATTTCAAAACATATTACAGAGCTATAGTAATCAAAAAAGTACGGTACTGGCATAAAGACAAATATACAGACCAATGGGACAAAATAACCCAGAAATAAACCCTCACGTCTGTGGTGAAATGATCTTCAACAAGGTTGCCAAAACTATGCAATGGGGAAAGACCACACTTTTCAAATGTCCAGTGAATATTCTAATAAAAACGATCAAAACCATTCTTTTTCATGTTCATAAAATATTCTGATTGGTTAATTCTGCTTTGGGGCGCACATGCCATAAAAATAACCCTAAGTAATGGGTAAGAGAAAAAAGGAAATACCAAGGTATCATTGCAATGCCATTTACAATATAAAGATTTCCACTATTTGGTATATGTATGTGTTTACAAGAGTCAAAATGTAACATAGAGCCACAGTGGAATAAAGTTATTAAAACTGAAAATTATGTAGACTAGGTCAATATTTAGAAATGTATAAAGTTTTACACAAAAATTAAAAAACATAATATGGATTCACTGATTACAACTATGTAAAGTATGTATGTCTGTGCCTATTGACAAAGATTAGAAATTAATGTGGAAAGATGCAATTTTATAACTTTTAAATCTTATTCCAGTAAGGTTGTTTAAATTCATGATAGACAAACATAAGAGATCTCAACAGTCTATCTCAAAAACAGTATTTTACCTTGCATACTTGTAACCAAAAACACATTTCACAAGTAAAGCTTGTTAAACTTACCCCTTTTGTCTCTAATCTTATCCAAACCTACTCCATCCAATTTTATTAAGAAATATATAATGTTCAGTAGTTTACCTCAGATCAGAGGAGTTTAAAAAACTACTTATGAGCTGTAAAACAGATTTTAAAAATGTTCCACATTTAAACAAACTTCTGTGAACTAATTACATTATTTTTTCATTTAGCACATGATAATGCCCTGAAACTTAGAAAAGCATCACACATACCTGATGCAATGACAGGCTCTTTCATGAGCTCCCTCGTTATTGGACATAGAAATTCATCAGGAATTCCAGAAGAAAGGGTTTTCACCTTTGTCCTGAGCTCTTCAATTTTCCTCAGAACTTTACTCCGCAGCCCTAGAGATTCTGAACAGAAATTATTTTGTTAGGGTGGGAGAAGCACTGTAACCTCTATGCAAGGCTCTAGCAAATAAAGATTTTATCTATTACAACGAAAAATATTCAGACATCTGTTTTACCACATGGAACTGTTTTCTTTATAAAATCTTTAATCTTTGTACTATAGAATACTGTGTGGTTAAAATAAATCAGCAACTAATGGAGAGTTTATTCTACACAACTTTATTCTGAAAGTTGGAGAATTTCAGACTGCTGAATACTAATAAACTGTACAAAATCAGAAAAGATTCTTTATTATTGGTTGCTGTGTTTAAACAAAAAAATTTCCTAACAATAATTTTTGAAGATCTTCAGTTTAATAATGTAAAAATTCCATCTGATGTTTAAAAATTTTTATTTATTTATTTATTTTTAAAAATATTTTATTTATTTGACAGAGAGAAACACAGCGAGAGAGGGAACACAAGCAGGGGGAGCGGGAGAGGGAGAAGCAGGCTTTCCGCGGAGCAGGGAGCCCGATGTGGGGCTCGATCCCAGGACCCTGGGATCATGACCTGAGCCGAAGGCAGACGCTTAACGACTGAGCCACCCAGGCGCCCCTGATGTTTAAAAATTTTTAAACTAGATATATCTGTTGTTCTCATATGAAACACAATCATACATAAAGCTCATCTGTTTGTCCAAGACTGTACACACAAATTTCACTCATTTGTATTTTTACTTCTATCAAGTTTTAAATTATCTTAATTTTTTTTTAAAGACTTTATTTTTTGACAGAGAGAGACACAGTGAGAGAGGGAACACAAGCAGTGGGAGTGCGAGAGGGAGAAGCAGGCTTCCTGCCGAACAGGGAGCCTGATTTGGGGCTCGATCCCCATGACCTGAGCTGAAGGCAGACGCTTAACAACTGAGCCACCCAGGTGCCCCTATCTTAATTTTTTAATTTTAGAAGTTTAGTGTAATTAGCTGTTTACATTTTTATTTAAACATTATTTTGAGAGAGAGTGAGAGAGAGCATGTGGGGGGAGGGGCAGAGGGAGAGGGAGAGAGAATCTTAAGCAGGCTCCACACCCAGCGTGGAGTCCAACATGGGGCTCAATCTCATGACCCTGAGATCATGACCTGAGCTGAAATGAAGAGACAGACACTTAACCAACTGAACCACCCAGGTGCCCTAGAACTTTAAAATATGTCAGAATGATGTGACAAAATAAATGCCCTATTATTTAATAATTTATTCTGTTTGTTCAGTTTGCTAACTTTCCAAATCTTAAACATGAAGCAGATTCCTTAATTTACTAGAGAATGTTAACATTTTTGTCTCCATTCATAATAATGATTTTCCTAATTCTGCTATTAGACTACCACAGATGTTAAATTACATTTCAATTTTGGCTTGGGCCTGATCTGAAACTTACTTTGTTGAAGTTTAAAATGACTCTAACTATTAACCCTGAGATTCATCCTTCAAGAACTATTTCAAACCATTAATTAAATCCAAGAATTTTTTTTATCAGAATATAATTCTATTCCAATTGTTTTTAGTATGCTTCATTTTCAAACATCCTTTATTGAAATCTGAAATTATTGTTTTACATTATCAAGTGCTTCTGTGTGGTAAAGATTTATTATGAGAGAGGAATGAGAAATCAACTAATGAAGATGTTAAATTCAACAGACCTTAAAAAAAAAAACAAAAACCCTACACTGTATTACCTACTTTTAGGAGGAAAGAGTAAATTATAAAGGAAATAAGTTATTACAGATACAAACATAGCTTTCACAGTATGACCTAAGAACAAAACTATCTGACTCTGACCCTAAGTATTTTCACAAACCATCATTCTGTTAGCTTCTTAAAAGGCCGTAAGATTCCAAGATATTTAAATACGTTCACATGCTATATTTACCATATAAGGAAGTATAACACTATACTTTAAAATGGTTTTAATCTTTTTGTTGTTATTTGACTCTTCATTAACAATAAATCTCACTATGGATATTCTATTTCCTAAGCTTTCCAATTAAGATTTTATTATAGTGCAGCCATCAAAAGGAATGAGATCTTGCCATTTGCAACAACGTGGATGGAACTGGAGGGTATTAGCGAAATAAGTCAAACAGAGGGTTGCTGGAGTAG
>NC_138371.1:65703215-65725209 GCF_054177405.1 Leptonychotes weddellii | reverse complement strand
GGATGGAACTGGAGGGTATTATGCTGAGTGAAATAAGTCAATCAGAGAAAGACATGTATCATATGATCTCACTGATAGGAGTAATTCTGAATCTCAGGAAACAAACTGAGGGTTGCTGGAGTGGTGGGGGGGTGGGAGGGGTGGGGTGGGTGGGTGATAGTCATTGGGGAGGGTGTGTGCTATGGTGAGCGCTGTGAATTGTGTAAGACTGTTGAATCACAGACCTGTACCTCTGAAGCAAAGAATACATTGTATGTTAAATAAAAGAAGAAGGTAGTAGGAAGGGAAAAATGAACGGGGGGAATTCGGAGGTGGAGACGAACCATGAGAGACTATGGACTCTGAGAAACAAACTGAGGGTTCTAGAGGGGAGGGGAGTGGCGGGATGGGTTAGCCTGGTGATGGGTATTAAAGAGGGCACATATTGAATGGAGCACTGGGTGTTATACACAAACAATGAATCATGGAACACTACATCAAAAACTAATGATATAATGTATGGTGATTAACATAACATAATAAAATTAAAAATTTAAAAATTTAAAAAATCAGGTGGCTTTTTTTTTTTTCCCCGAAACAGAAACTGACAAGTTGATTCTAAAATTCATATGGAAATGCAAGGCACCCAGAGTAGCAAAACCAATCTTGGAGAGAAAAAGAAAAAAAGGACACATATTTTTTTATTTAAAACCTACTACAGGGCGCCTGGGTGGCTCAGTCGGTTAAGCGACTGCCTTTGGCTCAGGTCATGATCCTGGAGTCCCGGGATCGAGTCCCACATCGGGCTCCCTGCTCAGCTGGGGGTCTGCTTCTTCCTCTGACCCGCTTCCCTCTCGTGCTCTCTGTCTCTCATTCTCTCTCTCAAATAAAGAAAATCTTTAAAAAAATAAAATAAAATAATAAAAAATAAAACCTACTACAAAGCTATAGTAATTAAGACAGTGTGGGGGTACGTAGGTGGCTCAGTCAGTTAAGTGTCCAACACTTGGTTTCAGCTCGGGTCATGATCTCAGGGTCATGAGACTGAGCCCCGTGTCAGGCACTGCGCTCAGCACAGAGTCAGTTTGAGATTCTTTCCCTCTCTCTCTGCTCCTCCCATCAGTCTCTCTCTCAAATAAATAAAACCTTAAAAAAAAAAAAAAAGTGTGGAACCAGCATAAGAACAGACAAATAGATCAATGAAATAGAATTGAGAGTCCAGAAATAAATCCTCACATTTGTAGTCAGTTGATTTTCAACAAGGGTGCCAAGACAATTGCAAAGGACAAGAATAGTCTTTTCAAGAAAGAGTGCTGGAGCAGCACCTGGATATCTACATCTGAAAGAATGAAGTTGGACGCTTACCCTCACACCATATACAAAAATTAAGTCAAACTTGATCACACACCTAAATGTAAGAACTAGACATATAAAGTTCATAGAAGAGAAACAGGTGTAAATCTTCAAGACTTGGAATTAGTTTCTTAGATATGACACCTATAGCACAAAGCAACAGGAAAAAAAAATATATTGGACTTAATAAAAATTTAAAAATTTTTGTGTTTCAAAGGATACTATCAAGAAAGTGTAAGGCTAACCCAGAGAAAGGGAGGAAATATTTATAAATCATATATCTGATAAGTCTTATATCTAAATTTATATAAACAATAAAAAGACAACCTAAGTTTCTAAAATGGCCAAAGGATCTTAATAGACACTTCTACAAAGAAGATCTACAAATGGCTAACAAGCACATGGAAAGATGTTCAACATCACCAGTGACCAGGATATGTATGTTGAAACCATAATGAGAAACCAGTAGGATGTCTATAATTTAAAAAACAAGTGTTGATGGGGACGTAGAGAAACTGAAATCTTCATATATACGGCTGATGAGAACCTAAAAGTAGCGCAGCTGCTTTGGAAATAGTCCAGCAGTTCCTCAAATGTCAGCACAGAGTTACTATATGACCCACCAATTCCATTCCTGATTATACATCCAAGAAAACTGGAAACATTATCACACAAAAACTTGTACACAAATGTTCAGAGAAACATTATTCATAATAGCTAAAATGGAAGCAGTCTCAATTCAATCAACTGATAGATGGAGAAGCAAAAAGTGATAAACTCATACAGGGAAAAAATACTCAGTCATAAAAAGAAATGAAGTACTACTATATGCTATAGCATGGATGAACCTTGAAAACATTTAACCAAGAGGCCAGACAAGGCCACACATTACAGGACTCCACTTGTATGAAATGTCAAGAAGAGGCAAATCCTTAGAGACAGAACACAGATTCGTGGTTGCCAGGAGCTACAGAGAAAGAGAAAGAGGAGTGACTGCTCGTGGGCATGGGCTTTCTTTCTGAATGTCTTAAAATGTTGTGGAATTAGGCAGTGGTGAGGGCTGTACAACTGTGGATATACTAAAAGTCACTACGTTGTACACTCAAAAAAGGGGGTGTTCTATCATGTGAATTATATCTCAATTTTTAAAATATATACATTTTTAAAATTAGTTACATGGTGGCTTTAAAGAAATACTACATAACATTTCTTTTCCATAATCTAATAAAAATATACACACCAGAGTAATTACTTTGCCAGAATATTAAGAGGAAACTATTAATACAACTAAAACCAATCTCAGAGTAAATTATTAAAAGTCACTTTTAAGACCGCCTATCTTCCACTAATCTTACCAATTTTCAAATCATCAGCCAGACTTTCTTTGGTGAGATTCAACAGTTCTCTTCCATCAATGTTATTCATTTTGAAAACACCAACAAGGTCACTTAAACCTTGTGCACAAAGCCACATTGAGACATCATCCTCTGACCAGTCTTCAGTAAACTGCTTTGCTTGATCTTCTGTGCTCCTTGCTTTTAAAAACAAACCGACAAACAAAAAGGCAGGTAAAATAACAATGAAGAAAAGTACTTCCTTTATAAATATTCTCACTGAGAATTAAAAAGTAAATGAAATTTCCTTAAATCTGTGTTTTGCTCTTTAACATTCTTTTAAGAAATTTCAAAAAATCAAATAATACTATGCATAATTACAGTATTACTTAACACTATATTAAATACTACTCTTTTGGAACTTTTTCTTTTCACTCTAGAAAAACAATTTTTTTTTATTATATAGAACTCATAATCTGGGTGCCTGGATGGCTCAGTCAATTAAGCATCAGCTCAGGTCTTGACCTCAGGGTCATGAGTTCAAGCCCTGTATCAGGTTCCACGCTGGACGTGGAGCCTACTTTAAACAAAACAAAACAAAAACCAAAAACCTCATATCAGCGAAAGTATTCTATGTGCTCTATCATCTGCATATCAGCACCACTATTTCGTTAATTCTGACAGTGATAAAAATAAAACTCCTAAATTATGTGTCAACATTGTTTGATGAGGCCAAAAATAAAATGAACAAATAAAACTGTGATTTCTATTTTGTTCCCAGGCTGTATTTATCTGAAAAAATAGTGTGCAGTACAAATAAATAGCTTACAAAACTATGGGAGGTATAATATCCATGAAAGTGCACCGAAAAGCATTTACCAACAGTTTTAACATAGACCAACTACTTTAAAACACTGGCTTCTCTAAAATTACTTTTAAATTATATTAAATTTAGCTGTATACTTTATACTGAGAAAAAGCAAGGTGAATAATTTGCCAAAAAATTATGGAATTTAAAATTTTAATGGTGAATGGGTTGAACTGGGTTAGATGCCCTTACTAACCTTGGCAAGGTGTTTCCAGATCAAATTGCCAGATGTTCACTGTTTTGTCCATTGAACCAGTAGCAAATAAAAGGGTATTGGGTGCAAAGGCACAACTTGTGACATACCTAGTTAACAAAAACAACTATTATGTATCCTCAGACTAATTTTTTAATTATACTAATATAAAATGAGGTTAAGTTCAGACCTGGTGTGCTGAGTCAACGTGTGAAGTATATTCTCAGTATTCTGAAAGACAATAAAAACAGCTTTATATTTACACAGGCAGGAGTAAAGTTACTGATAAGGGATTATCTGACATAAATGTTTCTATGCTGTGTTTTAATATTATTAGTCATGAATGTAAGTTGACACTTCACCCAATAAAAAGAGAATAGCATCTATAACTAATAATATTATCAAGTACTTATTTCACTCTTTCTCAATAATTAGCACTGTTGTCTGCTGACCATCTTCCTAGAAGTTTTTAGTATAAAACACTCTTGGCTTTTGCTGACTTATTTGCATTTACTCATGGTAACCTAAACATCTGTTACATGAAATCTGTAATTTTGCTATGACATCTGACTTGTATCCATTGCAGGACCAGTGAGTAGAAATTAGTCACTTAGATTCTGAATACACCTAGCCGGCCATCTAGCATCTAGACATATTTATTTTACTAATTTTTAAAAATGAAGTATAATTAACATACAGTATTATATTAGTTTCAGGTTGTATTTAACTGAGACTCATAATTATTTAATGGAGAAAATTTAATGTTATAGCTATTCTTGTAAATGTAAAATCTCATGAAAATTTCTTGAGAAACATTTAGGATCTACTTCACCCAGTGAGTATTTTTGCCCATCTCCTGCCAGAGTGCTCAGTGATTTGAACTTTCACGTGGAGGACTACCTTAGATTCCTTGCTTGACCCACTACACTTTTGATGATTTACATCTCTGTCTCATTTGCTGGCAAAGCTGCAGCCTGAACTCATCATTATGAGGCTCCATTCAACATTCTCCATTCTCTCTTAAAGAATATTTTCATCAACCACATCTTTATTATATATAAAACATTCATTTTTCTTCGTACTTGTGCAACTCTGGTCTTTATTCATATGGGTCTATCAAAAATTTGCATTTTCCCAAGTTCATTAAATCCTACTCTTCCTTATACTCTAAACCTAGCCAGAACTCCACCGGTAGTAGGCCACTTTCAGCTACACTCTTCCAAAACCCTGGGGTAAACATTCATCCCTTGCTGTTATGGAAACCTGGTATAAAAATTTAAGAATAATCAATTTGAAGTGATTTTTTTTTTTTTTGGATCTAGGTGCTCCTTAAATCTGTATTTTCTTTGATCAGATTAAACATCTATTCATCTTAAACATCTGTCCCTCTTAAAATCATTATTGAAATATTTAAGGACTTGTCCCAGAACCTGTACCTTAATCTGCACAACTATCTTAGCATTTCTGAAAATGTATATTCTTAGGCACTTGAAAAAAGTATACATTTTGTTCACCTTGCCTAACAAAATTTTTAGTTCAGTAGCCTAATAAACATAATTTACACAGAGCCCACACAAAAGATTTTGAAATACTTACAGTATCATATACTATGACAGACTTATCCACTGATCTTTAAAAGAAAAAGGAAATTATGGGTAAGAAGTTCTATAAAAACAAAGTACAGCATTTATTAATTAGGATTTTTAAATAATTTAAAATTTTTTAAAAAGGCTGAGATATTGATATGCAAACATTTATTTTTAAGAGATTTTATTTGAGAGAGAGAGAGTGCACGTGCACAAGCGGGGGGAGGGGCAGAGGCTGAAGCAGACTCCCCATTGAGTAGGGAGCCTGATGCGATGAGGGGCTGGATCCCAGGGCCCTGAGATCATGACCTGAGCTGAAGGCCGATGTTTAACCTACTGAACCACCCAGGCACCCGTGATATGCAAACATTTAGAATGCAGTCTCTTTTTGTTTCTGGGTATGAACTTTTATTCAAAAAACTACATGCTGTATATGAAATTTATCAGAAAATTATAAACTTTAGTAAACAATGGCATATGCTATTTATACCAACTAGCCATACAGAAAATAAGCATTTCTGATGTATAAATAAGACACAATCCCGTATCGAGTTAATAACTCAAAGGGAAAAGCCACTAAAAGGGAAAACTATTAACAGTTGACCCTTGGACAACGCACGGATTAGGGGCATTGATCCCCTTCCCCATGCTGTTGAAAATTCATGTATAACTTTTGACTCCCCAAAAACTTGACTACTACTAAGCCTCCTGTTGACTGGAAGCCTTACCAATAACGACTGGTTGATTAACACATGTTTTATATGTTACATGTATTCTATACTGCCTACTTAAAGTTCAAGAAAATCTTCATATCTTAAGAGAAAATACTGTACTATATAAAAAAAAAATCCCTGCATATAAGAAAGCCTATGCAGTTCAAACCTATGTTGTTCAAGGGTCAACAGTACTTGTTCCTTGGTTTTTGTTTCGGACAGCATTGTTCTTTATCAGTGATATGGCCATGCCTTAATTACTAATCTCTCTCTCTCTACATACACACAAACACGCACACACATGCGCACACCTTGTGACTCATTTTTGAAAATTATAATTCTAAACTTGATATGAACTCTACAGAGTTTCTTTTAATGGTATAAAAATAAAAAAAAAAGCCATCTGGGAGTATTCTAGTGGTGAAAAAGATCATCAAAGAAAAATGCAATCCTATAATAAAATACATAATTAACAAGAACAGATAAATGTTTCTCCATAATATTTTTCCTCTTTAAAAATAGTCTTTATGCCACCATGATATATGTTGCAAGGTGAGAAAACACAATACAAGTGTTACTACTGTCTGTACAACTTTAATAATATTTGTATTTATTAAAAGGTGGCTAATAAGAGTCCAACCATAGGAGTCCTAGCTCCTGGAGGGCTTAAAATTCCTTGTTTAGTAGGTTATCCAGTGTAGGTGATGGATTTTTTACTGTAGAATCTTTGTTATAAGTAGAAAAAAGGAATTATACTTTAAATGTTCAAATGTAAAATAAAATACAAGAAAATGGGAAGCATATGAATGCATTCTGGATGTCAAACAGTTATAGCATTAAATGTTAAAATTCCAGCCAAAGAAAACTGAGAAATAATATTAGCAGCTAACATTATTTGATTATGTATATATATGCTAAATATAATTTGTGGATACTCTTATTTAGTCCTAAATTCCTCAAGGTACAAGGTATGATTACTAAAATATATAAAATTCTTAGGGAAGACTACTACTTCTGAGCATCCTAAAAAAGAAAAAAGCAAATTCCATCTTCTGAGATCACAACTGGTGCAGTTAAAACTAACTGGGGTGCCTGGGTGTCTCAGTCAGTTGAGCATCTGACTCTTGGTTTTGGCTCAGGTCATAATCTCATGGGTAGTGGGATAGAGGCCCACATTGGACTCTGTGCTCAGGGTGGAGTCTACTTGAAAGACTCTCTCCCTCTGCCCCTCTCCCTGCTCTCTCTCACTCTCTAATAAATAAATAAATCTTAAAAAAAAAACCAAACCCTAATTCATCCTAATAATATATCACTTGAAGAGCTGGATCATCATTAGTAATCTTTATGAGCATTGTATACTGAGAAGACAGAAATTAGGGCAACAAGCAACAGTCCACTATGGGAATAGGAAGCAATAAGGCCCAAAACAGACTAGAACAAAAAAACAAAGCACCCAAGAAATTTAGACAATCTTGTAGGCAATAGATAGCCAGCCACGATGGCAATGGAATAGGTTCACTTGTTATTGAGGTATGAAAATGAATCTGAGAAACAAAAGGCCAAACATGAAGAACTCTTAAGAGTCTAACGAATCCGGGGCGCCTGGGTGGCTCAGATGGTTAGGCGTCTGCCTTCGGCTCAGGTCATGATCTCAGGGTCCTGGGATCGAGTCCCGCATCGGGCTCCCTGCTCCTTGGGAGCCTGCTTCTCCCTCTGCCTCTCTCTCTCTCTGTCTGTCATGAATAAATAAAAAATAAAATCTTTAAAAAAAAAAAAAAAAAAAAGAGTCTAACGAATCCAAGCAAGAAGAATGGAAATTATAAATAGACCTGCAAACTTTGAGAGATAAAAAAGATTGTCAACTCACCTCCTGTAGTCTCTAATTTGGTCATGGGATTCAAAGAAAGATACTATAGGATTTGATAACTGATTAGATTTGGGGGAAGGAAATTAGGATTAGGGAAAAATAATAGTTTTTAATATTTGAGATTTGAGTTTCAAAGACTAGAAGAATAATAGAGCCATTGTACACAGACACAAAATAAAATACTTTGAAACCACTCAAACAATATAACACTTCAAAATATTCCCTAAATTGAACCTGAACCAACACCACACAAGAAGTCCCACTGTTTAGTGCTCCTGGTTATACATTTCCTGCCTGCTTTATGTAAATCTTACCCCAACTTTTCAGTATGAACATTCCACCACAATCTGCCCTGTCACTGTATAAAGGAGGCATTAGTATTCAAGCCTTTTGATACTCCATTTCTTCAGTTTTGTGGCACTCTAAAACCTCAACTCTGCTCATTCAAGACTACAAGACAAATATGTCAATTATATCCAGATGGATACTGGGTGAGAGCAACAACACATACAGTTATGTGGTTGATATGGAAGAGCACAGACTCATGGGGGATCCGTGACATTACAGTGACACTGTACAGCCACCCCAATATCAGAAATACCTAAAGCATTTTAATCTAAACTAGCTTTATACAATGGCCAAAAAGCTAATCAAATGAAATTACCAACATTTCTTTAGGGCAAGTGTGTTCCTAAGGTTTAAAGATTTATTTTGCACTCAAGTGTTTTTATTTTAAATGTATTGATCTATGTTTCTTCTCATTCAGAAAGTATTTGCAGTCTCTTACAAAGATGTAGCAAAAACAAGGTAAAAATTATGTGAGGAGACCAGAGAGGAAGAGAATACAAAGATGAAGTGGACAAGAGAAATGAAGGTTAAGATTTAGTGTCCAAGGGGCTCCTGGGTGGCTCAGTCGGTTGCATGTCAGACTCTTGATGTTGGCTCAGGTTACGGACCGTGGGATCAAGCCCCATGTTGGGCTTGAGCCCCATGTTGGGCTCCGCACTCAGTGCAGAGTCTGCTTGTACCTTTCCCTCTCTTCCTCCCCGCCTCCCCCTGCTCGCACTCGCTCACTCTCTCAAATAAAATCTTTAAAAAAAATTTAGTGTCCAAAATATACAACATAAAATCCAGTCCACCCTGCTACAGGAGGGCTGCAACTTTGGTTCTGAGCTTCTTCAACAGCAATTCAAGAAAGAAAACATGATATGTTAACACAATTTAAGATAGAAATACAAACCCAAAGTTTGGAAAAGAGACATCAATTCCTCAGACTGAGACGTGAAAGAACTATTTCCCCCAAAGACTTTATAGAGAGGATTCTATGACACAAAGTCCTCAACAACTCTTTCTGAATGAACATAGTAAATTTCAAACAGCTGTTTTATAATGCCCCCTTAGGATAGGTCAATGGCCGAAACCCAGAGAAAGCAGAAATCAGAAAATGTCCAATGTTCTGGATTACATAAAAAAAATAATATATATATTTTATAATCATGTACTGAACAATTATTATGCCCCCAAAATAAGTAATAAATGCTTTGCCTGCATTTTCTTATTTAAGCTTTGTAACAATCTTATGAAGAACATGTTATTATTTTCCCCATTCTATAATTCAGAGAAGTGAAGCTGAGATAAGATCTGGAATTAGTGAACTTGCTCAAAGTCACACAGCTAGGAAGTGGCAGGCCTGGGACGAAAAATCAGTTCTATGTGATCCTAAAACCCAACTTTTTGGATTTTACACTTCCTAGAACATCATCGCCCATGAAAGTATTAAAATTAAAATGGATTCATAATGGGGACATAGCCTGACAGTTTTAGCCTAAAAACGTATAAAGCAGATGGCACAGCTATTCAAATTTCACTAAAGCTTTCACAAGACATCTAATTTCAAGCAATGCAATATCTAATAACCCTCTGTAATAAACAGCATCACGTACTTTTAGGCTACTAAATGAACTGACCTGTTCTATAGGATTATGAACAATGTTGTAAAGAGAGAGGGGGGAAAAGATGATTTGAGTTTTGGAAAAGTGATCTTAAGCCTTCTCCTGCTAGTCATTACTGAGCAAGAGAAGGTTGTTTGTAAAGCCACTCCAAATTCAAGACAATAAAACTCTATCCTTCACATTTATAAAATAGATAAAATATAAACAAACTTCTTATTGGGATGAGAGAGGACACTTCCCATCCTTTCTGGAATAAGGCTCCTGGCCTCTTCTCCCTCTCCTGCTTAGCAGAAAAAGAATGACAAATGACTAGAGAGTTTGGGGAAGATGTTAGGTCACGTGGCCCAGCCCCTTCTGGATTTTCTTGTATCTGATATACCCCTGCAGGGGAAGTCTGCAGTGGTCCATGCTGCCCAAGAACAGGTGAGCAAGTCAGCTGCAGATCTACAGTCATGTTACCCAGTCTGTCTTACATTTCTCTCTCATTGGTTTTTGACTCAAGAAGAGGAAAAGAAGATGCTATTTATTGAACTCTTAAAAATGAGGAATTCTGAATCTCAGGAAACAAACTGAGGGTTGCTGGAGTGGTGGGGGGTGGGAAGGATGGGGTGGCTGGGTGATAGACATTGGGGAGGGTATGTACTATGGTGAGTGCTGTGAATTGTGTAAGACTGATGAATCACAGACCTGTACCTCTGAAACAAATAATACATTATATGTTAAAAAAAAAAAAGAAGAAGAGGATAGCAGGAAGGGAAAAATGAAGGGGGGAAATCGGAGGAGGAGACGAACCACGAGAGACTATGGACTCTGAGAAACAAACTGAGGGTTCTAGAGGGGAGGGGGGTGGCGGGATGGGTTAGCTTGGTGATGGGTATTAAAGAGGGCATGTATTGAATGGAGCACTGGGTATTATACGCAAACAATGAATCATGGAACACTACATCAAAAACTAATGATGTAATGTATGGTGATTAACATAAAAAAAAAAACTCTAACAAGGATGGGCATTTTAAAACTGATTTCCAAGGAATCCTAACTACTAGAACTGAGAATAGAAAGAGGCAGTCCTATTTGAATTATGAAGACTGATCTTGCCTGCCTGAATAGAAGCTAATATACATATATAATGTTCATTTTATCTGGTTGATCAAGATTAGTAGGGTGGTACAAAAGACAAATTCTGCCAAGGGACTAGAGGAAAATTAGAGGAAAGATGCAGAGAAAGATGGAGGGAAGAAGTTCCTACACGTTTTGCTCCATCATGTGTGATGCCATCATAGCTCTGAGAGCTAATAGAATGTGTGAAGCAGATATGAGAACCCACGTATTTTTTGCTAGCCCAGATATTGAAGAAATTTAAAAAAAATAAAACAATCCACTCTTCTACTTTTTTATTTTCCCTAAGAAAAAAATGTTATGTTAACATGCATTGAGTTTTTTTTAATGAATTAAAAATATTTTAGAATTTTCTCAGTTTTATTTTCAGTAAATAGATACATATATATATATATATATATATATATATATATATAACTCATATAAGCCAAAGCTCCTTGAGGTCCTCAATAACTTTTTTTTTTTTTTTAAGATTTTTTTTAATTTATTTATTCATGAGAGACAGAGAGTGAGAGAGGGGCAGAGGGAGAAGCAGGCTCCCAAGGAGCAGGGAGCCCGATGCGGGACTCGATCCCAGGACCTGAGATCATGACCTGAGCCGAAGGCAGTCGCTTAACCAACTGAGCCAGCCAGGTGCCCGGTCCTCAATAACTTTAAAGAAAGTCAAAGAATCCTAAGACCAAAACATATGAGAACCATTACCTAAATCATGGTTCAATTTCTGTACTTCACCTTTAGCACTCATCTCCTATAGCTAGGCAATGCATATTAGAATTGCTTTAAAAGTTTCAATCATTTTCCTAAATCTATACAAAGTTATAACAACATCCCAGGTCTCTATCATCTCTACAATCTATTTTTCCAGCCTCAATTCCCCTTATTTCTCCTTATAGTTATCATACATTTTAATCCACTCAAGAATTTCCTGCCTCTTGGAATCCCCTTTCTGTTTCCCAATCCTCCCATATCTGCATAAATTCCATGATGCCATTTACATGGTCACCCCATATCTATGCCTTATACAACTTCCTTAGCACACCTGACCTATAATCCCATTCCGCTGTCAATTCATTTTTCCTATGTAGCCATTTGTATTCAAATATCTTCTATCCTACTCACTTTTTCCCATTGTCTCCCTCTTTAGCATATGTATCCATTCCATCTTACCACTTTCAGTCCCAAATGGAATCTATCATTGACCAATTAACTTGTTCTTTATCTACTCATGAAGTAGGGTTTAAACATATCTCCCAATTTCCCTAAAAAGCTAAATGTTTATATTTCACCATCTTACATTTCCAACCCATTCACTTGCCTATTTACCCAAATGAATTAAGAATATTCAGAAAAAATATATGAATGGGACCTAGAGCAACACCATATACCAAACAGTATGTAATAATGTAAAATTCCACCTATCCACAATGACTGAAAAGGTACATTTTAGTTAACATAAAATATTAAGATTGACATACATACAAGCTAATAAGGAATTATAATGCTATGAAATAGCATTTTTTAATAACAGGTTTTATAACACAAAAACTATACTGAGTTTCACTTAACACTTCTTTCATGATTCGGAAGGCAAAGGTATGTCAGATCTTGCAGTAACATCAGGATAGAGAATTAAAACATCTCCAAGGGCACACTGTCTTATACTTCTTTTTATATGCCATAATGCAACTGGCAGAGACTTGGGCCCATAAGAGAGTCATAAATACTTGCTGAATTTCATATCATCATTTTGTCAAGTAACCTCTTAAGAGTGAAATGCACAATATATCCCCCAAAACAACAGAAGGAAATCCAGTTTTGTTTAAACTTTCACTGACTTCAATTCTAGGTGAAAAGAGAATTACTATATATGCTTTTTGATGATGAACCATGAAGAGCCATGATCGTGGATTTCAATGCTATGGCCTGTGATATCAGATAGGCAAGGGTGAGAAAATCCAATGGCAGCAAGGAGAAAATATACCAAAGTATAGAAATAGAATATAAAGTAACTGAATCATGCTACTGTGTACCAAACCAATTGCTTTACAGAACAAAGTTTTGAAAATAAAAGCCAACGTTAAAATTTTCAACAGAGAACTAGCAATCATAAAAAGTGACATAGTGGACCTGAAAAAATAGCCACATACAAATTACAGGACCAAAAAATAAAATAACACAAATTAAGGATTCACCAATGGACCAGTTTAATATAACATATCAGATAAAGCTAAGGAGAGCATCAGCAAAGGGGAAACTACTCAGAATAAAACACAAGAAACAGGAGAATGAAAAATACAGAAGAGAAGAGAAAAGATATAAAGTTTATAGTAAGAAAGTATATTTTGCATTTAATTGGAGTCCCAGATTTAGAGGTGAGAAAGGATAAAGGCCATATTTGAAGAGATAAGATTTTCCTCTTAACTGATGAATTATCATTTTATGTATTTAACAAACTCAGTGAATTCCAAAGCAAACTAAGTAAAAAGAAATCCAAATCTCGATACAAAGTAGGTATAAAAAAAAAACCACAAACAGAAAATTCTGTGAGTACCCAGTGAAAAAAATACAAGTTACATCCAAAGAAGCAACAGTTAGAAACAGGTTTCTCTATAGCAATGCACAAAAATAGTAAGTCCTGACTAAACTGTGTTTATTACAACAAAGCAAGGTTGGTTTAACATTTGAGAAATCAATATAATTTACCACCCTAACAGAATAAAAGAGAAAAATCATATGATTATTTCAAGAGAATCATAACACTTTTTCATGATAAAAACAAAACAAAACCTCTTACAAACTAGAAGGAACAGAAGAGCTAATGAAGTTTATCTCCCAAAACCTACAGTAATCACCTTAATAATGAAAGGTCTCCTTTACAAAGAGGAATCAGAGGTTGCCTATTACATTATTTCCATTATCCTGGTACTGTTAGCTAGTTCAATAAGGCATAGACGATGTCAAAGGTATACTGATTAGAATGGAAGAAACAAAAACCATCAACATGTGATATGATTTTGTACATAAAAAATGCAAAAATTAAGATCCTTACAAGATCTTAATTCTGTCTTTCCATATATACATCCCTATATTAGCCATGTCTTTTATAATAGCAACAAAAAATTAAGTGCCTAGAAATAAATCTAGAAATTTCTAAGTGCTCAGAAATAAAAGATAAGGAGAACTTCTAAATAGAAGACAATTATTGAGAGAAGTCAAAACAAAAATAAATGGAGAAATATGCCACATTCATGGATTAAAAGACTCAATATCATAAAGATGTCAATTATCCCCAAATTTATCAGACTCAATATAAGCCCAATCAAAATCCAACAGGTCTGTGTGTGTACAAGGGATAGCTGGAGGCAATCTCACAAGCTAACTCCAAAATTTATATGGAATGCCAAAATCCAGGAATAGCTAAAATATAAAGCCTTGGAAAGACAGAATGGTTTTAGAGCAAGGATAAATAGAACAACAGAATGAAATAGTAGGCTAAGAAACAGATCCACACATATATGGTCAGTGATTTCTGACAAGGTAGCAGAACAACATGAGAAAAGATGATCTTTTCAGTGGGTATTACTGGGACAACTGGATATCCACATGGAAAGAAAGAAAACTGAACTCCTACTATACTGTACATGATACACACAAATCAAATCTGATAGGGGAAAAACAATGAAGGTTTTAGAAGATAATATGGGAAAATATCCTAACTCAGAACATAAACTGACTACACTAAAATTTAAGCTGTGAAAAGAAAAATCCACAGAAGGGAAAAGATATTTGCAACACATTTAACAAATAAGTGGCTCATATATGGAAATAGAGAGACAATATATGTAATTTCAACAACAGATCAAAGAAAAAGATAATGCAGAACAAAAATGAGCAAGAGACATGAACAGGCACTTTATAAAAGAGGAAACACATATGGCCAATAAACTTCTGAAAAGATTCTAACCTCACTGTTTTAGGGAAACACAAATTAAAAACGCAGTAAGATTAACACTTCACATCTGTAAGAATGGCTAAAATTAAAAAGACCGAAAATACCAAGTATCAAGGAAAGGCTAGGATGTGAAACAATATAGCTATAGAGGAGTTCGGCTACTTGGAAAACAATTTGATGTTACCTGCCAAAGTTGAAAATACAATTATTCTATGGCTCATAAATTCTATTCCTGTGTATTTCTCCTACAAAAATGCATGAACATGTACACTAGAAGACACAGATCGATTCAATTATTATTATAATGCTCCCAAACTGAAAATAATCCACATATTCGACATTAAAATGGGTAAGTTATAGTATACGCATTCAATGGAATATTACATAGCAATGAAAACCCACAAGTCACAGTTGTATGCATTAATATGAATGGATGTCCCAAACATCATGTTGACTAAGGGAAGCCAGACACAAAATAATACACATTATAGGATTTGTTTTAAGTCAGTTTAAAAGAAAAAATTGATATTGTAGATGACCTGAGGTGCTGTCACACTAACGGGGCACCTGGAAAGGGAAGACTTTGGAGCAGAACCAGTGATGTTCCATTTCTTGGCCTGAGTAGTGCTTACACAGGTTTATATCCATTTATCAAGCTGTTCTCTTATGTTTTATGTACTTTTCTGTATATCTGTTCTATTTCATATCAAAATGGTTTAAGGAAATTAAACTAAATAGCTTACCCCGAGACTAGCATCTGCCCATTATGAGAAAAAGCACAAGCCAGAACAGGAGCACAGTGCCCATTCAGTGTACTTTTATATCTTAATTCAAAACCTGCAAATAACAAGGCAAGAAAAATTAGCAAGCTGACTGTACTTAGAATTTATATTTTTAAGTCAAAACTATTTCATTCATTTATTTTAATAAATTATCTTTAAGTGCCTAAAGAATACAAAAATGAGAAAAATCTTCATGCAACTCAGGTATCAGAATGCAGTGTGATTAAGTGGTTTCAAATGTTCAGTAATGGCTAAAGAAAATGGTGCACTCAGCAAAGGTGGGGGGATTATAATGATCAAGTACTTTTAAAATTTTAAATTTTAAACTCTATAAAAGACATAAAAATATAACATTTTAAACTAATCTAAAATTTTAAACCATTAAGACAATCTTGGCATCTAATTTTTAAAAATACAGAATACATACTAGGTGCCTTGCTGGCTCCGTCAGTGGAGCATGTGACTCTTTATGTCAGGGGCAAAGTTTGAGCCCCACTCTGGGTGTGGAGCCCACTTATAAATAAAATTAAATATGTAATGTGTGTATATACACATTGGTGCCCCCAAAAGATCACTTTTTAAAATCTGATATCAAGAAAATATTTTCTCAGGGGTGTCTGGGTGGCTCAGTCATTAAGCATTTGCCTTTGGCTCAGGTCATGATCCCCGGGTCCTGGGATCAAGCTCTGCATCGGGCTCCTGCTCGGCGGGAAGACTGCTTCCCCCTCTCCTGCTCCCCCTACTTGTGTTCCCTCTCTTGCTGTGTCTCTCTCTGTCAAATAAATAAATAAAATCTTAAAAAAAAAAAAAAAAAAAGAAAATATTTTCTCATTCTGTAAATTAAAAATAGTAATTTATACATCTTACAATTCCAATTATATCTTCTAATACTCCTACAAAGTATAACACTAATATCCTTTTTATACTTTCTGTAATTACTGAAAAGTATCACAGCTATCTTAAAGCTAAATCGATGGAATTCAATATATTTTAGTGACAACCTATAAAAATGACTATTAAGAAGTTGACCTGAGGAGATAAGGAAGTGAAATCTATTAATTTTCTCAGAATAAAAACTTTTTTGAAGCGTTAATGGCTCTTAAGACAACAGTATTTAATTAAACAAAAAGGTCATTAGAGCAGGTAAAAGTTTTAACAAATAGAAAAGAACATATTATTATTACTAAATATACATTTTATTTCTATTCAAAACAGAAAAAAAAAAAAAACATGTATTTTTTATCTGGGAGAGGAGATGTGGTCACTGAATGCACCATGGAACATACAGATCAGGAACTGGCACAATCAATCAAACATAGCAAAAATGTTAACAAGTTGTAAACCACATGAAGCCCAGTAAGACTTGCAGTATCACCATAGGCTATATTCTCAAGTATAAGATCCATAAGTCTACTAACAAATAAACAATTAAAAAAATTAGGTGCAAATGATGATAAACACTTTATAAAAAGGCTTTGATGGTGCAGGTTTATAAACTGTTATGTTTTTCAAAAGAGTCACTGTAAAAACACATTTTCCAGGCAATGCATGACACGTTTTACTTTTGAACAACTATTAAAGACATATTTAGAACATCCAATATATGACTATATTCATGGATTCTCATAAGAATTTTACTTTGGCAAGAGTAAAAGACAGGATAGACCAGCGTTCGCTGGTATGTCATTGAACACATTAAAAGAGTGACTAAATATAACCTAATAGGCAATAAATTAACTGAATTTCCACAAAGAGAAATATTTATTTCCTGATAATGGGCCCTTCTCTATACACTGGTATAATGACAAAGATTTTCTCTTTGCTCAAACTCTAGCCAGGCTCTTTTGAGTCCTCTTCTCACTAAGGCCCTGACCTTGGCCTATAAAGACTTACACTAACATAGTTTCTGACAGCTCAAGGCTGCATGCCTAGGATAACCCTAGTCCCCTTCAAATACCTGCCTGAGAAAACTCAAGGCTGCCAATAGAATTTACTGTTCGTTCCACCAACACATGATGATAGAGAGGACCCCTGTCTTCCACTCTGTTGGGGGGGTAGGAGCCTAATCTCCCTAAGTGCCAATTAGCAAACCCAGATGAGTTTCACAGGACCCCCATCCTTCCTGTCACTGACCTCCCTCCTTATTCCCTCATTCTGCCTTCAAAATGCCCAGTCACCTCTGTATAAACTGAAGCTGAGGAAAGTTCACATTGGACTCTACTCCCTACTGCAATAGTACACTACTGGGTAAAATCTATCCTTGTATTTTAGTGTCCAGCTTTGTTCATCTTTGACAATAATTGTCAAGAACAAAATGCAGTTTGCAATTTAACTGAAGCTTATCAGGTGACAATAAAGTAAGAATATTTTTAGGCATTTGAAGTAAGATGGCCAATTGACCATATAATTTCAGAGTTCCCATTAAAATCACAGCAAAAGAATTAATAAAGATATAAAAGCACATCAATGAAGAGAATGGAAAGAGAGGCGTCAGCAATCCAGAAACTGAAGCCAGTTTGGGGAAGGCAGAAAGCACATTAACTGACGAAGTAGCATAGAGGAGTAACAGCCCAGGGCACAAAGGGAGGGGCGACGGCCAAGAAGAAAGTTAATCTGCCCTAGAATACCCCAAAAGACTTAGGACTATCACCAGCTAGGGAAAAGGAAAATCAGAATAACACAGATATCAACCTGAAGACAAAGAAGTGAGCAAAAAAGTCTGTTGATGAAACACTCGGGGTCCACCTCCAATCCCTCCCTCATCCCACCCACACATAGCATGTTGCACAAAAGCCAGATGCTTCTCTACAGGCAAAACATTTCTAGGGAAAATAACAGCTTTCTGGGGACCTCCTTGGCAGCTCCAGGGCAATTCTCTAAGCCCCTAAACCTCTCCAGTAAGGGCCAACAATCCACTTCCTCATCCTAAAGGAAAGCCAGCAACAACAAACCACTATGTGAACAGAGCTTCTAAATATCTTGTTATTGCCTAATTCTTAAATGTCAGTGGAATAAATACAAGGATCACCAGACATCTGAAGCAGGTAACCATATGAAAGAGAAAGATCAGAGTAAACAAAAAAGACTCAAGAGCAAACAAAGATAATCAGGAAACAAGAGGGAACAACAAAACAAAAAGCCTCTAACCCATATCCTGAGTTTTGAGATCATCTTGCATTCATAAAACAAAAGGAGGACACTGAAAAAAAGAAACCGTGAAAAAGATGAACTTACAGAAATTGAAAATATGATGGAATAAAAAATACAAAAGGTTAAAAGATAAAGTTAAGGAATGTTTCTATTAAGTATGAAGAAAAATAAAGAGAGAAATGTGGTGGTGGTGGGGCGACATATGGAAAGAAATAAGGAGTTCCAACACTCAATTAATGAGTTATTAAAAAGAGAGGAAATGGGGAAGAAATTATTAAAGAAATAACTTAAAGGAATACTGTTTTCCGAAACCGAACAATGTAAGTTTCTTGAGTGAAGGATCACCTGAAGGAATAGTGCATTATACAGAGGAAAGACCTCCCATGCACTGTCAAAACACAGTCACTACAGTGAAAAAAATCTAAAATATGGTGGTAAAACAGTATTTATACAAATGGAAAACCACCAAGAGTTGCAAACAGATAAAGTGCAAAGTGGTTACCTCTGGTCAGCAGGAATGTGGGTGGTGGTGGTGTTGAGGTCATGATCAGCTGTGAGCATCCAATTTTTAAATCATGTATATGTATGTAATTACTCTGATTAAAATTTATTAACACATACTTTTATAATCAGTTAGATATCCAGAGTTCCTTAAGTAAAAGATTAATTAAAACAGAAATTCCATCTGAATTGCAAATACTTTTAGAGAACTACTGGTTGAATACATACATACCTAAGATATGGGTAAAAGAAACCACCCAAATTTTGATCTGGCAGTCCTGACCACATGATGCCAATCGGAAAAAATGAAGACCTTGCTCTCCATCTAAAAATGTAAATTTGTTAAAAATAAATACACAAGAATTGATAAAACATTTAAACCAAAACATTTTCAACTTCACATATTGAGATCTGTTAATTCTATCTATTCATTTAAACCATATTCAAAAGCAGTATTAACTAAACGTAAACCACAGAATGAAATGCTGATTAAAGAATGTATTTTAAACAAGGTGCATCAAAGGATTATAACCCTGGCCACTGAAGTTACTACAACAAAATACCTTTTTATTTACCTTCCACTAAGAATATAAACTCAAGGCTCTATGGGCGGAAATTGACTCACTAAGCCTGGGGCATCCTCCAACCCAATTTTAGAGTCCATAAGGCTAGCACTGATGGGAAAAATTGGGGAGAAAAGTTATGAGTGTTAAATGTTTAATTATTCCCAACTAAACATTTTTCTTTTAAAAGGACATACCCACTTCTTAAAAGCTTAGTCTAATGGCGTAAATCGACAGGAAGAGGGCATGGAAGGTCTGCATTCAGGACCCTTCCAGATCTCACCCTATATGTATCCTTTATAATAAAGTTGTAATTGTAAGTATAGCAAAAAAAAAAAAAAAAAAGCTTAGTCTATAATTCACATGGAATAATAATGAGAGATTTTTTTCCCCCCGTTTGATTTAATCAAGACAAAGGCTGGAATTATATAAATCCAAAATAACATTAATTCAGTCTGTTTTATTTGGTAGAAATTATACAAGTCAGGGAAAGTAATCAGTAAATTTGGTGTCACAAAAAATCCACTGGTTTTTAATGCTGAGAAAATTTCAGTGTATAATTATATATACACTAGATAAGTTCCTAAATATTTGTGGCTAATGTAAATATTGATATCCTCAAGTCAATTTTACATGAGTTCCACCTAACATCATAGATGCAGTTTCATCAAAGGAAGTTTTGGCACTGATACATACTAAGATACAATTATGTGCCTAAGAGCAGGGGAGGCTCATCTGAAGTGATTTTTTTACCTGAAATCTAAAGGATAACTAACAGTGAACCAGGTGAAGGGTCCACATGTAAAACCCTTGGAAAAATCTTAGAAACATTCAAGGAACAAAAGGAGGCCAGTGTTGCAAGAGAATGTCTGAGGCCAAGTGTGTGTTGAGAGGAGGCAAACAGAATGTGTCTGGTACTTATAGGCTTTGTGTTTTGGATTTGCTATTTTATACCTTACCTTAATCTTATTTTAATCAGCCACTGATGGGTTTGAAATAGGGGAGTGCCAAAACCATCCTGCCCACCTTCTGGACCTGAGCTGTCCAATAAGGTAATCACTAGCCACCTGTGGCTACTGGACACTTGAAATGTGGCTAGAACAAATTTAAACGTGACATAATATACACACCAGATTTCAGAAACCTAGTACCAAAAAAATAGTAAAATATCTTAAGTGTTACTATCAATTATTGAAATATTTTATATATGAATAAAATAAATTAATTTTACCTACGACTAAAAAGTCTTGTATCTACAATGTAGCTCACGTTATATTGCTAATAGGACAAGCACGGTGGTGTAACAGGACTTGAGGCAGCGAAAGCAGAACTTCCACCCTTACAGAGGATGAAATAGAAGAGAGCTTCCCAATTCACTGCTATCTATTTAAAACCAAGAGTCTGTCTATACTCAGGAGTTTGTATTTCTGACTGTGTTGTCAAACATCTTAGTTTACAAATTTAGCTTTTGGAAGATTAAATCAGTAAACTGAAATTTTAGCTTCTGTTTCCAATTTTTTTTAATTTCACATTTCTCTTTGAAGATCAATATACTGTATTCTAAAATCCACAGCACAACCAATAGGGTTAGGTGCTCTAAGTTACCATATTCAAGGAATCCAGATCTACTATACAAAGTTGAGTCATCCCCAACACATATTAAAGAACATAATTTTCCCTTATATTTCTTCATGATTTCATTTTGGTCAAGATAAAGGACAAGAATGATTCCTTAAAAGGAATGAATTTAAAGGGCTTCTCATTTATTAAAGATGAAATGAAAATGAATAAAAGAATTAAAAGTCATACACAAATTACAAATAGGAATTACTAGAGCTTAAGAGATTAAAATAACTAACCAGAAACTGGCTGTGAAGAAAAATCACAGCAGGTAATTCCAAGATCATGTGCTTTTTCACTATGTAGACACCTCATTTTATCATCCCACACTGTTAAATCTCCACATGAAGAGCCAGTGACAAAGAGGTTTCCAGTTGGAGAAAATGCACAGGCCACCAAGGAGCCGTCCTTAACGCTACCGCATCTGAAATAAAAGCAAAACAAGGGCAGGGAAGGGGCTTC
>NC_138371.1:65646117-65703115 GCF_054177405.1 Leptonychotes weddellii | reverse complement strand
CTGCTAAGCTTTGTTTCCTGGCAGTAATTAGAACCTTCTGCCACTGCCGTAGCTACTGCTGCTGGAACTGCCATAGTCAGCTTGGTTTCGTGGTTTGGCAAAGTATTGGCCTCCACCACCATAGGGGCCAGAGCTTCTGCCTCCAAAATTTCCTCCTTTCATGGGTCCAAAATTTGAGGATTGATTGTTGTAACTGCCAAAATCATTATAGCTTCCGCCACCTCCAAAGTTGCTTCCATCATTACCAAATCCGTAAAAACCTATTTTTATTGGAAAGCATGTTATTGGGGTCAAAAGTGCTTTCAACTTTCGTATTAAAATCACCCAGAAGCATCATCTTCAAATATAAAATATAAATAAAATATAAATATAAATTCTTTATGAAAAGAAAATGCTGTGAACAAGTCAAAATTATCTTGGGAAGATAAGGAAGCAATGTGCTGACAATATTAATTTTAATTTTCTCAATTAGGAAAAATAAACTGGTAAAAGCCTAATAATTAGTGCAGGGTCCCATGCAGGGCTTAAATCTACTGCAGTGTTATCTTTTTACAGCATACATTAGGGAAGTAATGGTAGAGAGGCAGAATTCATCACCTGATAAGTGAAAAAGAAAATTTCCTAGTTGACAGCTATATTGCATTCACATAAAAAAAAAACTTGAAAGAGATTCCATTCCTCCTGAGCTCTTTAAACGGTTCATTAACGCCACTTAAAACACATCACCTTCTTCAACACACAGACCTAAATCTAATGAGCAACAGTTGTTTACCAGCTGGCATGTGCTCTGAATGATTCAGGGGCAGGAGAAAGTATATTGGGCTATTTTACTTGGTAACATTTAAAAGTTTGTGGTGTTTAATGTACTTAAGGTCACTGAACTGTACACTTAAAAATGGTTAAAATGGTAAACTTTATGTGATATATATTTCACCATAACATACATAAAAGTACATAGCTTTCATGTTGGCAAGTTGCAACAGAACATTGCCAGTATAAATTAATTGGTGTATTTTCATCTAAAAGGAGTTTTTTCAGGTGGTTTTTTAAAAATATGGTAACACAACACCACACTTATCACAAGGTTCTTTCTTCTGGGGTTGATCATTTGCCCAGCAAGAATCCTAGTCAGGAAACAGCTGTGTTTCTCAGGTGAGACTTACCTACCATTACTCTATTACTGCGAATGCTTGAGTCATGAGTGACAAAAATAAAGCCTAAAATTACTGAATCTTATTCAAAAGACTATTTTCTTCATCTAGCTCTTAAAGTAGAAAACCATAAAAGTCTAACAAGATTAACCCTTATTTTATAAGAGAAGGACTGGAAATTTAAAACTCTCAGGGCCAAGAAAATCTACTACAAAAACCATATTAAACATGTTTTTATGACCTTCAGAAGACAGGTCAAAATGTCTTTTCTTGTGATATCTGAAAATTATCTGCTCCTTAAAGTCATCAAAGTATTCTGCTTTCTATTTTTATTTATTTTTTTGGCAGACTTGTTAATAGGGTTAGAAACGGAAAGGGTTTAAGTATTCATACCTATATAACTTGTATGTCTGGGCATTCCATAAAACAACCGTTCCATCAGCTGCCCCTGATACCAAACAAGTGGAGTCTGGGGAAAACCGGCACACCCTCACGGGGCTACCAGTAGGCTGTTCCATCACGGCCAAAGTCTCTCCAGTCTGAGTGTTCCATAGGACAGTGGTACCATCTGTTGAACAGGAAGCCAAAACATGTCCTGAAGGGGAGAAACAGCAGCAGTGGACAGCATAGGTGTGAAACTTCAATGGCGAGTGGGGCAGCTCGGTAAAGTCACTTAGGGAGTACAGGCGAATTGTTTTGTCCAAAGAGCAAGTAGCCAAGAGGGAAGAGGAGAACGCACAGCAGTTGACATCATCACCGTGATCGGCTAACGTGTGAATTAGTTTCACCATGTTCTTTATTTGAAGTAAAATGTCCTGCAATTTTTAAATAAAGGTTACTTCATCCTTAGAATCAAGTAAATGTAACTCAAATCCATATAAAGAGTCAAAATCAATTTAAGGATTTGCTCAGTCAAAGCTCCTACATTCATATTTTTAAAGGACAAATTATTATACCTGAGATAAGAATAATTTGGAGAGAAAACATCGATAAGACTATAAAGTTTGATGATGATCACAGTCACAACTGACACACCAATAAAGTTCCATTAACTCCTGAAAAAGAACCTTGTCAAATAACTTCAAACTGATTTGACACTGAACACCCAAAACATTGGGTATTTATTTCACCTCTGAAGCCTTTCCCTCAACTAATTACTTCTCAAAAATGCCTCATTCCAGATCTGCTAATCTCAACTCAAAAAGATTTTCCACTCTTAAACTGTCTCAGCTGCTCCTTCCACAGAACGGAGCCAAGGCTCTACAGCTCTGCCTTTGAGATGCATTAACTGTCCCGTTCACTCATAAAAACTAAGAAATGGTTTCATTCAAAATTTCAGCGGCAGTGCTGAAAGCTCCCATGTCATGGTCGGCCACCTTGTTTGATAAAGAACAAAATGGTATAAAAGATTCGAGGTGAAGAACCAGTTTAATAAATCCAAGGAAACCAAGAGAAGGAAACCAAAGAGAAAGAGTGGCAAAAAAAATGAACATAGCCAAACTGCACTTAAGAACAAATTTACAAATTTAGATTAAAATCCAAACCCTTCATCACAGCTTACAAAATGCTGTATGTATGATCTGGCTCTTGCCTGCCTACTTCTCAGATCTGAAGTCCCGCCCCTTCCCCTTTCCCTCATTTCCTTCCAGCCTGCCTGGTCAAATGGATTCCGTCTTAGATCTTCACAAAGCTGTTTTCCCAGGCTGAAATTCTCTTCCCTTTGCTTTGGGATCCTATTTCTCATTCAGATCTCAACTTCAGTGTCTCCCCTCAGAAAGGGTTTCCTAGTCTAAAGCAGCCACCCTCCAGGCTAATATATCACCCTGTTTTAATCCTCAGTGTAGCAATTACCACCATCTGATGTATTTATTTGTCTCCCCACCACTAAAATGTAAATTCCAAAGGAGTGGAGATCCTGTCCATCTTGCTCATTTCTGTATCCATAGTACATAAAACAGTGTCAGACACCTAACATGCTCAAATAAATATTTGATTATTTTTTTCCAAATCCACTTGAGTTCTACCTCTAAATTTCATATATGAACACAATATAAAATTATCAGAAAACTTAAAGCTACCAATACTTAAAAAATCCAGCAGTGGAAAAATAATGCAAAATGAAACAATAATCGGCCCTGAAGGAATAGGTATACTCTTAGATTGTAATTCATAATCCCTTGTTCCAATGTTATTTGCAGAACTCTTTACAAATAGAGCGTATCTTTTCCAATATTTATTGTATCCCCAAACTTCAGCCTCTTTTTTCCAAACATAAATTTCAATAACGTCTAAATAACACGCAAAAAACAAAAACAACCCACGAAATGTCCTGGTGGATTGTCACCTATATTACCGCACGGAAAACAAGCAAGATCATGAGGTCTTTCTGAAGAACTCCCAAATCCCAACTGTGCAAGTACACTAGGTAATCTTGCAAACAAACTTTGGCTTCCACACCCTTGTGGCACTCAGCTCCCTTTGCAGTTCTAGACCAAACAGTTGGAAGAACAGAGACATAATCACTTAAATGAACAGTCTGTTTTGAAAAGCACTCTCAAGCCTACCACCACCTGCCTCGGGGTGTGGGCATCCATTCAGCCGTCACTCTGAAGGCTCAATCCCTGGGCCGGTCAACTTACCGGTGTCGACACACGCATCCCTATCTAATCCAAAGCAAACGGAAATGTGCCCCAAATCTCCCCCAAATAAAGCCCCGAGACCTACGCCCCCCATACGCAGGGACCAAAGGTGTACCCCACTCTTAGAGCCGGCCGGGCCTCAGCGAACTGAGCCACCCAGGCGGGCGGGCGGACAGCTGACGGGGAGCCGGGCCTTTCTGGGCGGCGGCACCCGACCGGGCCCAGCTGCGGCATCCACGCAACGACCGCAGGCCCCGCCCGGCCTCCGGCCTCCGGCCTCCGGCCCCCGGCCCCCGGCCCTGGCCGCACCGCCGCGCCCCGCTCCCGTCCAGGTCCTGGCTGACCCCCGTCGCGCGCTTGCAACCAGACTGCGAGAACCACAGGGTTCAGACACCTTGAGTAGGGAGGCACCCCGAGTAGGGAGGCACCCCGAGTAGGGAGGCTCCCCGAGCTGATCCCAGCCGTGATCTCCCACCTGCCGCCGCCGCTGCTCAACCTGCCCACGGATGCGGCCACGTCCACCTCGAAGACCCAAGGCGCGCGGGATCCGCCCTCAGGTGCCCCCGGGCGCGCGGGGGCCACGTGACGCGCAGGTGAGGCGGGCGGGGCTGGCAACCGCTGAAACCCTAAGAGAAAGGAAACAGGCCCCGCCCCCGAACACGCCCCGCGCCAGCGCGCATGCGTGGCCTCGTACACCTCGGCTGCGGGCGTCTCTTAATTTTGGCCCTAGATCAGCCTGACTTCAGTTTTGGGAAGAATCTTTATTTGCAGTGTTTTCCCAGTTGGGGAAGCTGAAGTCCCAAGGCTTAGCGAGTGGTGCCTGAAATATGGTTTTTAAAGGTGGCATTGTATCAGCTGTCTCGTTATTGCCGCTCAGGGTTTTTGAATGTCCTTCCTCTCCGGTATTTCTCCCCTGTATTCTGTTCTCCTCGGACCTCCGTGATTGCTCTTTTCTGTTTAGGCTAGCTCTGTCCTCAGCGGTCCACAACCTGGTGTTTTCTGCCATCATCTTTGTACTAAGGTTTCCCACATCTCCTCAGGGCAGTCTGCTCGCCCCTGAATCCGAGGGCCCTGTTCATTGAACAGAAACCAACTCATAGGTACAGAAAACAAGCAGGTGGTTGCCAGAGGTGGGGGATGGGCAAAATACTGGAAGGGGATTAAAAGATACAATTTACAGTTATAAAATAAGTAAGACTCAGGGAGACAATGTACAGCGCCCAGCAACATCTGGTTGTGCCTGTCTCTCCACATTCTTGACAGACTAATATTTAATATTCACTAATTTGATGAGCAAATTGGTTATAATATTCTTTAAACTATGTAAAAGAAACTCCTGCCTACACATGCCAGTCGTTCAGCACAGAGACCTCGAGGCCGATATGGTTAGTTTTAGGGAAAGGCAAGTTCAGAGAGGGAAGCCTTCTTGTAGCTGGTCTCTAGTCTAATGAATTTGCAATTTATGAGATGTTAATTAAAATATCTCGCCAATATACTAGAAAAACATTTTAAGAATTTGTAGAGATCTTTGATCACATAAGTGAACTGGCTATCTTATTTTACAGAACAGATTGAGTGTCAAAATTGTTGGAACTTTAACTTAGAATCTTAAAGATTTGTATTTTATGCATTCTTTGTTTTATGTAACTGTGGTCAATAGTTAATCCTTATCTTTAATTTCCAATTATCTTTAATTTCCAATTATTTTTTTTTTAAAGATTTTATTTATTTATTTGACAGAGAGAGACACAGCGAGAGAGGGAACACAAGCAGGGGGAGTGGGAGAGGGAGAAGCAGGCCTCCCGCCAAGCAGGGAGCCCGATGTGGGGCTCGATCCCAGGACCCTGAGATCATGACCTGAGCTGAAGGCAGACGCTTAACGACTGAGCCACCCAGGCGCCCCTATTCTTTTTTTTTTTTTTAAAAGATTTTATTTATTTGTCAGAGAGAGAGACCGAGAGCGTAAGCAGGCTCCCTGCCGAGCAAGGAGCCTGATGTGGGACTCATCCCAGGACCCTGGGCTCATGACCTGAGCTGAAGGCAGATGCTTAAGGGACTGAGCCACCCAGGAGTCCCACCAATTGTTCTTTGTAATAGTGCTACTTAAGGAATATAGAAAACCATTTTACTTTTTAAGAAGATTTTTATTCATTTGAAAGAGCAAGCGAGTGCGAGAGCACATGAGCCAGGGAGAGGGGCACCAGGAGAGGGAGAAGCAGACTCCCCTCAGAGCAGGAAGCCGGAAGTGGGGCTCCATCCCATGACCCCGGTATCATGACCTGAGCTGAAGGCAGATGCTTAACCAACTGAGCCACCCAGGCACCCCAAGATTCATGGTTTTTTTTATTACATAAGAAGGTATGACAGACACTGATGTCCCTTTGGACAGTTCTCCTCTGGACAATTCTTCTGAAGTCCCCCAGCAGTCTTTCTCTCATGTGCCACTGCCCAGAATTGTATCACATGCCCATTTGTTAAGCAATGACTTTCAAGAGGAATGGAATTGCCATTAATTAAGATTCACTCTCCTGGAGCTAGAAAAGGGCCCAATTTTCCCTGAACCAACATATACAAGAGCGGACAGAAGGAAATAAGGAGACAAGACAGCTACTACATACAGTTAAAGTATTCCACATGGAAAATATCTATACAATAGAAAGCTATTTAACTTAAGAGAATAGATGTGAAAGTAAGCCACATCTCAATTACGTTATGCCTCAATCTTTAATCCTTAAACAGTATTATTTAGTATATTCACCAGTTATATTTACCAGCTAAATTTACCATACTTGGTTGGGTTTTTTTTTTTTTTTAAGATTTTATTTATTTGAGAGAGAGAGAGCACAGGCAGACACTTAGCCAACTGAGCCACCCAGGTGCCCCTGGTTGGGTCTTTTTAAATGTTAATATAAAAATAATGCACATTTGTTGCAAAGATATGATATATGGATAAGGAAGATGACAAAGACGTCATCTTCCCAGATTCTACCAGAGAAGAAAACACTGTGAACATTTTTATACATCCCTTCAGAATTCTCCCCATACTAAGTGCATTAAATATATTTTAACAGAATTACTATATTCTATAGTGTAACCAGTTTTTTCACTTAATTTACCAACATGAACATAGATCTACATGATAGTTTCTTTTTAAAGATTTATCCATTTATTTGAGAGAAAGGGAGAGTGTATACACACATGCGAGGGCAAGTGGGAGGAGGGGGAGAGGGAGAGAAGCAGACTCCCCCCCGAGCATGGAGCCCCAGCAGGGCTGGATCTCATGACCCCGACATCATGACCTGAACTAAAACCAAGAGTTGGACACTTAACCCAGTAAGCCACCGAGGCACCCTCCCATGATAGTTTTTGGTGGTTGAACAGAATGTTTTTAAAAAGTCACTCCTATATTAAAAAGAATTGAGATTTGCTATAATGAAAAGATTCAGAAAATTACCAATGCTGAAAGCAGTATTTTAAAAGGAGTTGTAAACATATTTTGAGAAATGGAGGAATCATTAGAATAAGTAGATAGCCTCTCAAAGCGTTATACTGTCTCCATACAAACCTGTGTTGTGTAAATGCCTCACTACCCTTTGGTGATCTAATGAACTCACTGAGCTTTCCTTTCACTTCAGAACCCAAGATATATTCTCAATTGGCTCTAAGCCTTAGGCCTCTATCATTCACTACTGAATTCTCCCTCAAGATTCACCATATTCTTTGATATCCACCACCCTGATTATTAGGGCTGTTTTTTTATTAAAGGAGATGGTAAGGAGTCTGTTCAGGGAAAATAAGAATACCCTTAGAAATCGAGCTTGATACTTTAACATATTTTAATTAAAAATTAATTTTTTTTAAAGTTCAAGAATGGGGGCACCTGCGTGGCTCAGTCAGTTAAGAGGCTGTCCCTTGATTTCATCTCAGGTCATGATCTCAGGGTCCTGGGATTGAGCCTCACATCAGGCTCCTTGCTCAGCAAGGAATCTGCTTAAGGATTCTCTCTCCCTCTGCCCCTTCCCCCTGCTCGCTTGAGCACGCACACTCTCTCTCTCTCTCTAAT
Organism: Leptonychotes weddellii; assembly: GCF_054177405.1. NCBI lineage: Eukaryota > Metazoa > Chordata > Mammalia > Carnivora > Phocidae > Leptonychotes > Leptonychotes weddellii. The sequence continues at coordinate 65,695,262 of NC_138371.1, read as the reverse complement.
AAATAAATCTTAAAAAAAAAAGTTCAAGAATGAACTACATACAACTTACACCTCACAACACTTTTAGTCATCCAATGACAACAGCTCAAATGATTTTCACATGTATGGTCAAGGTAGAGAAACTATAAACAGATCTCAGATATTAATTTTGCTACTACCTCTCCCTTGATTTATTTTTTTTAAAGATTTATCTATTTATTAGAGATAGAGTGGGGGAGGCAGAGGGATAGGGAGAGAGAATCTCAAGCAGACTCCCAGCTGAGTGCAGAGCCCTACTCAGGGCTCAATCTCACGACTGTAAGATCATGACCTGAGCTGAAATCAAGAGTCGGCCACTTAACCGACTGAGCCACCCAGGTGCTCCTGCCTTCCCCCTTGATTTAAATGCCAAGGTGCAAAATTCTCTTCCAGTGAAGGTCCAGAGGATCCAAGTTAGCTTTTCCTCTAACCCTGTAGTTAGCTAACTCCTTACCCACCACACTTCCAAGCACTACTTTTGCTATAGTAACTCATAAAATCTACGCAAGTCCCAGCAATACCTAAGAATTCTCAATATTTCTATTCACCTGCATATACCTGAGCTTTTTCTTTAGCAATATCAGCTTTCCCAACAAACTACAGCAAAGGCAAATGTTTCATCTCCTGAATATCACGGGCTGAAAGTAAAATTTGGTGCCGTTCTTACAGTCCCTAGAAAGCAGATAGGGTTAGAAATGATACTTACATAAAAAAACAAAAACAAAAAACAAAACTGCAAACATGCACATTGAAGCTGCTAATATGAGTAAATTGCTTGATACTTTTCAAAACGTGGTATTCAAATTCAAAATCTGTAATAAATTGTTAGTGAAAAATAATACAAGCAAATATTGAACACTCATTGGGAGGTAGGGAAAAAGAATCCTCTTTCACTGCTGGTAGGTGTGTAGACTGGTGCAATCATCTGGAGAGCATTATGGTAATAGCATGGAACGTGTGCACATACCTAACCTGTGTACATCCTAGAGAAACTCTTATCACACACAGTCTGTTTTCTATTGCTGTGTAACAAATTACTCAAAACGGAGTGACTTAAAACAACAATACTTGTTATCTCATAGTTTCTGTGACTTGATAATTCAGTAACATATAGAAAGCAGTTCCATTGCTATATACTAATAACAAGCTATCAAACAAAAATGAAAAAAATAATCCCATTTACAATTGCATCAAAAAGAATAAAATGCCTAGGAATAAATTTGACAAAGGTGAAAGACCTGGAAACCAAATACTGTAAGTACTGATGAAAGACACAGGTAAGTGCAAAGATATTCCATGATCATGGATTGGAAGAATTAATATTGTTAAAATGTCCATAGTATCCAAAGCAATCTACAGATTCAATCCTCGTCAAAATACCAATGGCATTTTTCACAGAAATAGAACAAACAATCTTAAAATGTGTTTGGAAGCACCAGGACCTGGAATAGTCAAAGCAAAATCTTGAGCAAGAAGAACAAAGAGCTGAAGGCATCATGCTTCTGGATTTCAAAGTATAACCCAAAGTGATGGTAATCAAAATAGGATAGTACTGGCACAAAAACAGACACTTAGGTCAGTGGAATTGACGAGAGGGCCCAAAAATAAACCCATGCATATATGGTCAATTAATCTATGACCAAGGAGGCAAGAATACACAATGGGGAAAAGACAGTCTCTTCAATCCATGGGTTGGGAAAACCAGACAACTACATGCAAAAGAATGAAAGTGGACCATTATATTATGCCATATACAAAAATAAATTCAAAATGGATTAAAGACTTGAATATAAGACCTGAAACCACAAAACTCCTAGAAGAAAACATAGTAAGCTCTTTGACATCAATCTTAGCAATATTTTATTGGACCAGTCTCCTCAGGCAAGGGCAACAAAAGCTAAAATAAACAAATGGGATTCCATCAAATAAAAAACTTTTGCATAGTGAAGGAAATCACTAACAAAACGAAAAGGCAACCTACTGCATGGGAGAAGATATTTGAAAGTCATACATCCAGAAAGGGGTTAATATTCAAAATATATGAAGAATTCACACAACGTAATATTAAAAAAAATTAAAAATGGGCAGAGGATTTGAATAGACATTTTCCCAAAGAAGACATTACAGATGGCCAATAGCCACGTGAAAAGGTGTTCAACATCACTTATCATCAGGGAAATGCAAATCAAAATAACAGTGAGATATTACCTGACAGTGGTTAGATTGGCTATTATCAAAAAGACAAAATAACAAGTATTGGCTGGGATGTGGAGAAAAGGGAACCCTTGTATACTGTTGGGAATATAAATTGGTGCAGCCACTATGGAAAGCAGTATGGAGGTTCCTCAAAAAACTAAAACCCACCACATGATCCAGCAATTCCACTTCTGGGTACTTATCTGAAGAAAACAAAAACACCAATTTGAAAAGATATATGCACCCCTATGTTCACTGTAGCAATAGCTAAGATATGGAAGCAACCTAAATGTCCGTCAACAGATGAATGGATAAAGAAGATAAGGCGTGTATACACATACACACAAATATTACTTAGCCATAAAAAAGAATGAAATCTTGCCATTTGTGACAACATAGATGGACCTAGAAAGTATTATGATGAGAGAAATAAGTCAGACAGAGACAAATACTGTATGATTTCACTTTTATGAGGAAAACAAAAAAAAAAATAGAAACAGATTCATAGATACAGTAAACACACTGTTACCAGAGGAGAGAGGGGTTGGGGGGGCTGAAATAGGTGAAGGGGATCAAGAGGTACTAACTTCCAGTTATAAAAATAAAGTCATGGGGATGTAGTGTACAGCATAGGGAATATGGTCAATAATATTGTAATAACTTTGTATGGTGGCAGATAGTAGCTACATTTATCATGCGGATCATTTCATACTGTATAAAAATAGCAAATCACTATGATGTGCACTTGACACTAATATGTCAACTATCCTCCAATTAAAAAAAAAAATGAAACAGCTCAGGAGTGGCTTAGCTGGGTGGTTTTGGCTCAAATCTTTCATGAAATTGTAGTCCAGATGTTGGCTGGGGCTCCAGTCAACTGGATGACTGAATGTTTAACTTGGGCTGTAGGATCCACTTCTAAGATGCTGCAGTCATGTGGTTTACAAGTTGGTGCCAGCTATCGGCTGTTCCAGAGGGCTGCTAGTGTCCTCATAACATAATAATTGGGTTTACCCAGAGCAAATGATCCAAGAGAACAAGGTGGAAGCAGAAATGTATTTTATGACCTAATCTGGGAATTCACAGGCTATCACTCTGCCATATTATGTTGGTCACACAGGCTAACCCTGATACAATGTGGAAAAGGATTATACAAGGGCACACATACCAGAAAACAAAAATCATTTGGAAACATCTTGGATATGTATGACAACATTCACTGCAGGATTATTTGCAGTGGCAAGAAATTGCAAGCAACTTAGGTATTTTTTTTTTTTTTAAGGTTTATTTATTCATTTGAGAGTGAGTGAGTGAGCAGGAGTGAGCAGAGGGGAGGGGCACAGGGAGAGGAAGAGAATCCCCAAGGAGACACCCTGCTGAGCACAGAGCCTGAGCTGGGGCCTGATCCCAGGACCCTGAGATCATGACCTTAGCCAAAATCAAGAGTCAAATGCTTAACTGACTGAGCCACCCAGGTGCCCCTTAGGTTTTCATTCTTAAGAGAAATTTGAAAATAAAATGTGGTATATGCCTGTGATGCAATACCTTGCAGCAATCAAAAGTAATGAACTAGACTTACATATTATTTTTTTCAACTCAAAAGAAATAGAAAAACAAATTTATAGCATAATGTAACCGATAAAGTTTAAACAAAACCATTTTTCACACTATTTGTAAAGATACACATGTTGCTAAATATATAAAAGGTTAACTGGAAAGATATATTAAAAATATTTGTATGTGGGGGGAAGGAAATTGAAGAGTTGCTGAGTGAAGAAGGAAAAAAATAAAAGAAGGGCTTTACAAGAATAATGTGAAGAATGTGACATGACTTGAGGAGAGGAGTTACCTCAATTTTATATAGCTGAGGCTTAAAAAATATTTTTTTTCTCTTTAAGGTAGAGTAGTAGTATAGCCCATGCAGGTTTAAGAGATCTCACTGAAGCAAATTTCCTAGTAGATAAGGTTCTACTAGTTTCCCAGTGCTGTGTTTTTTTATGAGTCATATTCCTGTGGAAGGAAAATTTTGATTCTCTTAAAAATACCTCCTTTGTCCCCTTATTGGAATGAAATTCTTTTAACAGAACACAAACGTCTTTCATTACTCAACTGGAGATATCTAAGATACAAATAACCTTGAGAGAGGTAGCCCACACAAAAAAATTTACAGAAGGAGTAAATGATTGATACCAGATTTCCTTGAGGATGTGTTTACTGGGAGGCTAAATGAATAGGATTTTAAATTTCTTCAAAGGCGATGAGGATGGAGGTGATAGAAAAGAGAAGGAGCACAAAGGGGGTACATAAGGTACTAAGGACAGGTTAGAGCCTTCATAATTTAAAATTAGTACTTTTAACAAATTTCATTTTGGGGTTGAAACAAGAAAAAGGGATCACCTTGCATTTATGTAAGTTAGTTCTAATGAATTCAAGGTATACCCATAGGTTAAGTTTTCACTTAATTTTCACTATGGTTATCAATTAAATAAATATTAATTTACTCTCTACGTACTGTTTCAAACTGATGATTATTTTCTGTGTTTAATAGTAGTGCACTGTTCGGTTATTCTGGTTGGTTACTACTTGAGTGATAATCTAAATCTAATCATGAGGGCAAGCTAGTGTTTTATAATTTACAGAGCAATTGAAACTAAAATGGAGAAGGTTCAGGTTAAAGCCTAGTTTTTTTTTTTTTTTTAAAGCCTAGTTTATCTTAATTAAAGTATGTTGTGTTTACTTGTAATTCTGTGACAGCAGAGGGTTAGGAAAACTTTTCATATTTGAAGAGAACAGTGATACTGGTTTATTGAAGATATACCCAACCCAGGGCACTGTGACTGCAAGATTCATATTCACATAACAAATGATCCACAAATTGTTACCTAGATCAGTTGCCCTTTTCTGATCACGCCCACATCTTGAACAGCTACCCCTGTTGAGTAACAATGAAGACACTGGTCTAAAGGAGCCCATATTGACCAAGCTTTCCTTTTTTCAGAGATATCTTATTTATTTTTAAAAGAAAATTATCACTCTTCAAAAATTGTGCTTTATGTGTTTAAGTATTTTATTTCTCATTTATGAACTCCTCAGACACCAGACATATTATTATCAAGCTGCTTATATACCATCTAATATAAATTAACGTAAGCATGTATCATCCCTAAGGCACAATACCCCCATGAAGAAGACTCCCCATGGAGCATCTGGCATATCTATAAACACAAAAACCCAGACACTTTATTCACAGCACCACCTTGTTCTTTTCTTTACATGGTCTTTTTGATTAAGCACGAGCCCCTTGAGGCGTAAGTGCAATACTTGGTTAACAGAAACTGACATATTTACATAATAACAGCTGGTTTTCATATCAGTCTCTACAAACAATCTAGAAATTTTGGAAAATACTTGGTGGCTTCGAAGCATTTTAAAGTTAGGAACATTTTCTTCAAAACTTTTCTATTCTCTCTTCACTATTAAAAAGCCATTCTCTAAGGACATCATCTCAGGACCACTTCTCCACTAGGCTGTAAGCTCCATGAAGGGCCTGTGCCTGTCTTGTTCACCAGTGATTCCTCAGAGCCCAGCAAGGCATCAAATCCTATTTCATTAATGCTTGAATTTGTAGCTCATGACTTATTAGACTAATTGATATGATCAATTTTTCTTATTGACTACTGACAATTGGTTACATGTCTACCAACAGAGACATTTCTCATATCAGACCAAGACTTTTAAAATGTATTCTAATATTTTCATATTGAAAATGTGAAAACAACAACAAAATGTGGTCGAGAGAGGCTCAGGCGCTAATGAAAGGCACAGCACTTGACTTAAAACCACCCTCCTCCACCCAGCCCAATGTTCATTGAACTACACAGTCTGCCGCTCCTCCTTTAGGATTTTGTAAAAATCAAATTGAAATTAACTATCTTTTTGAAAAGAATATATATTCAGGCTCATTAAGAAAAACTAAAAAACTAGTTTGTAAAAGTCTTTTATTGTATCCGTGCCACACATAGTAGAGAAAAATAACACTCCTAAAAAAAAGAATGCTACCTTTTCCACAACATTTGATTTTAAATAAAACTTCAAGTACTCTTACATAGGTACAAAAAAAATTCTGATCTATTTGCCTCCAACAGGCCACCACAACACACAGTAGATAAAACACAGTGGTTACAAATGTCTTTTAAATTTATTTCTGAGGCAAGGCAAATGGGAAGGAAATGTTTCTATGAAAAAATACTGTGTGTGTAGGAAATTGTCACAATTTTATTCCACATGGATACAAATGATTATACTTTAATTTAGGCCCTGGTGGCTTAAAATTATATAACAAAATAGAAAAATGGAAAACTAATATCCCCTACACCCTGTTTCAAAGGCAGGCACTACCAAGATCAAGGAGACGCCACAGTGTTGGTAGAGGATAATTACTGTACAAGCCGTGTAGCTATAATTACCTTCAGACTAAAATAAAATGCTACAGTCCTTCTAAGGCATAAACAATAATGTCTCCAAACAATATATACACATAATACATATTTAAAACAAGACTTAATATAAACAATAGTGAACAGTATATACATGTCAATTTTTCTTCACTGTCTTGAAATACAATTTAACTACACAAGTGATGCAGCAACATATATATATATATGTATATATATATATAAATGTACTTGTAACTCTACAGTAAAGTTTATTTTTGGTGCTTTTATAGCACATCAGTGTAAACAGTTTACCTTGGCTTTGTTTTATATTTTAAAACATTCCTTGTTGTATTTTCAAGATTTAAAGCAATTTTCTAGTTCTTCCTTTTCACAGAAAACGAAGATTCTGGATGTGGTTTAATCATAAATAATTCATAAAATTAAATACATTCACTAAAAAATAAACTACAAAGTAAAAAAATGAAAAATAGATATTTATTGAGAGGGAAAGGAGAACCATTTCCCACATTAGAGCTCTGGTGTTGAATATTCAGTGCGATTTGATATATTTTAATTGCTATTGCACTATAACACCCTTTCCTTTGAAAATTCTTTGGGTGTGCTTCCCTGTTCTACCTAAATTAGCTGATAAATCACACAAACCAATAACCAAGGGCCTTGGTTGTTGTAGGAGTGAAGCCTTTAAAAATGGTATCATTCTTCTGATACTTTTTTTTTTTTTTTGTGATACTTATTTTAAGGAAAAAAAGTCATTATGTATGTGCCTTGCACATTTATGTAAATACAGTTCACACTGCTGGTCTCATTTGTCCTTGTTTAAAAGGAAAAAAAAAGATTATTATAACTTCAGCTCACTTTGAAAATATCTGTCCACTTTTTTTCAAAATACTTCCTCATACTGTGGCCAGCTCTGCCTATATCAGAATCATCTTCATTAAATGTTTCACAGTTGTCAAAAACAAGCCTGACATCTACAGCAAAGGTTTCAAGGTTTGGATATCTGAAAGAAAACACATGATTTAGAGGTTGTTTTTATAGGGTGGCTTTGTTTTATAAACAAATGAAGAGGTAATAAAAGGTAAAATGAAAAAGTAAAACTGAAAGAAAAAAGATTAGGATAACTACATTTAAATGGATATAAAACATATTATACTCTCTTATAGATGAACATTTAAAAAATTGCATGTGTTCTGAACCATGTAGGATTTAAAAAGATTAAATGGAAAAAAACACATTTCTCTGAGGAGCAAGATACAGTTCAACCAACTAGCATTTTCCCCACATCCAATTTCCTGTTTGACCTGTACATAGTGTGCTGTCCCAGGACTCATCCCACTTAACTGGTTTATTAGTTCCTCTGGCCAGTTGTGGTACCCTATCATCCACATTGAAAACTATTTAGTTGCAGTAGAAATAATGGAAACGCTTCCTGTGCCCTATAAACATTACACTTGCCCTGTAGCTTCTATATACATCCAGGATATACTGCTTTGTGTTAAATCTTCCCCACTTCCCATTTCTGTTCTTTTCTCTTCGGATGTGCTCTTTTGCTCAAGCACTGGAGTACGATAATCCAAAACAGGCAAAACATTTAAAAAAATGTGCTATCCCTTTATCAGAGATAACATCATGAAGACCTGCTTTTCCATAAGAAGCACTGTGGCTTCAGTGGTTTTTCAGTGGGATAAGCCCCGTCATCTTTCTCTGTAGAAACATGGCAAAGGGAACAGAAAGGTGAATGAATCTGCGTCAGCTCACTGGTAAGAAAGGAGTGGTTTGTTTCAAGCCAACCCAAGCCAAACCAATACATTTTGAAAGAGAGCTTTTGGGAATTTAAATTTAAATTAATTCTAGCTTATGGTAAGCTAAGTACTAAAATAATTTACGTATTAGAAATACCCTTGAAGTACACACTGAAGCTCTGAGACCTGGTAAAAGTGGAATTATTTCTTTGATGGGATACCTTGTACAGTCTTCCACACCTTCTCACTTCCCTCTGCTATGTGCAATAATAAAGTAACATTTCTCTATCTGTGATGAGCTCACAAAATTAATTCAGACCTGATGTAACCTCACCCATTTTCCTGTTCTTCTGGGAATTATTATTATTTTTTAATGAGGGGAAATTCACATAACATAAAGTTACCCATTTTAAGGTGGACAATTCAGTGGCATTTAGTGCATTCCCAACATTTACTATTACCACCTCTATCTGCTTGCAAAACATTGCTGTTGCCCCAAAAGGAAACCCTGTATCCATTAAGCAGTTGCTTCCCATTCTTCCCTAACCGGTCCCTGGCAACCACTAACTGGTCTTTCTCCAGGGATTTGCCTATTCTGGAAGTTTGATATAAATGGAATCATACAGCATGTGTGGGAATAAATTTTATAAAATATTTAAAAGTTACTTTGAGAAATATTTATCTCTTTAGACTGTTCCTTACTATAAGAAATGGTTCATGATTAATGCTGGGGAGACTAACATCCAGGACAGAATTCTAGGTGAGACAAATATTAGTCCCACAGTTGATGGAACCCAGAAAGATTCATTAAAGCAAGTACTTCCTCCCCTCTTTTTGATAAATTTCTAGTTTAAACATTTGAAATACTGTTTATGAGTTTTGGTTCCAATTTATTAGTTTGGGTTTAATCAAACAACTTGAAGTTAGAGGAGCTTGAACCCACTAAATTTTGCTTCCCACACAACTGGCATCCCACAAACACGATTATATAGAACTGCTTCCCTCTCTCGCCTTGCCGCTGCTGTGACTTCCTCCATTCACCAGGACTCATTCTCAAAAGGGAACACCAATGTTTGGTAATGTCTAAGCTCTGTGTTAGTGTTTATTTTGGGGATTTTGAGGTCTGTTTGTTTGTTTGTTTTATGTTCAGTTAGCCACATTATAGTACATCATTAGTTTTTGATGTAGTGTTCAATAATTCATTAGTTGGGTATAACACCCAGTGCTCATCACAACACACTGAGGTTTAGATTTATCCTCTATCCAGGAACTGGAGAAAAATGTAAAGCCTTTCTGTGTAAGTCTTTGTCCTGGCCATGTTGATTCTAAGTCCATTATGCTACCCACCTAAACATCTGATTATTTTGATAGAAAAAGCAAAAGAACTAGTTCATAGCTAGACAGGAGCTATTGCTTTTTGGTTCACATTAGAACCAATAGTTTTAATGGTTTTAAATGTTTTCTGAATTTGGGCAGGTCCTTTCCGTAATTTTTTAAAAAATAAAACAAAACAGACATAATCTTTTGAAACATGTGAGAAGGACACTGATCATTTTGAGTTAAGTTCTACTCAACTCTTATAAATTGCATGTAAATTATGGAGCACAGTGATTTTCACCAAAAGAACATTAAGGAGGAACTAAATAACATATTGCGTTAAAATGGTAATCATAATAACAACAATAATAATGTAATTAAAATCTACTTTATAGATAGTCTTTCAATGTAAAGTTCCTTCTTCCTCCATATTTTTTGTGACTTTGCCTAAAGTATGGTCACAGGGTCCATTAAAGCTAAACCAGTAATAAGGAATAAGAGGAGCTGAGGAGAATGAAGAAGAGAACACATACAGCTCACAGCTCCTGGTCATTCACATGTGGAATGCTTTTGTGTGGGCTTATTTTGTAAGTGAACAGCCTCATTTTTGGGGCTCCAAAATGGGCCACTGTTCAGAACCAAATAAATTCCATTAACAGCTGCTACTCTGGTAGGAGTTTGAGGTGGTCTAACAAATATTAACTGTGGCCAGGAAGTCACTTTACTCTTCAGGTAGGATCACAAAGACAATATGGTAGAGAGGAGCAAATAATAGTTTTCTCCCACATTTAATAAATACATTCTTAGTATTCTCCAACAACCCATAATTAAACTTTTAACATTTAAAAAATTAAATTTTAATTTAATTTAAAATTTCCAATGACCTTTTATCTCTACATTGTAATGATCTGAAAATGTTACAGTCAATTTTTGTTAAATCCACATGAGATATTATCAATATTCCACTGATGTAAAATATAAGCTCCACCTTATGTTATTTACTTACTTTGGGAGGCTTCCCTGTTATTTTTCTTTACCTTTCAGGCTGGGTTTGGTTGGCCTTCCAATGCCAAAGGCAGCTTTATCACACTGCTTTTTAATTGTTTAAACAATTTTAATGGACTTGTCTTTCATACCGTACTACCCTAACCAAACACACAAACACACACAGACACACACACACACACACAGACACACATACACACGCCCTCTCTCCAAAGGCAGAGATTTTTGGCTCACCAGAAGAGTACCCAGCAGATATTAGGCATTCAATAAGTATTGAACTGAAATTATTTACTTACTGTCCACTACTTAATTTCTCTCTAATTGTGGAAAAATCCATAGGCTTCTTAATAACTTTCTTATAACCAGGAACAAGTTTCAAGTTTACAGGAAGTAGAAAAGGCCATGCATCCTCATGAGTTTCCATTTCAGTAAGGATCATACTAAAAAAATAATGTTTGAAATCAGTATCTATGCTTTAGAATTATCAATTTTTATTAAAAACTTTGTTTTTATAATCTTTCAAGTAAAAGCAATGCAAATTAATTTATTTTAAAAGATGAATACATTTATTTATACTATAGACTTTACATTTTCCTATTTATATAAATTGTCAAAAAGTCACCTTTGATATAGTAGAAAATTTCTAAACAAATAAAATGAAATGTTATAAATATATTGTACATGCAAACTGAAATAATACCTGCAAAGAGCAAGGTCTTTGGAGTCATCTCTTTTAGGTTTCTTAATAGAAGTAAAACTTTCCTGTTTTGACAAGTTAACAGAAGTGTTTTCCTCCATTTTTCTTTTTTTCAGGTCTTTGTTTCCTCTTTTTAGTGAACTGTTTGTAGATGCAGAGTCTTCATCTTCAGTATCCCCTGTTAAAGTTACTTTCTTGCCTTTCTTTGACTCATTAGTCTTTTTTCCTTTGACGTGAAGTTTTTTGATTTTTAGAGTTTGACCACTTGCCTTAATTTAAAAAAAAGTAAATGAGGTATAAGAAAATAACCATCTACAGACCTATTATTTTAAATTATTAAAGTCTGACAGGACAAACAAAAGGAATTTTATCTCTGATCTACAAGGTTGATAATTTTATTTTTAAGAGAGCTCTATGAATTTGATCTCCCATAAGGTTAAAATCTAATAAAGCATGAAAATCTATCTTAAGAACTCCTAAAACTTGAAGCTGTTGATCTCATGGTAATCCATCTTTGGTACTACAGAATTTAGCAGTATTCCTTTAGTCTAGGTCACTAACCAAATGAGTTTAAAGGTACAAAAGGACTATCTTTTAGAACACAATTAGGAACAAAGGTGAAAATAACAAATAAACAATACAGAGCTTATTAATAATACAATTGAAGATGTAATAAAAAAACTAGGCCAAAACATGAAAAATAGCTCACAAAGTGTCAAATAAAGAAAAAGTCCTTTATAAGTGATTAAATCTACTGGAAATTTGTATATATTTGTTTATTTTTGGATAAAGGAAAAAAAGCATTTGCTATAAAAAGAGAGTTCCACTAAATTGTGGTTCCCAGGTGTGAACAAAGCAATGGTGAAAAATCAGAGAGAGAGAGAGAGAGGAAAAAAAATGTCTGTTTTTGAGGAAAACAATAAAGACACAGTATAAAAGAGATCATATTTAAAGGATATGAATTCTAGCTATGGCTCTGTCAGTAACTAGCTATGGAATTTATACAAATATATCTGTGAGGCCCTATCTTCTCATCTGTAAAATAAGAAAGATAAGCCACACAACTGCTAAGGTCATTCTAGCTCTAAAGTTACATGAAAAAAAAAAAAATCTCAGTGTAGCCTTATGCAATGTAACTACAGCTTGCGGTCAGCACACTGATACAACAACGAGCTCTCCTCCCCCATTCAGAAATAGGGAAATAAATCATATTTTGAGAGTTAAATGTTATAATAAATATAACAGATCAAAGAAGAGAGATATGCAGAGTCAGATATTCAGTCTAGTCACAATCTAAAGTTGGCTGTATTCTTGAAATAAATCTGGCTGAAAACATTTCTTTGGAGTACTTCATAATAATTTCTTTGAGGATTTCATGAACTTTTCTAGTAATATTTTTAAATAATTGCCCATAAGCAATTAAAAGTATTTGGTTCTCTATTGGAAGGCTAAAAGTATAGTTAAGGAGAGATTTTAATTGCCTGAAATAATAAGGCAAACTATAAATCTAATACCTTCCCCATATCATATCAAAGAATCACTACCCCTTGTCACTAATTAAAATAATTAAAATGTTTTACTAAGTCTCTTTTCCATTTAGTTTATTAATTTTTATTCATGAATATCTGATATTCTGAGTTTTCATATTACACTAAGCTTTTATCACTCTGAAATCATAAAAAAAGAGAAAGAGAATGCTTAACATAATGAAAAAGTCCATTTAATGAAGATTAAGTTGGATTGAATAATTATATCACTTAAGAACAAAATTTCATGAATAAGGGGCCAAAACTTCTAGTTCTTTATGTGAACTAAATTATTACTTGGGATCATTTTCTAACAAACTCGTAACTACAGTAGGAAAACATGAAATTTAAATTACAGAATCAAAAGAACTTTGTGTTTCAAAAAGACAATGAAGTTTATACATTTCTTTACTAAGTAATGTTTATCAGCTTGCCTCATCATACTGTACACATACCCACACTTATCTTCATAAAGACTTTATTTGTTAAGTAATCTCTACATGCACCATGGGGCTCAAACTCAACCCCGGGATCAAGAGTCACATGCTCCACTGACTGGGCCAGCCAGGCGCCCCCACAGAAACATACTTTTAAAAGCAAGCTGGTATATAGTTAGTTACTCTGTTACCTGATTTACTTTGTTCTGGGACAGAGATGCCCCACTCCCTACCTTTTTCTCTATCTTTTTATAACCCAAATTCAAAGAGGAACTTCAGTATGTCTAAAGCAGAACCTATCAGATTACACATAAAAGGGCACATTTCTGTTGTTTGTATATATTTATATATCAGAAGTTTGTGACTGGGTGGCTCACAGGCTGTAAAGAGCCCACAGAATGTGTTGCTGCTTGGCTCATATAATGCTTGTAAAAAGTCTTGAGTTTGTGCCAACACTAAACATTTGGGAGGATATGCATAAAATCCATAAACTTGAAATACTGGTAGATCCTGGAACATTGGACCCACATGTCTACATGACAACAACTGGCTGGAGTTGAGTAATGACTGCTATATTTAAATTGGGGCATGACTTTCCTATTTGCCACAGTCCCAACTCTTTTGTGTTATTTGCCTGACTTTTACAGGTATTGGAGTTTGAAACCTCATGTGTGTGTGTCTATGAGTGTGTATAAATACGTGTATGTATATTTATACATATATATGTGTGCATCAATACACATATACACATGTCTTTTTGATTCTATGATCCTATGAGATATACATAAAACAAATCTATAAATTTAATAAATATATATAACAAAGTGCATGTATATATGTTGGCATGCACATACATATACACAGAGTAAAAATAAAATATGTGCATAAATAGCCATTTGAGAGTAAGACAGTATAAATACTTACAAAAACTGAATTAACTGGAAAGATAGTTTAAAAACATTAACTTTAAAAATCTTTATATATCAAAATCAAATGTTTAATATTTTTATTGCTATAAGAAACATAACATCTAATTCACTACCTTTAAAAAAACAGGGAGCAGAGGCTTAGAAATCTGCATTACCTAGAAGCACTTGAATTAGATCATAGATCATATGTCTCCTAGTCCACTCCTTGAATGATAGATAGCCAAAATTCTAATTTAAGCAAATTTACTGAAAACAAAACCTCCTATAGTCTACCAGATGATAACTCAAGAATTAACATATCAATTTGTTAGTAATCAATAAAGCATTAGAGGAAATTTCTATAACTTGACAGTTAAGAAGCTAAAAGATAATTTATGTACAACCAGTGAAAATTATTACTGAATTACACTAGATATGACAAAATAATCAAGTAATGAAAAATTAAAAAGTGACTATTAGTGAATATAATGCCATGTGGGACTCTCTGCTATTTTATAAAATATAAATACATTATAAAAATAAAAATATATAAAATATATTATAAAAATAAATAATAGAAATCAAATGTAATAAAGTATTAATATACATGTAACAGAACTTTAAAGTCATAAAAACTCTTACACACATGACCATATTTGATCTTCAAAAATCTCTACAAATTAGGGATGCCTGGGTGGCTCAGTCAGTTGAGCGTCCAACTCTTTTTTTTTTTTTTTAAAGATTTTTTTTTTTTAAATTTATTTATTTTAGACAGAGAGAATGAGAGAGAGAGAGCACATGAGAGGGGGGAGGGTCAGAGGGAGAAGCAGGTTCCTTGCTGAGCAGGGAGCCGATGCGGGACTCGATCCAGGGACTCCAGGATCATGACCTGAGCCCAAGGCAGTCGCTTAACCAACTGAGCCACCCAGGCGCCCGAGCGTCCAATTCTTGATTTCAGCTCAGGTCATGATCTCAGGGTCGTGGGATGGAGTCCCACGTTAGGCTCCATGCTCAGCTGGGAGCCTGTTTGAGATTCTTTCTCCCTCGGCCCCTCCCCCTGCTTATGCGTGCGTGTGTGCGCACGCGTGCGCACACTCTCTGTCAAATAAATAAATAAATAAATAAATAAATAAATAAATAAAATCTTAAAAAAAAAAAAACTCTCTGAATTAGGTACTATGCCATTTTACAGATAACCCTGAAGCTAGGAAAGTGCTCCAATGTTAGAGATCAGGGAGGTAAGAAAAACCAGCAAAGGGACTGAAAAAGAGCAAAGGCAGGAAGACAACCAGGTAAGTATGGAATCCTAGAAGTCAAGTGGAAACAGGGTTTCAAGAAAAGGGAGTGCTCCACTCTATCAAATATACCTAATAGGATAGATGAGGCCTAAGCACTGATCACTGAATTAAGCAATGTGAAAGTTATTTGTGGTCATGATAAGAGAAATTTTGGAGAAGCTATGGAGGTGAAAATCTGACTGGAATGAGTTCAAGAGTGATTTGGAGGAGAAAAATCAGAGAACCAGAACAGAAAACTTTCCATGAGTTCTTCTGTAAAGGGAAGGGAAGAAATGGGGGAAGTGAATCAAGGAAGAAGTGAGCCCAGAAGAGGGTTTTTGTTTATTTAGTTCTCTCAAGACGGAAGGAATAGTAGCATGTTAGTGGGCTGATGAGAAGAACCTAGGGGAGAAGGAAACATAGATGGTGCAGGAGAAGAGAGAACTGTTGGAATCATACTCCTAAGAAGGTGAGAGGGGGTTGGTTCTGAGGCATACCTTGGGGAACTGAGTTTGTCAGAGCCACTAGCAGTTCACGGCAACAGGAGAGAAGGTAGAGCATGTGAGCACAGACACAGGAAGAATGGTGCATGTGGTGGCAAATTCTTGTAATATTTTCTTCTGGTGGCTTCTATTTTCACAGGGAAATGGGAGTAAGGTCATCAGTTGACAATAAGGATGGAGGAGACAGAGTTGGAGGTAAATCATCAGGCACCATTAAAGGCCTTCTTAATGCCTCGAATTTAAAGGGCTGGGTGTTTTCTCCAACCACATTCAGATATAAAAATATAGGTGCAGGGAAGTCAAGAGTTGGATTAACCAGAATGATGGTCTTCCCAAGTGAGAGAGAGGCAAAGGGGATAAAGGTGGATGCAATGGTTATGATAATGAAATGCTGACATATTACAAGCAAGGTTAAGAGAAAAGAGAGGACATGATAGGGGAGAGGGACAGTGAGAAGGTCTTCAGATAAATGGACTGGAGGTCAAAGAATTGTGGAGTTTGAGTGTGAAAGAGGGTAGACTGAAAAGAAAGGAGGCAGTGAATAGATGGATGTTTGGAATTTAGTTCATGGAGACATGGCAGTTACTGGTAATGATTAATGGTAGTTATTGGCCAAGAGATTAAACATGGAAGGGAGTGACTGAGTTAGGAAACACCTAACAAAGACTCTGGCCCTCAACACATGTTGACCCTTTTACACTTCTCACTTTCTAATTCTATTATCATATTATCAATCCGTTATGGGTGTCCACAGGTTTCTAATTTAAATGTGACCAGAAAGTGACTTAAAAAACAATGCCTATTACCATCTGACCTAGCAATTTAACTCCTAGGTATATACCCAAGATGAGTGAAAACACTTATTCATACAAAAACTTATATATGAATGTTTCACAGCAGCATCATTCATAATAGCCAAAATATGGAAACAACCCAACTGTCTATCAACTGAAGAATGAATAAACAAAATGTGGTATATCCAAATAACGGAGTATCATTTGACTATAAAAAGGAAGTACTAATACATGCTAGAACATGAATGAACCCTGAAAATATTGTGCTAAGTGAAAGAAGTCAGACACAAAAGGCAGCATATTGTATGATTCGATTTATATGTAATGACCGGAATAGGCAAATCCATTGAGACAGAAAGTAGAATAATGGTTGCCAAAGGCTAAGGGGAGATGGGGAATGGGGAGTGACTGATAATGGGTACAAAGGCTCTTTGTTGGGGTCATGAAAAATTTGTTGTGGAATTAAATAGTGGTGATGGTTGTACAACTTTGTGAATATTGCAAAACCACTGAGTTGTGCACTTTAAAATGGTGATTTTTATGGCCTATGAATTATATCTTTAAAAAACCCCCATACAGCTCTGCATTTTGATCCGGCAATTGAACGGTTTAGTGTTAGGTCAGTCTCACCTTAGCAATGCAAGCGGGACAGAACCAGTCCCCGTCTGGTATAGTGGTAATCTTGGGCCTATGGCAGTACGTGTGACAGCCTTTGTCACAGCCATCACAAAGGAGAAGCAGTTCTTCATTATCTCCCTTTCGACAGATCTGGCAGTACTATAATACATGAGAAATCATTTAAAATTAGCTCTCTGCTGTGAAGAATAGTTACTGGGATATTAAACACACCATAATTCCTAATTCATATTAGTAACAAACATTCCGCTTGCTAACAAATATACAGTAGCCATACACATCTATGTATCTCTCATTACACAGATATGGACCACATGACGGGTGAGCAGTTCAGTTGGGGTAAATGCACATTTCAGGTACACTGCAAAGAACAAAGCTAGAGGTTGAATGCCTGCACACACTTCAGAAGCATGTACACATTAACATATGAAATCATTAACGTGACATTAGAGCACATAAAGCAATGAGTAGCTTTAATACATGGTGTTTTAATTTTTTAACGTATTTCATCTTTTGCTTATCTTAGCATCCTCATGATATCCTGAGAAAGAAATAAGTAAGAGTTAGAGTAATTTTTAAGATCAAAATTAGGAAACTTGTATTAGTATCAAAATTATATACAACAGTAAAAAGATGGCCCTATATTTTGGTTAAATTATCCATCTATTTTTTGAGATTGATTAAAAAAAATGTGTCCAAACCAAGAAACTTTGGAATTCAACCCAAATCAAACATGTGTCACAAGTGCAGAAAATGGGTCCTACAAAATGATTTCTAAAGAGGAAAAAAAGAAACCAAAAAACTGGTAACAATAAACTAAATCAAAGAATTTAATTGGTCATAACTTATTTTGTAGAACTAAAAATAAAATTATTTCTTCTCTGTGAAAAAGTTTCTAATACCATTAAGAACTTTAAAATCTGTAAGGAGATTTCCCCCCCATGCATACATACTCTGTATAACCAGTTTCACAAAGGGAAAGAAGCAAAGTTTGAAAAGAAAAACTTTCAAGATAGCTTTAAAAAATGGTCAGTACTAACCCTGTGTTTTGACATTTAGCTTATACTCTGTCACAGTAGAAAATGTCTTGTAATCAATTATTTTGAAAAATAAAAACATTTAAACTGTAAGTCACTTACACTAATTGAAAGTTATATATTTATACTCTTAAAAACAAAACAGCTTGACTGTTCAAACTTAATTTTGAAAACTTTCAATACAACATTAAATCTTAATCTGGGAAAGTCTAAAATAGTCTTATATAACTCAATATGCACATCGATGACAGCTTAAAAATCTTATCGAAATGGCAGATACACACTATTCAGCTTAAATATCTATCAAGTATATGTAATATGCATAATACTAAAATTGTCATGTGTGCTAAGAGCAAAAGCAGCAGAGTTTACCATCCCAACAGTAAGTATTTTATGACCTTTCCTAATACCACATCACTAAATACCTTCTCCAAACTTAAGTTACATCTTTAAAACTTCTATTGTAAAAATATTGAGAAATAACATTTAGAAAGTTATAATTAAATCCCTATGACAAAAAAGGTTAAAAATCAGTTTCATGAACATTAAGTAAACTTTATTTTTTATAATAGCTACCCAGAAATACTATAAAGTCTCTCTGACATCTCACATTTATGGTTTAAAAATAAAATTCTTTTCTGATACTTAATAAAAAAAGGTGGCAGGTATCAAGCTCATTAACACTTTGGAAAAGTCACAGCAATAGTTCATAACATGTTAGAGCAAATGTAGAGCATAAAATAGTGGCTGTTGCCTATGCTTAACATTAACAACAATATAAAGCATACTGTGGGCAGAGAATTATCTGGAGGCAAATTATGACAGCTCCTTTCCATGATAAGCCTGGTCTCCGGCAAAGAGGGTATTTCTAAAGGTACTGCGTACTTTAACATTTTGTTAGGACTTGTTATGAGGATTATTCTAGGCACTATTACATTTCTAGTTAAAGGTTAAAAAGTGCTTATTAACCTTTGAATATGAAACTATGCCTTCTTTTCAAGATAGTTTCATAGCAAATAATGTACGATTAAATATTAAAAAATGAAAATTATAAGAGATGGAGTTAAATAATGATAAATGTATATTAATAACATGAAAAAGACTTATGAATTTGCCAGAAATGAAATAAAGCTTTTGACTACAGAAAGTATAAAGGCAGATTTTGGTACAAATTTTGGGTTTCTATATACAGGTTATAACAAATCTGATCATATCATGATGACTATTTTGGTGTATATGAGGAAAAGAACTGTTCCAGTTTCATTTTGATGTAGAACTCAATCTCTTTTGATCATTACAGTCTAGACTTCACCAAGTATATTTCTCCAAGGTGATTTTAAAACTGGTTTTAATAATAAGTTTTAGAAGAAAGATTCTTTTTACCTGGTAAAAATGCTACCAGATGAACAGAACTTGCCTTCCATCTTATGGTAAATTGTAATGTGGATTGGAAAAGACCTAAATTTGAGCAGATTGTGAAAACTGCAGATTCATTATTCCATGGATATTTTATATGAAGAAGGGAAAAACCACAGAAGAAACCAAATTTATTTGTAAGAATGAATAAGGCGTTGAGTAGTCTAAACTTAGAGGTTAAAATAAAGGAAAGAATGTTAAATTATTTAAGGATCACTTCTTTTCTTTGGGGAATGACTATTTTAAGTAAGGAATTTTACTGTTAGTCATTCATAAAAACAAATCTCAAATGTTTGGATTTTATAGCTAATCTGTAATTCAAAAGCAAATGTCAAAGTAATTCATAAAAGTTCACATATAATAAATATTTCTGTATCTGATATAACAGGCAAGAGGGACATGAACATGTTTAAAATGAGCATCTCTCTGGAAGATATATGGACTCTAGCTTTCATTTTGAATATATAGCATTTGGTGCCTGGTACAAGGTAGAGGCCACTGCACAATGATAACTACTTGGGCTTTAGCAAAGAAGGTGAAAAACCAGTTTTAATGGTTAGAAGAAAAAAAATAAATAAAAGACCTACTCTTCATGTCAGCTACTTCCGATGCCATATACATGATATCAAGTGCACAAACTAAGAGCTCTCTGTTGATTTTGTATTTACTTATCTAATTATTTCTTAGCATTACAGAAAAAAAAGAAAACTGATAGAAATATAAAGACATTTTAAGAATGCAGTGAATGTAGCAGATAATGTTAGCAACTGGAATGTTTACAAGAGTGAAAGGGTCTTCAAAATATTTAGATGAACATCTATTATGTTAACAGAATACAGAAAACAACCTCAGTCAGAGTTATAAACAATATTCAGTGGAATGAGAATCAAGATTTTTAAAAAGAAGAGATAACATATTTGGAAGTTTCCATCAAAAAGCTCAAAATAAGGAGAAAAGTATCAAACTGATACCGTATTTAAGAATTAAACAAACTGGCAAGTAAAGCATACGTTATTTTGACAATAAGTAATGTATTAATTAAGAAAGGTTTAGAGGTTGGGAAAAACAGGACAAAGTGAATTAGTTATAGTATTTCTTAAATGAAAACACTTACAACTTTCATAATTGATTTTTCCCATGCTATTGATTTCTGTAACTGCTGAATGCACAGAGCTACCTGTGCAGCACTGCGAGCTTCTGATAATGCCCTTCTCCATACCCTGAGCCCTGGAGCAATATCCTCTTCAATTCTGCATTGAAATATAGAAAAATTAAGTAGGTCATATCCACATTTATGGTTACTGAATGTGAAACAATCATCACACTGAAAGCCAAGCAATGACAAAAACATGGAACAGCCAATAGGAATAAGGTTTAAGCAACTAAATTTGATGTAGTGCACAGACTGTGGCTACGTGCCTCAAAGCTTAGTCACAACCGGGTAAATGTAAGATCACTTTGCAGGATTATCAACGCACATAACAAAAAAAAAAATGTTTTTACAAAGCACCATGCAAATAGCATGATCCATATGGATCACAGACATACAAGAAGATACATAGATAACAGGCAATAGAAAATAGGCTCCAATTAGCAAAGAAGCACAATAATTTTTCAAGTTAATCTCAATAACCTACCCGTCACCATCACCACTAATGGATGGTGCAGGAGCAGGGACAGTAACTGTGCCCACATTATCCAGTTTGATCTGAATGGTGGTACTTAAGGGGCTCTTCAGATACCTTCTCTCAATGTTCCGCTCCAAATCAGCCAGCCTGGTTACAGCTATATCTAGGGGGTTGTCACTCTTCCGTTCTAATGCATCTGCACTGCTTTCTTCTTCGCCAGTAAATTCTCCATCATGCTCCTTGCACAATTTAGAAAATGACTTATGTTCAAAATATACCAAGTCCTCCCTTTCTGATGCAGGCTCTGGACACATCCAACCCTATATATCAAGAGAATAATGTTATTATGGTTTTCTCTTAAAATGCCTGATGGGTGAATTACCTGTACTTAAAATACAGCAGCAGACACCAGCAGATCTCAAGGATCTTTACTGAAAGTTTTTACCTTGTGTTTCCTAATGCTAGGTAGAAACAAGAACAGAAAATTAAAAGAAACAGTTGTAAGAAAAGTTTGAAGAAGAAAATTTAATAACTTTGATATTATGAAAGGTATAATGAAAATTAGCAAAGTATTCTGAAGGATTTGAGGATAAGTAAATATTTATTCATTTCATGAGACCACTTAAATGGAAAACTCTCGGTAGTCCTGAACTTGGTTCTTCCTTTCCATTTTCACTCCTTCTACCACCCTTCTGTACTTACCATTTTTTCCTTCAGCCACAGGAGCTTTGCCTAAGCTGTTACATTTGTCTGTATGGCTTTTTCCCTGTTCCTCTTCACCTACTTAACTCTACTCATCCTGTAGCTCTCATGTTAAAATTTACTTCCTTAGGGAATCCTTCCTTGACCTCCTTTGGGAGGTTAAATCTCCCTGTGACAGGCTCTCATAGAACCACATAATACTCCATAGCCTTGTGTAATTTTACATTGCTATGATTATTTGATTAACATTTTTCTACCTCTAAATTCCATGAGGGCCATGTCTGCTTTTAGCCATTTTATCTCCAGCAGAGTAGGGCAAACAGATGGCACTCAGTATATGTTGATTGAATAAATAAATGATCCTACAACTCAGCTTGCTTATATCAATCCTCTAGCTCCAAATCCTTCAAAGACTCCCTACTATTTAACAAAGTCCCTATTTTTACCATGACATTCAAGTACCTCAATCTACCTCTTTCTCACATGTTCCCATTTATGTACCCTACACTGCAGTCAAACTCCACGACTTGCCATTCCACTGATATGTTCTGAGCCCCCTGATCCTGGTGCTCCACTCATGCTGTTCGCTTTTTCTAGTATGGCATTCCCTGTTCTCTGACCGTCAAAACCTTCGTCATCTTCTCAAATTCCATCTTGACCTCTCCACGAAATCTTCCCTGATCTTTCTCATATCTCCCAAGTCATGTATTCTTTTTCAAAATTCATGCATAACTCTGTACTTGTCTGTGATGAGTTACTAGATTCTACAGAGATGTCCATGTCTTATCTCCCTATCATATGACAAGCTTTCTGAGGGCAGAAACCACCTTGTATCCAATTTTGTGATGTCCACTGCCTAATGTGGAATAGGTACTTAGTAAATAAGAAACAAAATGACCATTATGTTTTTTATTAAATCTCTTTAGTGATAATTATTTTGTCTTGTATATTGTGATCAATTCTTTCTCATTAACTCAGTAGAACATTTATATTTAGGACGTAAGTATGAGATTATAAGTAGTATGCATAAGTGCACTAGGAACAAGTCATATCCAATGGCCTCATTCTTTACAGTTTGAAAAGGATACTACATACCACTTAAAAATATTCCACTTAGCTACTGAGAACACAGCCAAAAACATCTAAGCAGCTGGTTATGTGATAAGGTCATTATAACAAAATTTGAGCATATCTCCAGGAAAATGTTTCAGGCCCATGCTCTGACTTTATGCATAACTATAAAAGTGTGATGATATCCTTTTCCAACGAACAGCCAGTCAGAATTGGCAAGTCAGATTGGGGGTGCGGGAGGGGAGTTGGAGGAAAATAAGGGCTAGTAGAACCAATCAAATCTAAACCAGCAAATAGTGACAACTGACCATGAGAGAAAACAGACTATAGAAAGCAGATGTGATAGTTTAAAAATCAAAGCACACTGGGATCATTTACCGGAGGGGCAAAACCTCTTCACATTTCCTGAGGGAATCATTATCTAATCATCGGTCTTCATACTGAAGATACTGTGTCACCAAGATAATTTCAATCAAACTCATTATTCTCAATTTAAGAAGGCAGTGTAATACATAAGTGATCCAACAA
The DNA here is from genome assembly GCF_054177405.1 of Leptonychotes weddellii. Classification (NCBI taxonomy): domain Eukaryota; kingdom Metazoa; phylum Chordata; class Mammalia; order Carnivora; family Phocidae; genus Leptonychotes; species Leptonychotes weddellii. The sequence continues at coordinate 65,671,367 of NC_138371.1, read as the reverse complement.
ACATGTTAAAAAATTATAGCACTAAATGGAATAATTATCATTTCTCCAGAAAATAAACTTGTGTAGAAGAGTTCACTTGTTGAAGATGCCAGATAAATGAGGCATTTTTATATTGTATTATAGTACCAGGAAAAAGATTCATATAGTTGCCTAGCAAATGATAAACTTCCCAAAGTTGGTAATTATGTTTGTGGCAAGAAAGGGATATTTTATTAGCTCTGGGAAATTATATTTTTTGGAAATCCCTGAAAATTTCCAAATGCCAGCATTAAAGTAATTTTGAGGAAATATTTTAATCATTGGATAGGATAGCATTATAGCATAAGTTTCTCATTCTGGATAAAATCTGGATAAAATGTGAAATATCAAATCAAATTACATGGAAACTACATTTTTTAAACCTTTTCAGGTGTCTGTCTCATGCTTATTCACTATCAATCCATTTGTTCTCAGTGATGTCACCTTATTATCAATTGAGAAGACCTTTATACTCCTCTTTACAAAACCAAAAAGTCTTACACAAAGGTAAAGCTTTCCTTCCTTTCGCCTTTCCATTGGAAGCCAGTTTTGATCATTGTTTGTGACAATGGTAATACCCAGTAGACAAATACATAAATTAAAACTTTATATATATACGTAGGGTGTGTGTGTGAGTGTGCATATCATAATATAACACATATTCAGATATATCTATATTCTCCAATTTAAAATTATATGCAGTGACAGTCTGACATACAACATGGCTTGTATAGAGGTGCTTCCTGGACCTACATGAAACACAGTAGTAGGAGTTTAATAGAGCATTATATTATCACGGTAAAACTGTGAAACTCTGCTTGCAGTAAAGAACTGCATACCAGAAATGATAGTTTTGATTGTCATTAAGGAGGCAGCAAGATTTAGTAAAAAGAACATGGGTACTGCAGTTAGACTGACTTGGTTTGAACCCACATTTAGCCACTTACTATAAGACCACTGGCAGGTTACTTACTCTGAGCCTTGTTCCTTACCTGTAAGATGGGGAAAATTAATTCAGGATCATGATGAGGATTAAATGAGATAAAATGAAGACATTTAACATAGGAACTGGCAAATGTCAGGCATATAAAATATTAGTTACCTTCCATTATCCTAAAAACAGATTTTATTCCAAGTCAATTTTACCTTCACTTGCAAACTTGCTGATGCAACTCTCCTTTCTAGATCTTCCACCTGTTGAAGAATACTCAAATCCATTTCCATTGCTTGATCTTCTACTGACCAGTTCTCCACAATATCTCGAGTTACCTGGTTTTCTTCATTTTCATTTAATTCAATAATAGCAACTACATTTGAAAAGAAATTAATTTTTTTAAAGATTTTATATATTTATTTATTTGACAGAGAGAGATACAGTGAGAGAGGGAACACAGGCAGGGGGAGTGGGAGAGGGAGAAGCAGGCTTCCCGCCGAGCAGCGAGCCCGATGCAGGGCTCGATCCCGGGACCCTGGGATCATGACCTGAGCCGAAGGCAGACGCCCAGCGACTGAGCCACCCAGGCGCCCCAGAAAAGAAATTAGTTTTAAAATCCACTTTATTCCCCAATGATTTCTTTCAGAAAGTAAGCAAAATTCCAGGGGTAACGTGAATGTAACTTAACAGACACAAGTGCACCTGTGTGTATGCAGGCAGCTTGCTTTCAAAAGTAGGAATATTCTTTTTTAAGAACACAATATGTCTGCAGGTTGTAAAAAATTATAAGAAAGTAATGCCAATTTAAGAAATGTACGCGGTTACTATTTTTTGAGCAAAACAGAACAAAATGCCCGTTAGTAATAAATTAAGACATACTAAAATACATTTTAAGGTAAAAGAATTAATTTTTGTAAGTAAGCAAGAGAGCAGAAATCTCTTTTAGGTACACACCATCCTTATTCTTGATGCAGGCTTGAGTAATATAATCCAAGTGTTTCTGAATTTGTTTCTGTAACGCCTTTTCTCTTATTCCTCTGAAATGCAGCACTTTGAGCAAAGCTTTTAGATCCTCTGGGTCAATAATTCTCCACCAGCCAAATTGCATTTCTAAGTCAAGATAAATATGTACATCTTTTACAGATATCTTGAATATGAATTAATGGCACAACAAAAATCAGAAGATTTATAACTACATATATAACCATTGAAGATTCAGTTATAATATAGGACTCTATTAACAATGAAATAAAGTCAGTGGCTAAAAACTATCTCAATGTACCTACCTTCTGGAATAGGTTTTGGACTAGGAAAATCTACTGGTTTTGCTACTTCAACAGCTGCAGGTTGAGCTGAAGAGACTTTTTCATTCTGTGGCAATGGAGATTCACTTTTACTTGAAGCAACATTGGGAGTCAAGAATGAATTACCATTTCCTTCAGATAATCCCAATCCCGATCCCAGACTAGGTAAAGGTGATGTAAATGGAATATTAGAAGCAAGCATGCCAGTGGGCCATCCACAGAACTGGAGTCCCATCATAGATACTCCACTTTTCATCTACAAAAAACCAAAATATTTTAAAAGTAGAACAATCTAAAAAGTTAGGAAAAATGTTTAGCATCTGAAATTATTTTTTAAATTCTGAAAAAAAAAAGGTAATTCAAGAAGCCTTTGCCTTAGACTAGAAATGCGTAGTTGTAATGAACCTTGGTGATAGCGATTGTGACTCTTTCCAGTTTTCAAACTGTGGCAGGGATAATACAAATATCCAACTGATTCCCCTGGAGTGAGAATTTTCACGGGATCAAAGATTAAATAAAGCAACATAGAAATGAGTTACAATGAGCAGTACAAACCTGAAGAGGTGATACAGCAAATGGATTGAGGCCCACGGGATTCTGAGAGGAAGATGATCCCAGAAGGGGAGCGGGGGCAGGTGAGGGGGACGTAGATGGTGGCTGAGACTGAGGAGTCACTATGGAAGCAGCTGATAAATCAGCATGGGTAAGTGAAGTGTCATCACAAGGGGTTCTTGGCAAAAGGCTGAACCACTGTCTATTTTTTTCCGTCAGTGTTTTTAACAACTGGTCATTGGGTAAAGGACTGTAGAACTTCCCTGGACCACTTGAACCAGTATTGAACAGATTATTAGAGTCTGTCTTTTCCATGTTGCTTTGGGTTGCTGTTGATTGAATGCTGCCCAATGAATGTTTTCCACTATTTTGATAAGACAATGTACACCCATTTGCACTACTATTTGGTTTGGGGATCATCATATCTGAGTCAGGAGGCATCTTAGCTACTTCTAAAAGCTTGCTTAATTTTGAAAAAGAGCCAGGTTTCTGAAGAAACAGATTTGTGTTATCTTTTTCTTTAGGATCTTCCTTTTGCTCACAGTGATCTGGATTTGAACAATTTAAAGTATCTTCAGAGGTCTCAAATATTTCTTCTTTGATCTGGATACTTTCTGCCTTTTTCAGTTTTTCTCTTTCTTTTGCAATTTCTTCTAGTCCTACAAAAGTGAAAAGTATTAAGAAGATCAGTTGCTTCAGATCCAACCAATACTTTAATTGTATATTATTACTATTTATCAAGTTATATGCATAAATATATAAATAAACTTTTCGAGATTACTTACTAAAAAACAATGGTCTTGTTTTTTATAGGCTACATTTGCTCATTGGAAAATTAATGTAGTTTTATAATTAACCATTACAAAATTTTAAAATATTAAAATATTAAAAGCCCTAATACACAACAAAAATTGCTATTAACATTTTTGTGTAAATCCTTCTAGGAGTTCTCTATGCATAACCATATACACATATACACGTAAGCCTATAAAGTAAAAAAAAAAAAGGAAATCGTATTATAATATTCTAACCTACATGTTTTACTGAATAATACTCTGTAAACATCCTAATGTATTAATATATAGATAAGTGCACCATAAATTTTAATGGCTATCTTCAGTGGAATATTATCATAATTTAAATAATCAATCTTCTACTGATGGCTATTAATAGGGCCTAATTATTCACTATTATAAACAGTGCTGTAAATGATGAATGACCTTGCATCTGTATCGTTGGACTTTAAAACTTCTTTTTTGACTTACTTCTTCAGGATAAATTTCTAGAAAAAAAAAAAAAAACTCCCTGATAGGTACTTTTCAGAGTTTTTGCGATATAATTGTTAAGCTGCCCTCTAGAGAGTCTAAATCAATACATATTAATGCCAGAAGTACACAAAAGCATCTATTTCCCTATCCCTCAGTGAAACTGAATACTAACGATATTTGTCTTTTCCAATATCTGAGAGGTGAAAATCTGAATTGTATATTTTTCTGATCACTAGTTAAGGCTGATTATCTTTTCATAGGTTTATTGGTATTTCTCCTTTGTGAACCTCTGGTTCATATTTTTGACAAATGTTTTTAAAAATAATTCATAAAAACTCTTAAAAATATAAATCCACTAGTTTATTTGATTTGAAAAGTAATATATGTTCAAGATAAAATATTCAGTAATGAGAGGTATAAAGTAAAACCCTTTCTGTCCTATTCCCTCAGTCCCTATTTCTACTCTTTAGAGGTAACCATAACTAATCACACCTGTAGCTCCTTCTGGAAATCTTATATGCATCCTTGTGACTATCATTTTACACTACTACACAAATGGGATACTACTCTTCACTTTTCTGCAACTTAGAACAAAATCCCAATCCCTACACAAGGCCTACAGCACTGTATGATAGTTCCTGGAAACCTCCACAACCTCTGGCCACTTTTGTCCTTGTTCTTCCTTTCTCCCTTTTTTCATCTTCTCAAACATGCTAAGTTCTTTCCTTTCTTGGGGCCTTTGCACTTGCTATTCCCTCTGCCTAGAATACTGTTTTACCTCATGTTTCAGATTAAGTGTCATTTTGTCACAGAGGTTTTCTCTGATCACTTTATCTTTTTTTTTTTTTTAAAGATTTTATTTATTTGACAGAGAGAGCACAAGCAGGGGGAGCAGCAGAGGGAGAGGGAGAAGCAGACTCCCCACTGAGCAGGGAGCCCAATGACATGGGGCTCTATCAGGACCCTGGGATCATGACCTGAGCTGAAGGCAGATGCTTAACCATCTGAGCCACCCAGGCGCCCCTCTGATCACCTTATCTAAAGTATGGTCTCCATCCCATTCACCTTAGAATATCATTCTGTATATTTACTTGGCAGAATTTACCATTAGACACAATATTCTGTTTATTTTCTATTCCATTCCCCCTCCCATACATTAGAATTTAAATCAACAAGCTTTACTTAAAGGTAGAGCAATGTCTACCTTGCTTATTATTGGGTCCCAAATGCCTAACATGGTGCCTGCTATAAAATGGGGACTCAATAAACATTTTTTAATGATGAAATAAAAAGAATGTATTTAATATTTTCACTATACACCTTCAACAGCTTTCAGTGGCAAAACATATAACTATACTTCATCAGCTGCATAATATTCTATTATATGGATATATCATGATTCATTTAACCAATTCTCTATTAATGTTTGAAATAGCTCTTACATCCTTCTTTTGATGTTAGTTTCTACCCCAAATTAAAAGCCTATTCATCATACTTATGCTTCTGCACAATCAGGTGTCACAGGGACTAGATTCACCTACTTGCATGAAACAACCAAAAAACAGACAAAATAATATGGAACAATAGTTTATAAGAACCTGGACATCAGGTAACAAGGAGAGAAAACAAATGCAGCAAGCCCTATGATTGCTCCAGCTTACTGCCCTGGGACAGTTTCCAGGCTACATCACAAGGAGAAATCCAGGCAGAGCTGGCAGACTCCTGAGATGAGGAGATGGAACTGAGAGTCCAAGGGAGACCCAAGTGGCTTGAGTACTCAGGAGGGAGTACTGGAGAGGAGAGAGCTGCCTAGAGAGAGAACTCTACAGATCTGTGGATGGACCCCTTGAGTGTTCAGCTGAATACTCATCAGGTCGAAGTGTCAGGAATCCACCTGAGATCAGGGAAAGAACCACTTGAAAAAGACTTGAAAAAGAGGTGACAGTGCTAGGTGCTCACACAGGCTGGGAGTAGTACCTGTTCCTACCAACCAGCTTGGGAAACCTCAAAATTCACAGACATTAGGTAGAGTACTCAAGGATCTCACGTCGGTAGTTAGGCAATAATTAGCCCTAGACTGAGCACTGTCCTAATCCTACCTAACAAATTTTAAAAGCAAGACCTGAAAGGATCAAACTTTTTCCAAGTACCTTAACTGTGTTCCAGTTAAACAAAGCTCAAAAATGTTTGTGGGAATTAAAAAATATCCAGCACCCAACAAGGTAAAATTCACAATGTTAGGCATCCAAACAAAATTAGAAGGCATGCAAAGACACATGAAAACAGGACACATAATTAGAAAAATCAATCAATGAAAACTGACCCCAAACTAACAAGATAGTAGAATTAGGAGACAAGGACATTAAGTTTGAGAAAATAAGAGTTGAAAAAATTCCAAATTTGATTAAAACTATAAACTACAGATCCAAGAAATGCAACAAACTCCAAGGAAGAGAAATATGGAGATAACTACACAAAGACATATAATCAAATTCCTTAAAACCAATGATACAGAAAAATCTTAAAGGCAGCTAGCAAAAAATCGTATGCCTCATATCTCTATGCACTTCTACACATTTGCCCTGAGAAGAAAACCCTACTTCATCACCTCTAATTAGGCAAATGTGGAAAGAGTCACAAATATTCTCTTCATACACCTGTGCTTCATACAAGTTATTGGTTAGTAAAGAAGTACTAATAGTTGTTCTTGATTTATTCTGAGAACTAGTATCTTTAAAAAACCTCTGTCATATGTCCAAAAACAAATGGAATAACCAACCAGGCAACCAATTTTTACTGGTTTGAGACTAGATGACATCCCATTTACATGTGATAAAGTAGATCGAGCTGATGATACATTTTAATAGCCTACTCATGGTTGTCTTTAACTTTTACATTCAAATTGCTTAATTATAAACAGCTAAATCTCTAATTAAAATGTAAAATTATTTTTAAAAATTTGAAAGTGTATACAGGATGTTTAGTATAAAGAGATTCTTTAATTTTAAATAATTTTCTATCTCCATTTCATACAACCCCCTAGTTCCTTGCAGTCCTTACTTCTCTGACGTGTGTCAATGAGTATTAATAAACATCTTCAAAACAGACTGAAGAAGAGGAAGACAAGAGATGAAACAGGGAGTGCTGTTCACTTGATTCATTTCTCTGGTACTAAATATAAGTGCATAATGACAAAGAAAATACCATTTCTCAATTAAAATAAATCCTAAAAAAATACCATGTTTTCTACTGGAAAGAGAATACGTCTTCTTGAATTTTATCAAAATCACTTTGAACCCTCTCTGTTCACCTAGGAGTTGTCATTGGACCCAAGGGTCCAATGCCACTCTAAGTTCAAGTGAAAATTTTTTCCTTTGGTTCTCTTTAGTTGGGCTGAAGCAAGCTGTAACTTCCAAATAAATTTTACCACACTGTAGGTAAAACACACGCCTGGGTGGCTCAGTCGTTAAGCGTCTGCCTCCGGCTCAGGTCATGATCTCAGGGTCCTGGGATCGAGCCCCGCATCGGGATCTCTGCTCAGTGGGGAGCCTGCTTCTCCCTCTCCCACTCCCCCTGCTTGTGTTCCCTCTACCGCTATGTCTCTCTTTGTCAAATAAATAAAATCTTTAAAAAAAAAAAAGAAGAAATGTAAAAAGCCTGGCATAGAATACAGGTCTCTAGGCAATGGCTTCGTCACAGGACTCAAAGGCACTTTCCCATTCAATAGAGCAGAACCTCAGGAGCACTTGCACTGGTCTTCAGCTGTCTTTATGTCGATAGTGCTACCATGATCCAGCTCCTAGGAGATTTCTTCTTATTACTGTGGAGAAGTCTAAAGGAAGCAGATTCTCAACATTTGTCTCTCTAGGATTGTCCCTTCCCAGTCTGATTCAGGAATTTAAAAAAAAGATGATCGATACCATAATACCCTCTCCCTTCAGGTAAGAGTCCCCCACATATCCATAACAGGAATTATGTTTTATACTTCTAGACCTAATGCTGTAACCACATCCTAATACCAAATGGAAGAGTAACGTTCACATCACAGTATGTACATATAATTAACGACAAACTTGTTTCATTTTCCTTCCACTTTGCTGAGGGCCAGCAGAAGGACAGTAGAATCTTCAGCTAGCTAATGTCAACACTGTTCTCAGGGTCCTAGGTATATATACTTTGCTTCTTGGTATGCATACCCCTTAGCACTGTTTCTAGACCCAAAGGTCCCTTGACAGGTTTACTGTTAGAGAAACAGTGCTTTCTACCCTTTCGCACAGCAAGGTGTAGGGTAAAGTGTTTTATCTCCTGGAGTGCTCTTGTCACACGTCCAAGTCCTTTGGAACCACTGTGGGAGCTGGCAGGTCCTGTGTACTGTTACTTCTCTGCTTGTAAGTTGCCTTTACTAATAAACTTTGCTGCAATTAGCACTCTGTGTGCCATTAGTGGTTTTTGTAACCATGCATCTTGTACAGCAGTTGGTGTCCAAAAAAGTCCTAATGTCATGGATTTCTGGAAGGGGAGCATGCAGGGGTGGAAGATTTTCTCCTTGGGGTCAGCAGTAATTCACTTGGTGGAGTTAGGATGGTCTCAGAAGCTGTGCCCAAGGATGGCAGAAGCCCTAAAGTATACACTAAACAGGGAGACTAGGGGTGATAAAGTGGCTTGAAATGCAGTCGTCCCTCCTTCTGCATCAACTTAGAGATTTCCATGAGTCCTAAGTTGGAGGGTGACCTGGAAAGGGTGACGGCAGCCCCTTCAGAAGGGAAAGTGGGGCAAACTCCCAGAATCCCTCTGTTATGATATATGAGGCAACTAGCCCTGTGATAGGAAGCCAGTTTTTGTGAGGCGTGCTCTGTAGGAGCCTGAGTGGGAATACCAGCAGAAGGAAATCCAACAATAAACAGAGTTAAGAAGAGCTAGGTTCTCAACAGGTCCACTACCAAAAGCAGCACTTGGAAGGATCCTTAGAGGCTTGGCTTGCTTGTTTGCATGATGAAGGGACAATAGTGATATTAAAACAAGCGGACGAGGGGGAAACACATGCCCTTGTTACAGAATGAGCAGTCTGGGTTGACTAGTAGTGCTGGGACAGGTACGGCCACCCTTTTCAAACTGGATGCTTAGTAGCTTTGGTAAAATAGATCCCCGCTGGGGTGATTTTCCTGAGACTCTTGAATGTGAACTGGACTAGATCCACAGAGGACGTAGCTGCTCTGAGACACTAGCTATGTTAGCATGTTTATAAGAAAACCCAGGGCTTGAGAGGGGAAGGCTTGACAACATGAACTTAGTGCAAAGAATGTTAAATGACAGAATCAGAACAGGTCCACCTAAGTGGACAATGGCTTTGACTTTACTCCTTCCTCTGAGAAGCAATGTTAGAAAAGAAATAGTTCTTTCAGGTCATACAAGCCCCATTTCAGGGGAGGAAATGGAAAGAGAGAGCCTAATACGTGGCACAGGTTTCTATACAAAATAAAAAGAAAAGAGGAACAGAGGAAGGAGAGGATAGGCTAGACTTCTGGCAGACTCCCTCACACCAATAAATGTAGTACTGCTCATAAAGAGAAGGACTGGTAAGACAGAAGTTGATGGGTTGTGCAATTCTAGAGTGTGGAAGTGTTATCCACTTCAAAAACCTAAAAGACCTACTGAGATGGTGGAAAAGAGACCTGAGATGAGACACAGAAGATCCAACGGCCACAGTCTTGAAGAGTTGTTTGGAGAGGGGGATAACCAGAAGATTAGTTGAAGAAGGTGCCCGGGGAGGACTGTCCTTGAGAGATTACAGCTGTTAAGCCTCACCCCCACCCACCATCCAGTAAGAGCTCACAGTCTCTAGACTCTTCAGGAAAGGACTTGGGAACAGAACCTAGGAAAATACCCTGTATCATCTCAACTCCTGAAATGGGGCTATGGGTGGAAATATTCACAGTCATCAGCTCTACCTTATTATGAGTGTGATTCAACTCCAGAAGCCAGACTTCCTTTGTTCCTGATATGGGCTCTTTCAAGTTTAAGAAGGACTAGGGCTCTATCCCTGGGTCCCCCTCCAAGAGATTGCTAACCACCCTCCTCGGTTCACTGTACTGGAAAGGAGAAGAGCCTCAAACACTTACGGGTTTGCTAGAAACGAGGGACCAAATACCTACAGTTCCAGAATGCAAAAAAGCCTTGGCCAACAAGTTCCTTTATTACTGCTGGGAATTGGTTGTTACCTAGGGCTCAAAGCCCGAATCACAATCACTGCAAAGGCTTTGGGGCCTTTTGTGTGAACTCCAATTGTTCCTTTATCAGACTGCATACTGGCATGGAAATACTGGGTTATTTAAGTCCTGCACAAGCATTCCCACGTATCAGTTGGACATATTTGTTGTGACCTCTACTGGCAGCTTTGGTTAACTGTTGGCCAGGCATGCTGTCAACACTCAGGTGCACTGACCAGGCCTGCCAAGGCTGCACAACCCAGTTACATACCTGGAGGAGAAAGATTGCATTTCTTATGGAAGAACAGATTCAGGTAGGGGTACTGAACAAGGCCATTTCACTATTTAACAACGCTGTTTGACACTAGTACTACAAGGGCCTTTGACTCTGGCGAAGATATTCTGATGGCATTTGTTAGCTTTTGAGTTATCTGATTTCCTCTAGCCACTGAACAGGATACATCTTTCCTGGATATGAAGGAGTTACTGTGCCTCTTCCATGTGTGGACCATATAACACTATTAAGACCGAAACATATTTATTATATATAGGGTTTCCAGAAATGATACAATCAAACAACCGGAATTCCTTCCGCAGCTGCTGCCATTCAGCAATGGGCTGGCCGACATAGCACTGAGTGGCTGGTCCATGCTCCCTCTTCTCCACAGGCATTACAGAACGCTGGAGTAGTATTCTAAAAGATGGTTGCACTAACCCCTCCATGGTGACCTCCGTCCACTTTCTGGTCTGGCTGCCCTCTACTGATTATAGTCTGAAAACTCCTCACACCTCATAAATGTCCCTACACTTCGGTGAAGTTCCCCGACATCCTGAAGTTGAAGAGCAGAGATGAAGAATCTACTTGGTATGCTGGGGACACTGAGTTTTTATACTCAACATCCCTCTCCTTTTTTTGTACCTTTCAATAGGTGGCTGGAAGGTTCCTGTTGTTCATATTACGGATGAATGGATGGATACAAATGTCGATATTCTCTTGCTTTCCAGATGACACTTGCAAGCAACATCCCCAGGAGGGGCAATTTTGATTCTCTCTTTACTCCAAACAATTCTAAATTCTTGTTGTGCATTCACCCTACAAGCAGGAGACTTTGCTGCAGTCCTTATACCCATATAGTGTACTCTGTCTGGAGGACATCTTTGGTGGGAAAAATGGCACCTCCTGATTTCATGTGGAACTTACTGTTCCAGAAAAAAAGGACAGACTGTATGGATCACCCCTGAAGACAATGATGGAGTTGGCGTGGGCATAAACATGCCTGACCACAGAAGGTGAGAGCGTGGATGTAGCGTGAATAATTCTCTCGTCGCCTTTCTTACCGATACTGTGTTGGTAAGACTCAAAATCTCAAAGGCACTCGAGACTTTCCAGCTACGATCTCTAGTGTCAGCATCAGAACCTACTTGTAAGTTGACAGGTACATAGGGAAACAAGCTTTCATTACTTTGCACAAGGGCTCTTTCCTTGATAGGCACCCATGAAGCTGAGGGTATGACCCCAAATCAGCGACCCTGGGGGACACTGCCATTGAGAAGGCTTAGGCTCTTATCACTGAACACATTTGCATTGATTCTTTGACCTGAGTAGGATTATAAATGCATAGTTTCGGATCATTTGTTGGATATACTATAGACATATGGCTCAGGGGAACTCTAAATCTACTAATGTTGCGGAATATCGTTTGTTTTGGAATTTCTCTGGCTTATCGGATGCCTCCTTCAGAAGGCACCATTTAAAATGCAACTGATAGAAGGCATACATCTAGTGAGCCACACCAAGGGTCAGGGGGTGGACTGAAGGGGACTAAACCCTCAGTTTTAGCTAAACGGCTACAGGGTCTCTCCTCCTTCACTCTTTCCTGAGGCCCATCAGCAAGCCAGATTAGCCACTGAGCCAGTTTGCAGAGGGATAGCAGGGCCTTTAGCTGCTGTGGGCACTGTTCCCAAGGCTCTCAGTATGTGGAATCTGCCCTTTGTGTTTGTACTCCCTACTGCTGTTCCCAGGCCCAGAGGTCCTTTGGTATATATGTTGTTGCTTAGAGAAACAAAGGGTTTTCTACCTCCTCTTGGACTAACCTATAAATACAGAGTATGAAGGAAGGCATCTCTCTCTTGGGGTGCTCTTGTTACTTGTCCAGTCTGCAGTCTGGACAACACTCCTGTGGAACCGATATGGGGGCTCAGCCAGATCCTATGTTCTTTGTTATGTCTCTACTCTAGAGTTACCATATTGATAAACTTTGTTGTTATTAGCACCATGTGGATCACTTATGGTGTGAGTTATCTTGCATCTTGTATAACATGAACTAACAGTTTTCTTTGGAGGTAATCCAAGATCTGATATCTTCTCTCTGGATAAAGCTATTATAGGGATTTTAAAAAATAGGTTGGGCATTTATTTTTTTAAAACTTGTGCATTTAAACTTTTAAATAGATGAATGTTAAGTCTAATTTCATTAAAAACAGTTTGTGCTTTTAGATAACTTTTAAAAATTGATAAATGAGAGGAATAGGATATTGCATATTGTTAATACTGTATTAACTTTTAATATCCACTTCTTTTATGGAAGTTTCTACCATTAGTACTTATTCATCCTTATCAGCCTTGTCTCTCACACTACTTGCCTACAGTGCACACTAATATGCTCTTGTTCTTTGTCTTCATATATGGTGTATCTTTCTAATTAGATTGTGAGCTCTTTCTGGATAGAGACAGTTAATTGATTCTTTTATATCTCCATAGTACTTAGTACAAGGTACAATATAAGTGCATATTAAACACTTGATGATTAAAATAATAAAGGTTTTTCCATTTTAATTAGCTGTAAGATAAAGAGAAGGAATCTACATCTGTTATTTATTTTATAACTTTCATAGCACTTAAAATAATATAGCAGATGCACATTCATCAGTGAATTAATAAAAACTTTATGAGAAAATAACCCCTAAGTGAAAATTTATTCTTACTTTGCCCCTGTACCATGCAATGACCACAAATAATAGTATAAAGTACAATTAATGTTTATATATCACTTTGTAGCTCTCTTAAATCCATTATTTGACATGATGACAACAAAAGAATTTATACAAAGCCTATTAAAATTCTTTTGTAGAAATGAAGCAGGGGAAATAGGAGGGGTAGACGAACCATGAGAGACGATGAACTCTGAAAAACAAACTGAGGGTTCTGGGGGGGAGGGGGGTGGGAGGATGGGTTAGCCTGGTGGTGGGTATTGAGGAGGGCACGTTCTGCATGGAGCACTGGGTGTTATGCACAAACAATGAATCATGGAACACTACATCTAAAACTAATGATGTAATGTATGGGGATTAACATAAGAATAAAAAAAAAATTTAAAATTCTTTTGTAGAAAGAGAAATCAGGGTCCAGAGAGGTTAAATGGTAGGGCCTGAACAGAAACTGAGGTTCAATAACTACAAATTCAATTAATGTTATTTAATATGAGAGACCTAAAATTAAAAAGAAAAGTTTCCTATAAGCTATTCTTATAAACCTTATAAAGACATTTAATTACTTACTTTCTTAAAGTATTTTTTAATGTGCCTGTGATATATAAAGTACTATGTTTAACACTAAGAAGAATCAAAAAGTATGTGACAGTTATAAAACTTAAATAATATGAACAGTATATCTATCAATTGCCAAGATAATGGTGTAATTATTTGGTTTTCTAGGAGTTCACAGATAGTAAAAATTAATTCCACTTACATAAACTAGAATTTATAAAAGGGCTAGAACTTGAGCTGGATCAAGAAAGGTGAAATTCAGATGGTGAAGAAAAGGCAAGTTAGCATTATATTGAACAGAATTTGACAAAACAAAGCACGCAAAGGCATGCAAAGAAGGAGGAATGCACATACGTTAAGCAATGGTGGGTAGACTTGTCTATGTTAATTCATACTGGAGGACAGTATAAAGATATTTTGAAGTCAGATTTATAGAAGGCCTTGAATGCTTGCATGCTAGATTGTATACAGACATACTACATCATCTTATCAGCAATAGAGAATCATTCAAGGTTTTGGAGTAGAGACATGATGACAGAATGTAATGGAAGGAAGAGAGTGTATATAGAGAAGCTGGGGACAGGTGTAATAATCCACATACATATTAATAAAGAACCGATTTCAGCAGTGTTGCAAAGAGATTAACTTAAGACATTTTGAAGGAAAAATAGAAGCCCTAAATAACTTCACATTTACATGCCCAGGTGATTGAGATTGATGTGGCCCTTAATCAAATTGAAGAATATGTAATTGGTCTGCGGTAGGGCTAGGTTTCTTGGTTTTTTTAAGCTTCTCAGATGATTCTTATTATAGATAAGGCAAAGCCACTTGCCTGGGTACTTCTTTACTGCTTTTAAGCTTTACCAAGGCTCTGCATCTAACAAGTGACACACAATTTTACAACTTTTTTTGCAATTTTATAATTTTAAATTATATCTCTAAAGATATATGCACTCATGTTTATTGAGTCATTAGCTTTTTTAAAAAATTCCAGTTAGTTAACATACAGTGTGATATTAGTTTCAGGTGTACAATTTAGTGATTCAATACTTATATACAACACCAGTGCTCATCACAAGTGCCCTCCTTAATACTCATCACCTATTTCACCCATCCCCCACCCACCTCCCCTCTGGGAACCATCAGTATGTGCTCTATAGTCAAGAGTCTGTTTCTTGGTTTGCCTCTCTCTCTTTTTCCCCCTATGTTCATCTATTTTGTTTCTTAAATTCCACATATGAGTGAAATCATATGGTATTTGTCCTTCTCTGACTGGCTTATTTTGCTTAGCATAATACTCTCTAGCTCCACCCATGTCACTGCAAATAGAAAGATTTCATTCTTTTTTATGGCTGAGTTATATTCCACTGTGTGTGTGTGTGTGTGTGTGTGTGCACACCACTTCTTTATCCATTCATCAGTCTATGGACATTTTGGCTCTTTCCATAATTTGGCTATTGTAAATAATCCTGCTATAAACACTGGGGTGCATGTACCCCTTCGAATCTGTATTTTTGTATTCTCTGGATAAATACTAGTAGTGCAATTGCTAGACTGTACAGTAGTTCTACTTTTAACTTTTTGAGGAACCTCCATACTGTTTCCCAGAGTGGCTGCACCAGTTTGCATTCCCACCAACAGTGCAAGAGGGTTCCCCTTTCTCTACATCCTCGCCAACACTTGTTGTTCCTTGTGTTAATTTTACCCATTTTGACAGGTGTGAGGTGATAGCTCATTGTACTTTTGATTTGTATTTCTCTGATGATGAGTGATTTGTGCATCTTTTCATGTGTCTGTTCACCACCTGTATGTCTTTTTTGGAAAAATGTCTCTTCAATGTCTTCTGCCCATTTTTTAAATTGTATTGTGTATTTTGAGTATTTGAGTTTTGTAAGTTCTTTATATATTTTGGATACTAACCCTTTATCAGGTATGTCATTTCTAAATATCTTCTCCAATTCCACAGGTTGCCTTTTAGTTTTATTGATTGTTTCCTTCACTGCCCAGATGCTTTTTATTTTGATAAAGTTCAGATAGTTTATTCTTGCTTTTGTTTCCCTTGCCTCAGGAGACATATGTAGTAAGAAGCTGCTATGGCTGGTGTCAGAGAGGTTACTGTCTATATTCTCCTCTAGGATTTTAATGGTTTCCTGTCTTACATTTAGGTCCTTAATCCATTTTGAATTTATTTTCATGTATGGTGTAAGAAAATGATCCAGTTTCATTCTTTCGCATGCAGCATTATTTTTAATAGCCAAGATACGGAAGCAACCCAAGTGTCCATCAATAAATGAATGAATAAGAAGACGTGGCATACACACACACACACTGGAATATTACTCAGCTATAAAAAAGAATAAAATCTTGCCATTTGGGACAACATGGATAGGCTTAGAAGGTATAATGCTAGGTGAAATCAGTCAGTCAGATAAAGACAAATACCATAGGATTTGACTCATATGTGGAATTTAAGAATCAAAACAAATGAACAAATAAAAAATGAGATAAAAAATCCCCAGACTCTTAAATACAGAGAACAAACTGGTGGCTGCCAGAGTGGAGGTAGGTTGGGGGATGAATGAAATAAAGGGGATTAAGAGTAGAGTTATCTTGGGGTCCCTGGGTGGCTCAGTCAGTTAAGTGTCTGACTTCAGCTCAGGTCATGCTCTCAGGGTCCTGGGACTGAGCTGCATGTCGAGACCTGGGTTGAGCTCTGTGCTCAGCAGGGAGTCTGCTTCTCCCTCTGCCACTCCCCCTGCTCCTGTTCCCTCTCTCTCTCTCAAATAAATAAAATCTTAAAAAAAAAAAAAAAGAGTACACTTATTTTGATGAGCACTGAGTAATATATGGAATTGTTGAATCATTATATTGTATACCTGAAACTAATATAACACTATGTTAATTATACTTAAATAAAAAATAGATTTCCATACTAAAACTTTCATTTAATTTCATTCTAAACAAGCTCCTCCTCTTGGCTTCTTGGATTCAGTTTTAAAAAATCACAATGTTTCTACTGAGGATTAATTCATCATATTTATCTCTGATTCCACTTATATCATATACAATAATTTCTCATAGGATTTCTACCTTTAAGAGATCATGTTCTTCCCATGTTCCTTGTTTGCACCTGAGCTTAGGGCCTTCCTACTTTTAATCTAGGCTACTAGAATGATCCCACAACTGATTTTTCCACCCCCTTTTTTGCCAATCCAATGTGTACTTAACTCCCAGATTATTTTAGTGTAGTTCCCCTGCCTATATTAGTCTCTGCCTTCAAGAGGCATTTACCCATTTCTTCTACCACCCCCCACCCCCAAACACACACATCTGGCAACCACCAATCTGTTCTTTGTATCTATGAGTTTAGTTTTCTTTTCTTTTTTATTATTTGTTTAGATTACATATATAAGAGAGTTCATATGGTATTTGTCTTTCTCTGTCTGACTTCACTTAGCATAATGTCCTTTTTTAAAAAAGATTTTATTAATTTATTGGACAGAGAGAGAGCACAAGTAGGCAGAGTGGCAGGCAGAGGGAGAGGGAGAAGCAGGCTCTCTGCTGAGCAAGGAGCCCGATGCGGGACTCAATCCCAGGACCCTGGGATCATGACCAGAGCTGGAGGCAGATGCTCAACCAACTGAGCCACCCAGGCACCCCACTTAGCATAATGTCCTTGAGGTCCATCCATGTTGTGGCAAATAGCAAGATTGCATTCTTTTTTATGGCTGAGTAACATTCCATATGGGGTGTGTGTGTGTGTGTGTAAACCACACTGTCTTTATCCATTCATTCATTGATGGACACACATAGGTTGTTTCCACATCCTGCAATAATATGTAAAATAATCTGTGAATAATGCTGCAGTGAACATGGGGGTGCATATACCTTTTTGAGTTAGTGTTTTCATTTTCTTCGGATAAATAACCAGAAGTAGAATTGCTGGATCATATGGTAGTTCTATTTTTAATTTTTTGAGGAACTCTCATACTCTTTTCCATAGGCTTCACCAATTTACATCTCCACCAACAAGAGTTCCCTTTTCTTCACATTTTCACCAACACTTGTAATTTCTTGTCTTCTTGATTCTAGCCATTCTAATAGGTGTGAAGTAAGATCTTACTGTGATTTTGATTTGCATTTCTCTGAATGATTAGTGATATTGAGCACCTTTTCATATGTCTGTTGGCCATGTGTATGTTTTCTTTGGAAAAATGTCCATTCAGATCTGCCCATTTTTTAATCAGAACGTTTTTCTGCTTTGAGTCACATGAGTTCTTTATATATTTTGGTTATTAGTCCCTTATCAGATGTAAGATTTGCAAATATTTTTACCCAATGAGTAGAGTGCCTTTTCATTTCGCTGATGGTTTCCTTTGCTGTGCAATAACTTCTTAGACTCATGTATTCCCACTTACTAGTTTTTTCCATGCTTAAAATATTTTTATTTTTAAAACATTTTATGCAAATAGTTAAAAAGGAACCCACCACACTATTCTGTAAAATCAACATGCTGGCCCATCAACATCAATTTTTAAAAAGAGATAAAAGGCAGCTGAAGCTTCCATGTACCCTCCCTGACTCCATGAGCAACTCCTGCTCTGGAAAGGCAGCACATGGGTTTCACGTATCATTCCAGTACATGACTTTATACTCTTACTTCATATAATTTGAAACCATAGGAAATATATTATTGTGTAAAACAACACTGTTTACTATATGCCAACAATGCTTACATGCCAGCCACTACACTACTCTATTTTACATGCATTATTAACTGCCCCCCTTCCAAAAGATTTTTATTTTAAAAAAGGGTGGTTCCATTGCTAAAAACAACTACTTTATAAAAATTGGGGTCTGGGGGCACCTGGGTGGCTCAGTCAATTAAGCGTCTGCCTTCGGCTCAGGTCATGATCTCAAGGTCCTGGGATCAAGCCCAGCATCGGACTCCCTGCTCAGCGAGGAGCCTGCTTCTCCTTCTCCCTCTCCCTCTCCCTCTACCTGCTGACCCCCTGCTTGTGTTCCCTTTCTCACTCTCTCTCTGTCTCTGTCAAATAAATAAATAAATAAAATCTTTAAAAAAAATTTGGATCTGGACATCTACGGGATTAAGCAATCCGCTCTTTCCCCTGGACTGTTAAACTACTACAAGGCATGGATTGTGTTTTATATATCTTTGAACCTCCTCTAGTGCCTAAAAATGCCTGGCATAAAGCGGGTATTCAAAAAGAAGTGTGTTGAGAGAAGTTTTTGCCTACAGGTATCACCGTGGAGCCATTGCTACATCCTCAGATTTGTAAGCACTGACATAATACTCTCAGTCCCGTCAGAATTTTAACATATGGAAACACCCAAACATACAGTTCAATTTCAGATGGTTTATCTAGCACATAAATGCACTGTGTGCTGAGTTAGTTAATGTAACACAAGTGGAGGCAGCAAGAGAAGAGTCTAAAGGAAAAAATATCACGGATTGTGTGGTAACACAAAACTCAAGAAAGAAAAAAGTTTAATGGAGAAGGAGGTGATCATAAATTTTAAACATGAACAAGATTTCAAGATGAATGAGGATTATGATAAGGATCTTAGTTCAAGCAAGTTATCTCCAGGGATACTGTTGGGATGGATGCTTGTTGCAAAGGTTGAAGAATAAATCACATGTTTAGAAATTTGACAATGGGAAGGGAGAAAAAAATGGAGAAGCAGCTATAAAGGATAATACAGGTGAAGATCCTTGTCCACTAAATAAGAAAAGAATAGCTTATGTTTGATGTCAGAAAGAGCGGCAGAAGAGAAATCATGAACAGGGAAGGAATATTTTTCAGTGAAAGAGGCATTATGAGTTCAAAAGGAATGGGAATCAAGGTTTTACAATGTTTACCCATAAAGCAAATTTGATTCTGGAAGCACAAAATATATTGAGGAAGTAACAGGGTTTAAAAAATATGGCTTCTGATATTATTTTGTAACAGATTAATAGTTCCTACCTTCACCACTCTCCATGCCTTCTACAAAAATCCCCCCACATTGGGGAAGAATCCAGTACCGGCGTCTGTAACGATCCTGGCCAAACATCATCGAACGCAAAGAGTGAGAAGCGTCAAAGAGCTTCCTTCTGTACTGACTCTGTTGCTGTTAAAAAATGATGCATATAATTAAGCTATGGGTGTCAAGTGGTTTAAAAATTAATATATAAGTGACTTTACACTTACTATGCCCTTAATAAGCAGATAAATTTCACTACTGGGAACAGACAGCAAAAGAGCTAAATATTACATGCCTGACTTCAATTTCAGTAACATTTACAAAGTTAGAAATTATTTTGAAAGTACTTAGAATATTTTTGTTACCATGGATTAAAAAGATGCTTTATTTTATCAGTTATCTTATAGTAAAACTCATCTTATGCTTGATAATAAACAATGTGATCAAGTATTTTACTGGCCAGAACTAGTTCAATTCTATTGATGATAGAGTGTATGACAAATGATTCTCACATATGTAATTGACCATATCTGTATTTGCTTATGTTTATACTCATACTGTAAACCTAGGCAACATACACTAAATTATGGGGTAAATTTGAGATGAATCTAACACTGATATAATATATAGGTATCTCATAATATTAATTTCATAATACTTTAAAAAATTCATCTTTTTTATAAAAGTTCATTTAAAACTTCACTAATGCTACTGAAATTCAATTTTTAATTGAATATTTTAAATGACAAGTACACAAATATATAGTTTATAAATCCAATGCAAATAAAATACACAAATATAGTAATGTATAATAAAACATAAGATGCTGAAACTATTACCATGATATTTGATTGAACTTTAAAAGTAATTACCTCCAAGAAATAAAACCATGCATTTACTTATATTTTGTATTTAAATGAAGAGCTGAAGAATACAGGCCCTGATTAAGTTTAGGCTTTTAACCGTGGCATTAAACTTTTAAGGTTTGTGAGAATGTTTCTAAAGCTCCTCATTTTAATTACTTATAAAAAAGCTTGTTTTTATTTAGCAGCCAGAAGAACTAATTCCATATGAGGTGGATCTTTAAAACCCTGCAAAAAAGATGTTAACTGTAATCTGGAAAGTGCTTACTTTACTCAGTTTTTCAATCTGTTTTTCTAGCTCTTCAACACTTGCTGCTTGGTCACCTTCATCCTATACATAACAAAATACAGTATCATTTACCTGTTTTTAAGATTTATTTCTTTAATCAATCAGCAAATATTTAATGAAAGTCTCCTCCACACAAAGTACCAGGACAGACACTATGGAAATAAGTAAGACTCAGTTGTTGCTCTTTATAAATAGAATAATCTGGTAGGAAGACAAAATATTATCACTAAAAAATAAAACCATCAAATAGTAGGAAGCTATAAGGATCTCAAGATAGGTAGAGATTAAGAGTCATGGAGTTCATGGAAGGGTGAGATTTATTCTAGTGGGAATCTATACCAAGAAAGACTGCACAGAAGAAGTTGTGTTTTTGTTTTGTTGCTGTGGTTGTTTTTGTTTTAAGAAGTTGTGTTTTAATCAGCTATTGAAGAATGGTTAGGAATTGATCAATGAGAGAAAAGAAGGCAGGGCATTCCAGAGAGTTTGACACATCATGACCTGAAAGGTACATCAAGAGATAATGTGGGAGATGAGGCATGGATGAGTTGAGGGCTAAATTGTTGAGAGCTTTAAGTGCTTGGCAATGGGCAATAATATCCTTTGAGGGAGGTTAAACATCAGAACTATGCTTTACAAAGAATAATCCGGTAACAGTTGTAAGATGGCCTGGCACAGGGAAAGGACTAGAATTGGCAAATCTTGTTAGTAGATTCCTGCAGTGATTCAAGAGAGAAGGAGAATGTGGGCCTCGCTGGTGTCAAAGAAATAGAGATGAGAAAAGCAAATGGATGTAAGAGATATTACTAATTAGGACTACTAAGTCCTGACAAGTCTGGGATCTGAGGTAGGAAAGAGTAAATTATGATGTTAAGGCTTTAAATCTGGGAACGGCAAAAGTATCGGTACTGTTAATCAAAAGAGTCATTTTTAGAGCAAAGAAGGTTAAGTTACATTTTGAACACATTGAGCTTTTAGAAGAAAAAAATAATCTCTACTATATATAGTGCTAATTTCATAAACAGAAAGTACATTTATGACTATATGAATTTTTTCACTCTAGAAAATATAGGAAAACTAACCCCGAATTATATGTTTGAGAGGGAAAGCATGAGGTAATAGAAGGTATATGTGCTTCTTTGAATCTCAGCTGCACTACTTTCATATAGGCAAATTACTTAACTTTTCTAAGACTGTTTTGTTATCTGTAAATTGGTCATAACATTATCCATAACATGGGATCTTTGTGAGAACTAAATAAGGACAGATCTGAAAGCAACTAGTATAGTTCCTGGCATTTAATATATCTGTAAGATTACTTTCCTTCTTTCTGAAAATTGTACTTTAATGAGAAGATGCAGGTACATCTTAGGATAAAAAATCAGAAACTTATTTTTGATGTTCACTTTCTATAAGCATTTTTACAAAGCCACATTGCCACCAACCACTCATGAACAGGTATTTCTACACCTATGGTTATGGCCCCAATAAAAGGAAGTGAAAGGAAAATCTCAACAGTTTTACCATTATCTATCATTTATTTACTCCTTATCCAAATTTAGTGAACCAAATTACAAAAGCATTTAGGCATACTTTTTGTGCTAATAGCAATATGATTTCTATTTTGGATTTTAAGAAACCTAAAATCGTTAAATCTTGACTCTCAAATAGATATTTACATATCTATAGGATTCTAAACTGATCTTTTAACCAAAGGATAAATGTTTGATAATTTGCTTATGTAAAAATACAATTCAATCAACAAATACTTGAAATAAGCCATCGAAGTAGCTATGTATCAGCCAAATTAACTAACTGCCATTTCTTTTTTTTTTTTTAAGATTTTATTTATTTATTTGAGAGAGAGAGAGAGAGAGACCACATGAGACGGGGGGAGGGTCAGAGGGAGAAGCAGACTCCCTGCTGAGCAGGGAGCCCGATGCGGGACTCGATTCCGGGACTCCAGGATCATGACCTGAGCCGAAGGCAGTCGCTTAACCAACTGAGCCACCCAGGCGCCCCTAACTGCCATTTCTAAGACTCTTCCTATGATGGAAAAGAAGTAAAATGTCAACTAAAGTTTTATTTAAAGGAGCTTTGGCTAATAGTCCTTATAATTTTAAGAAATATGAAGGAACATGAAAGACCAGAGAGAAAGACAACAACAAAATTAAGAACACAGAATCCCTGCCATGGTTCTCCATGGTTTATCATCCAATAGAGAGGGCCATTATATGTCCCTATATGCTGGAGTTTAATTGTCCACATAACCTTACATGCCTAATTGTGAAGTTAAGGCTCACAAAAGTTTCAACACAAATCTAAGTATTAGAGAGACTCCATGTGTTAAAGGAATGAAAAGTGAGAAGAGGGGATCATGTTTGAGGCAAAGGGCTATCTATGACCTAGTCAAGGGCCGTATTTTCTAACTGAAAGAGATCATGTGGGTCTCTGCAATTAATCCTTTAAGAAGTATAACTACTGACATGACCTATACTTTAATCAAGAGGCCAAATCTATTTTTGGAGGAATAATGTGCCTATCTTACCAGTCAGATTCATTAGTTAAAATTTTATTTAATAGGAAATTGAGAAGTGGCTGCCAGTTCCCCATTATGAGGAACAGCTCTCAAATCATTTAAATGAATTGCTAATTTGCCTTCTTAGGTCCTAAAATATTTATTATTTTTAAAAAGCTTTTAAACTGTTTTCTCATATTAATAACAAGCTATACATTTGCCAGGATTTTGATCAATGAAACCCTACAATCTAATTAACTCTATAGTTCAACACTCATAAAAAAATAAAGTACCACTTTAAATAATACATCTGGCCTAAAAAACACTAATAATGATTTTTAATCTCCCTTAAAGAAAAAAAAAGTATGGTTTGTTAATTTTCCATGTGAAAAAAACAGCCAGGCAAAACAAATAATTTCTGTAAATAAACTCTAATTTAGTGGGATAACTACCCAGTAGAATACACTGAAATCCCAATACAGAGTTTTAAAATTTATGGGAGTTAACACTTCAAAACAATTTATAACATTAAGTGCTGAAGAGTGATCCTAATTCTATGAAAAGGTGATTAATATTGGTCAGAAAGGTTTAATTCCTGCTATAGAGACAGCTCCACTTGCGAAATGAAGCACAGACTGGTTATAAATGGTTTCTTTTGTTTGAGTAGTTACAATTCTGATATCCAAATTATATACTCTTCACATTATTTATCACAGCATGAAAATATATGACCAAGTGGTTTCAAAAGTACAACATTATGAAATAATTAATTTCTGCAAGGAATCTCAATATAGTCTCCTTTTCAGATTGGTACTCAAAAGAAGTAAAGCTCATTCTAGTGATTTTTATCATTTTGGTTTAAAATATAACATGGGGAAGAATTTATGAAAACATTTTACATGTATGCTATTTTCACTTAAGAGACCTGTATAGCACATGATCTTGTTAAGTTCCTCCACATTATCCAGATTCAGTCAAAATTTTGATTCAGTAATTCATCACTGGTCTTGATTAGGTATTATTTTCATACATTCTATCAATAAATTCATCCCTTTAAGTCTTCTTTCCTTATTTCTCCAGCAGTACACAGTTGATGTAGGAAAGGAAAAGAATTCTTTCTCAAGGGATGCCTAGGTGGCTCAGTTGGTTGGGCGTCTGCTTTTGGCTCATGACCTGGGGTCCTGGGATTGAGTCCCGTATTGGGTTCCTTGCTCAGCAGGGAGCCTGCTTCTCCCTCTGCCTGTCACTCCCCCTGTTTGTGCTCATGCTCTCTCTCCCTCTCTGACAAATGAATAAATAAAATCTTTAAAAAAAAATTCTTTCTCGACTTCCTTAGTTAAATACTCCTGGAATTGAGGGCAAAAGGAGTGATTGACCGTATATTGTCTTTTGAGTATCATTCTGCAGGCTTATCAGTATTTCTAGCATTCTCTTCTGGTAAAAAGTGAACTTTAACCTTTATTTCCCTTTTATACATGTCTATTTCTGTGGCTTGTGGCTTATGGTAGCTTACCTTAAACACACACACACACACACACACACACACACCCTCTATGACCTTGCCTTCTTCCCTGTAGCCTACTCTTCAAAGCTAGCCCCTCCACCGTGATTGAATACCCTCCAAAATCTTTAGGGACTTTATAACATTAATTATTCTCTTCATCTCTTTAATCTTCAACCCCCCTCTCTTATTTTATTGACTCCCTTCAACCAAAAATCATCTCATGTCTTTCACATCTGAAAAATCCTTGGTCTTTTTTTTTTTTTTTT
>NC_138371.1:65634807-65645617 GCF_054177405.1 Leptonychotes weddellii | reverse complement strand
TACTCTTCAAAGCTAGCCCCTCCACCGTGATTGAATACCCTCCAAAATCTTTAGGGACTTTATAACAGTAATTATTCTCTTCATCTCTTTAATCTTCAACCCCCCTCTCTTATTTTATTGACTCCCTTCAACCAAAAATCATCTCATGTCTTTCACATCTGAAAAATCCTTGGTCTTTTTTTTTTTTTTTTAAAGATTTTATTTATTTATTTGACAGAGAGAGACACAGCGAGAGAGGGAACACAAGCAGGGGGAGTGGGAGAGGGAGAAGCAGGCTCCCCGCAGAGCAGGGAGCCCGATGCGGGGCTCGATCCCAGGACCATGGGATCATGACCTGAGCTGAAGGCAGTCGCCCAACCAACTGAGCCATCCAGACGCCCGAAAAATCCTTGGTCTTTGTCTACCTCTAGGAACTAACTACCCTTTCTTCTGAGGTACAATGCTTAAAGCAGTCATTTTCACTTTCTCACTTTCTATTTTTCTCATTCATAGCCTGGTTTCCACTCCTACCCCTCTAATGAAATTGTGCTGGCACTGGTTACCAATGAGTCCACATTGCCAACTTCAGTGAATACTTTCAGTCCTCATCACATGGGATTCCTGCTGCCTTCATACTGTTTATCACTCTCTCCTTTTTGAAATGTTTGATTTTCTTGATTTTTATTACTACATGAGTAGAAAAGAGTTAACATTGTGGGCCTGACTGCTGTCCTCTGACAGGCTTGCTCATAAGATTGGCCCTGGGTGTCTGGGAACTTGGGTTTTGAAGGGTTTCCTTCACTCTGATAAGACTGGCTCACTAAACTGTGCTAACAATGTGGTTGATACTTCTCTTCTGGGAGTCTGGAATTTTGGCCGATGCTATGCAGGGGATGCCAATGTGACCAGCCCCCAGTAAAAACTCTGGGCACCAAGTCTCTAATGGGCTTCCTTAGTACACAACATTTCACATATGTCACAACTTATTGCTGAAAGCATTAAGCCCATTCTGTGTCACACCCTAAGAAAAGACTCTTAGAAGTTCTAGTTGAGCCTGCTTTCCTCTGGATTTTGGCTCATATGCCTTTTCTGGTTGTGCTTTGTTTCCTTTTGCTCTAAGAATTCATTGGCATAGCATGACTAGGTTCTGAGTTCTGTGAGTTCTCCTACTAAATCACTGACTCTGGAGGTGATCTTGGGGATTCCTGACCCACTACAGAAATCTCCTACCTGACTATTTCTTCTTCAGCAAAAATATTCTTCTTCAGCTCTTAAATATTGATGTCCCCTGGGTTTCCAATGTCAGTCCACTACTCTATTCACTAAATCAATCCCCCTGTGAAAACTTATCCACTTTATGATTTTAAATTATTGTCTATGTGCTAATAACCTCTAGATCTATATTTTCAAGACTGACCTTTTCTTCAGGCTTCAGATTCTTAAATCCAACTGACTGCTGACTTCTGCATAGGCACTTCAAACTTAACAAGTCTAAAATAAGGCTACCATCATTTCCTGTCTTCAGCGATCTGTTCCCTCCTCCCGTCCTCCCCTACAATCTATTTAATCTGCTGCTCCTGATTTCTCTCAGTAATGCCAACAATAGCATGCAGTCTACCAAGCCAGATAGTTGGGAATCAATCTTACCCCTCCATCAACCTACACAGCCCATCTTCAAATACTACTCATTCTTCCCACTAAATATTTATGGAATCCTTTCTTCCTTTATCCCAACTACCATTGGTCTAGTGTGTGGACGCCTCACAACTCATCTAAACTACTGCACTATCTCCTGATGATCTTCCCACCTCTGATCTTGCCCTACCCAAATCTGTTTCTATCTTCTGCAGAACTGCCATAGTGAGTCACTTCAAATTCAAGACTGACCATGTCCTTTCCTTACTTATAACCTTTCAATGGCTTCCTATCACCAAAAAAAGTATAAAATCCTAGTACACAGCTGTTAGATATGAGGCTCTCCAGTACACTGAAGCACCTGTAATCCCCTTAAAGCACATTGTGGTTTCAGGCTTCTGTGTCCTCGCTCATGCTGTTCTCTCTGCCTGGAACACTTTTCTGTAGATTCTTCCCCAGATCAACATGTAGCCCAACTGGTAGCTCAGCTAATGAGTCCAGAAAGCCTTTGTGAGAATTTATTCCTCAAAAAGGTTAAATGCCCTTCCTTTGTACCTGACTAGCACATTTTAAATACTGCTATCAAATCAGTGAACACTTAACACATTACATTTTCTTATTTCAAATATTCCTCAGTGAGACTGTAAATTGAGAGGGGACTTCCAGTGTCTTATTCCTCTTTGATCAAAAGTGCTCATAGCTAGGCACATAATAAACGGGTATTTAAGAAATACACCAATCTCACTAAACCTGACAACACTTTTAGGGCATGAAGGATTGTACAAATGAAAGATATTATGTTACCAGAATAAAAGAGAATACCTAAAGTTAAGAATCTGCATAGTTCTCTGGAGAATGCTCAAGTCATTATATAAAAAGAAAAACTTAACTTCTTTTATTCAGTGTAAGTGCCTTCTATGTGTAGGCACTGTATTCAGTATCTACCTCACAAAAAACTTGATGAGGTCAATATTATAACATTCAGTTTCCAGATGAAGAAACTGAGGGAAGTAATTGTCAAAATGGAATTCGAACACAAATTCATTTGACTCCAAAATCTGTGTTATTTTTCAATATGTTATGCAGTCTTAGGTTTAAAATCAACTTAAATTTAATTACCTCATCTTCACAGATATCAGTCTTCTTTCCTTTTTTGTCATCTTTATCTTCTTCATCCTCATCATCTTCATCAGCTTGGTCATCACTATCATCGTCGTCATCATCATCAAAATCACTGTCACCTCCCTTCCTTCTTCGTTTGCGTCCTGGTGTGGGTGTGCCCAATGGATGCTGTTCTTCTCCAAGATCAATGCCACCTGAAGTGTCTCTTTTGCCTGTTTTCTTAGCATGAATGATTCTGAGCCTTTAAATATGAAAAAAATGATATGGTAAAGTCTTCTCGCTCTACTTTTTAGAGAGCATAACATTTTTTTTTTTTTAAAGATTTTATTTATTTATTTGAGACAGAATGAGAGAGAAAGAGAGAGAGCACACGAGAGGGGGAAGAGTCAGAGGGAGAAGCAGACTCCCTGCCAAGCAGGGAGCCCGATGCGGGACTCGATCCAGGGACTCCAGGATCATGACCTGAGCTGAAGGCAGTCGCTTAACCAACTGAGCCACCCAGGCGCCCGAGAGCATAACATTTTTTTAAAAATATTTTATTTATTTATTTGAGAGAGAGAGAGCACAAGCAGGGGGAGGGGCAGGCGGAGAAGCAGGCTTGATCCCAGGATCATGACCTGAGCTGAAAGCAGACGCTTAACTGACTGAGCCACTCAGGCACCCCTTGTTTTTTTTTTTAAGACAGAGAAAGATAGAGAGCGTGCACATTGCGGGGGGAGGGGGGAGCCGAGGCAGAGGGAGAAAGAGTGAATCTCAAGCAGGCTCCATGTCCAGCACATAGCCCGACCCAGGGCTCGATCTCATGACCCTGAGATCATGACCTGATCTGAAATCAAGAGTTGGACGTTTAACTGACTGAGCCACCCAGGTGTCCCAAAGAGCACAGCATGAGTTTTAAGGAATAAATCAATGACAATAAAAATTAGAATTAAGGAAGTTAACAAACATATTTCCAGAAATAATAGAATATATTAACTTTAAGAATTATTCAGGATATCTCTTTGGAATTAGAACACATTTAAAAAAATAAAACTTAGAAGGCTGAAGATTAACTCTAGCAAAGGCCAAGTGATAATTCCTAATCTCATACTATCAGACTGAATAAATTCAATTCAAATTACTGCAAAGAAACTATCCTCTTAACATAGAAGTTGAATAATTTCAGCATTGTATTTCCTGGCAGGAAGCTAATTAAGTTTTAATGCTGAATACATTTGGATATGTTAGACGCTCTGTAAAAGCAAACTTTAATTAGAAAGCAATTAAAAAAAAAGTGGTAGTTTCAAACAGGCTCTGTTTACGACAAAAGTAACCTGATAGCAAAATTTTAGAAAATGTGATTACTTGACTTCTTTGAAACAAAGAAGATAAATGGACTGTTTTCTGAGTTTGAAGAATATGAGCTCAATGAATCTCATTATATCTTTTGTCCACTGCAAATTCTGACCCTGAGTTTCATTAATTACATACCTCATCTTCATAAAGCTTTACCTTTTGTAATTCTAAGACAAAATAAAGTTGAAATTCTATCTTTCCAACTTGTATGTTTTACAGGGGAACTTGTACAAAGGAAAAACAGTAAACTAATTTTAATAAAACAGGACTTACTTGCGAAGTTTACCTTCTACTACCCATTTATCTCTCCTCAAGTTTGACATATAATCAATGTTCTTGTCAATTTCACTGTCAATGCAAAAATTGGAAGACATAAATTAATCCATTATGTAATACATTAATTTGGTAATAAGCATATTGATGCAGTTTTTGGTAAGTATAAATGATGATTGCCTATGAATAGCAAAAACAATTGAAAATTATATTAATATATTATCCTATCTTAGAGATATATAGAAAACTTAAAATGTCCAGTAATGTAGAAATGCATAGCTCCAAAATATTTGGATTGATCCTTTTCCTACAAAGGTAAAGGACTAAAAGTAACATATTTAAATCTGTAAAATAATAAATAGCAAGAACAAGATGAACGTGGATTTGTTCACCAAATCTTGAAATACTAGAGTGGAGTACTTTGACTCTTAAATGAGATAGTTTTTTTTTTTAAAAAAAGGACCAATTAATAAATTAATAAGCTAAAAATATTAAGATTGCATTAGTAGATAATAGTAGATAATAAAATAAAAAGTAGCTGAATAAGTCTAGGAATGGCTACTAAGGAAAATCAGGTAGTCATCTATCATTGAAAGACATCAAAAAAAAGAAAAATTCTGGATTCTTTCATTTTTGGCACTACAGCAAAAAAAAGTATTTTTACATTTCAGTGTATAAATAAATAACAAAATTACTATATAAACAAAACAAGTTACAAAGACTGTATACAGTATGATTCAAATTTTTGTTTCAATAGACTGCAAAGAAATACATTAAAATATTACTAGCAGCAGTCACCTCTGAATGGTGAGATCAAGTATAAATTTAAATTTTTTTGCATAGTCTGTTACTTCAAAATTTTCGACAAGAAATCTGTATTATTTTGTGATTAGACAAATTCAAAACAGGAAACAATCACCAGAAAAGTCTGGGTATATGCTTACCTCACCACACTCTTACTGCATGCCAGTTCATTGATCAGGAAAGCCAAGACTGAAGCTTTCTGTGCTGGAGTATGAGCCTGAAAAGCTTTGGTTTTCAGGCTTTCAGTAAGTTCAGTTTGTCCACAATGGGCTTCCATAAAAATCTGCAAAATCTCGGAAACATTGTCTCGATTCACACCAACATTTAGCAAATGTTCTCCAAGAGCTGTTTTGGCCTATAAAAGTTTGACATTTTTATCATTATTGATCATAACCATTCATGACATAAAAACAGTAAGATTTTAAAATACGGATATTACATGATCTAGATATTACTGACAAGGACTTTATTCATATTTTTGATGGAGTGGAGATTAAAAATAGGCAATTGATAGCCAAGTATTTAAGTACTTGTAATCCTTCTATTCCTTCTTCAAGCCCTAGGTTAAAAGTTAATCTCAGGAAACAAACTGAGGGTTGCTGGAGTGGTGGGGGGTGGGAGGGATGGGGTGGCTGGGTGATGGACATTGGGGAGGGTATGTGCTATGGAGAGTGCTGTGAATTGTGTAAGACTGTTGAATCACAGACCTGTACCTCTGAAACAAATAATACATTATATGTTAAAAAAAAAATAAAAAGAAGATATCAGGAAGGGAAAAATGAAGGGGGGGAAATCAGAGGGGGAGACGAACCATGAGATACGATGGACTCTGAGAAACAAACTGAGGGTTCTAGAGGGGAGGGGGGAAGGGG
The DNA here is from genome assembly GCF_054177405.1 of Leptonychotes weddellii. Taxonomy (NCBI): domain Eukaryota; kingdom Metazoa; phylum Chordata; class Mammalia; order Carnivora; family Phocidae; genus Leptonychotes; species Leptonychotes weddellii. The sequence continues at coordinate 65,639,597 of NC_138371.1, read as the reverse complement.
GATGGGTTAGCCTGGTGATGGGTATTAAAGGCGGCATGTATTGAATGGAGCACTGGGTGTTATACGCAAACAATGAATCATGGAACACCACATCAAAAACTAATGATGTAATGTATGGTGATTAACATAACATAATAAAAAAAAAAGTTAGGCAGGGAGAATAGTATGTAAACTCATGGGTAGAAATAGTCTATCACACCTTCTTTGACTATAGAGACTATCCTAAGCTTTTCCAGGCTTTATCTAGACATTCTATCAGTAGTAGTGAGGGGTAGGTTCAAGAGCACTACTATTGTGTTCTGGCTGTCTGGTGTCATGGGTTCTATTGGCTGCAATAATAAATGAACAGGGAGATGGAGGAGAAATTAACAGATGCATCTGGAAGCTTCTCACTCTACAATATTATCTATAGCAAGGCTGACCAAAATGTGTACCTTAGTTGAAATTAAGATAAATTTGAACTTATTGGGTATCCACATTAAGAGTCTTCATGTGCTGGTCTATAGGTGCTTTGATCAGCCTCGTTAATCACAGTGATTCAGAGAGAACACAGTATAATTTCAGAAGGCACACATAAGTTCTAACTGCTTTATGAATTATGAATTCTGTTTTGTCTCATATCACATGGGTATTTCTTTAAATGAGCTTGTTTTTTGTTGACAGCTAGAGGAAAAGAATAATTTGGGAATTATCTATATTCTTAGGCTTTATGAACCAGGTTTTTCTAGGTTTGTACCAATTTAACCTGAAGCAGATCTACACTTAACTTTGTGAGATGTGTAGAAAAAAACTGGATCAATCCATACAATCTTCTGCTAATATGCTAAAGCCAGCTAACAATGCACCAATAGTACAAATTTAAAAAAAACTTACATTTTGGTTTTTTTTACCTTGTATCCTGTAATTAGACCTGGATCACATACAGCAGCCGAGAGGAGCCTCACAAGCAAGTCTTGTACTTCACCCATGCTGTCCCCTATATTTAGCAATCCCTCTTGAAGAACACTCAGGTTTGGAACATCAATATTCACATCAAAGCCCAAAACTTTACCAAAGTTTCGTAAGAACTGCACCACCATGAGACAGTCTGAAAATGTACTTCCAGAGAGAACAAGTCCTGGAATACGAGGCAACTCTGGCAAAGGCTACACATAAAACAAAATAATAAATAAGTCATTTTAAAGCCACGATTTTATATCTTCTGAAGTAGAAGAAGTTGCTGTCTTTCTTTTTCCTGCATCATACCCGTGATTTTCCCTCTGGATTGTAAATCCCCCAGGGGCACACAATACCACAACACCATGGTATTAAGTATAGATAGGCTCTTGAATGCAAGTCACCAACAGTAAATTCTGGTTGAACCCAACATGAACTGAGATTTCTGCAAAAGAGAACACTGATTTTAACTGACTTACATATTGATAAACATTGGTTTATATGGCTGGAGCAAAAACTAGATGACATAAGAAACATTTCAAAAGTACCTTCCCATGGACGTACTTTAGTGGAGTACTGATTTCTTCTAATGATGGAGACCAATTTATATCTCACGCTACTTTGGGAGCTCAGAAACTAACGGTGTGCATCTGTGGGCTGTTTGGTTGGGCATGGTGGCATTTTTGGCTAATGAATGTGGACAAATTACTAGGTCAACATGATCAGAACCCATGACCCTATCAAGAACCCAGTTATACTGCAACTAACAATCTTTAGGTTTCCTATATGTAGCGAAACATTAATACTGAGTTTCAATAAAAAAATTAGAAAGGTGTCTCTTTTGCGCCTCCTCAAATATGTTTACATATTAACATTTTAATAAACTGTAGTACTAGCTGTCATAAACATTTTAAAAATTAAGTAAATAGGTAATCTAAATTAAAAATATTATTCTACATGAATGGGATTCAATAATTATATCTTAAACTTTGAGTAGAAAAAAATGTGACTTGTAAGTATTTCTATTTCTCTGAATTTGTCTTGTTCAAAAATGTTCCCCTACCCTTCTTTGACTATAGAGACTATCCTAAGCTGCCTAAGCTAACTAATCAAATACTTTTCTACTAATATTGTATGGAAACACAGAACTATGGATAATAGCTGATACCATACAAATCTTTTATGTTCCTTTTGAAAACCATTTAATTCAGAGACTTTTCCTGAACCCTATCATATGCATACATTTCCGTATGACTCTAAAAATGTATTTAACAAAGCTAACAAAAATAAGGCTTAAAATCAACATATATTTGATACAATGCATATGGATTTAAATAAAAATAAAAGATGCAAGGAGATAAAGCTCATTTATGATTAAAAAATATTTGCTCACTATGAGGCTTATTAAATGTGTTAACTAACATATATGCCTATTCTGGGCTTAGGAAATTTTAAACATCCAATTGACTAAAACTAGCATGTATAATTTCATTTTTATTTAAAGGCATTTATGCTAAGTAACTAAATGGAATATTAATATAATTAAATCCTCACTGGAGTATTAAAAGTTTGCTTTAAGTACTTTAGAAGAGAGCTTACACAGATTAAGAGATGATCATTACTTGTATATCAGATTAATATGACTTATAAATAAATATAGATGCTATTGATCAAGTATAATAGTATATTACTGATACAGTATCATAGAGATGATATGCACCATTAATATAATTTTTGAGAAATACCATCTTCTTAGAGTCAAACATAATAGATTTCTACTCATAAGTATATGAAATCATGCCAGATACCAATATTATTTGGCTCTTTGCAAATTTCTACTTTTATATATTTTAGCCACATTACATGTCTGTGAAGCATGATGGAAGAGAAAACACATATGAAGTACTTTGGTTGGATATACTTCTTGGCTTTCAAGATGATAAGCGTATGGACTCTGGAATTTAACAAACTGGAGACTGAATCCAAATTGCCACTTATTAGCAGTGTAATCTTGGGCAAGTTCCTTAACCTCTTTGTGTCTCAGTTTTCCCATCTGTAAATGGGCATAAATATCAGTTCCCCAGGACTACGGTGAGGATTAAACGAGAGAATTCATCTGAAGCACCTAGCATAGTGCCTGGCATGTAGTAAACATACTCAATAAAAGTTAGCTACACTCACTAAAGCATTGAAGGAGGTTGTAGATTATAAACCTTCACTTATTTAAATATCTACGGGTGTGTGGTGAGGAGTTGGAGCTTTCCGTACCTAAATGCCTGGGAGGAACCAAATGACATATAGAAATCCTATCCATTTCTCTAATTCATCTTTGCAGAGTTCCTCAGTATTTCTACTTCAATTTAAAAAGGTTTACATGCTCCACTTAGGTATTAAGAAGTGTCATTATTGGCATAGGAGCTCTGGAGAGGTTTATTGGTGGCCATTCAGGAAAGGCAGCTAGACCTTGACTTGGAAACCCACTGCTCTGGTTAAAAATAAAAGGCTTTCATAATGGCAACTCTGGCAAAGGAATCAGGTGAGACACAGGAAAAATTAAACTTATTAAAGAGATGTTTCACATGATAAATTACCTTTTGGTCTGCTAAGCACATATCTTCATTAGGCTTCTTTAGTTCCTTTGCCATTTCCAATTCCAATCTTCGTTGCTCTAGTTTACGTTCTTTATTTAATCTTTTCTCATCACGTTTTTCTTGCTTCAACCGTTCTTTTTCCTTAAAAAGAAAACCAAGTCCAACAGACTCTTTAGTCACTGTTATGTGTTTGAAAACTCTCCAGTTAAAAATTTAAAAAGTTATCAAAGGGTTATTATTTCCATGAACAGAATTATCTTAGGAGATTTAGGAATAGACTTGGAACTACATAGAAACAATGACTTATTTTCACCCTTTGAGTTTTAAAATAATCTTATGACTCTGTATGTGTGTGTGTTTGTATTTTCAATATCAGATTCAACTCAGATTATTCTATTATTCAAAATTTATTCAATCCTTCCCCAGGTTACAATATGAGAATAAAATACTTATTAATAAAAGCAGATATATAAAAGGCACATGGGTAATTATTTATAAAATACAGTTAGCTAGTATTAACACAAATTTTTGTGTAGCTCCAGGAAGCAAGGGAGGATTTACAGCATGAATGTGGAAGCAACATGCTTGAATTTGCAAAAGCAGTTCTTCCAATTAACTAGTCTTAAGATAGCACCTGTGACGAAACCAAAATATTATTTGCCACCATAAACAACATTTAAGAGAATGTAAAATGGATTCTGAAGGTAATTCCAAAAGCATTAAAAAAATATTTTCAGTAATAGCAGCAATATGGAAATAATTGTCCTGCCTCCCTGTTGTAGGGGACAACACTCTGCTGGAAGAAGTCAAGAGATTCTCTACAGTTAATAGTAGTGTCAGGACTTTATTGCCAGACCTCAAATACAATTCTAACTTAGATGAGAAGTAACAGTGGAATCATTAGGCAGTTCTAACCTATTACCTCACACCTTTGACACATTAATGATGGGTTTACTTTTATAAAGCTGGTCATGTCTCTTCATTGATTAAAAATCTTTCAATTTTCTTTATTTTTATCAAAATAAAGTCCAACTCCTTACTTATGAATTCAAAACTCTTTTTTTTTTCAATCTTATCTCCCATTTTTGTATTCTATGTAGATTTAGTCAACCTATTTGCTATTCCTGATGAACATCGTATTTCCTCACCTCCTTATATTGGTGCACTCCAGGCAGAAGGTCATTACTCCCATCTAGTGGATCTTAATCTTATTTAAGCACTACCACCTCCTCCTTAGTACCAATTTCTCTTTTTTTTTTTTTT
>NC_138371.1:65604741-65634707 GCF_054177405.1 Leptonychotes weddellii | reverse complement strand
AGTACCAATTTCTCTTAATTCTCATAGCTCTAACCTATAATTTTAACATTGCACTTATTGCTTCCTGTATATATTAGCATTTTTGCCCATTTTCTAGCTATCTCTGTTTCAATTACCATGGCAAAGAGAGCATACTGACTGCTGTGGGAGGGCATGCCACAGGGGAGACACAGAGGAGAGGATATTCCAGGCAGAGTAGAGAAAGCACAGTGTATTTGAGAAATTGCTACTACTGTCAAGAGTGGAGTGTAGGTTGCAGGTTGAACAGTTGCTGAGTATTATGATACAAAGCTAGAGATCAGGTCATGAGAGCCTTTTTATATGATATTCTCAAGTCACTGCTCATTTTTATACAACCTCTAAATTTCTGGGTTACTGATTCATAAGACATTTGGGAGGAAAATGATTCAGAAGCTATATTGTGAGATTATTGACACCCAAAAAGTGCTACAATCAATCTTATTAATCATAAACTAAAAGCAGTTTCTGAGGGTCTAATGACATAAAATATACGCAATTAACATGCAACATTCCCACAATGCAGTATAGATTTTCAAATCAAATTATCATTGGTAGAACATTTTTTCCCCAGAATTGGATTTTCAATTTATAAACACATGAATTTTGCTCTAAGAATTCTTCCAAGGAAGAGAAAACATTTTGGTCACTTACCAGAATAATGAATTACAATCACCAACAGAAAAAAACAAATGTCTCTTATAGATTTCAAAGTAGCTGGTGTAAATTTTTCTACCATATAGGACTAACCCAGAATTCTTAATGATGTTCATAATAACAATTACAAAAATAATAATTGAGACTACTAGTCACTAAAAACTGCTGAAAATGGTTACCATTTCTTTTCAAAAAGAGAGAAAGGACATGTATGACATTAATGCTCTCTTCACTGTGCCAACTTCACTTTTATGGCAATCTGGGGGTACATAATACTTCAGGGATATGCAGACAATGGGTTAGAGTGCATTTAACATCATGGGGTAAATATGGCTTATATTCTTGGATACCATTTTTAGCTAGTGATAGGCAATATATTTTCCCAGTTAAAAGCATGGTTATAGTATGGCCTGGAGAGTAAAATGACATCAATTTTTAGGATAAAATGAATATTTCCAAGAAATCTTAGAAATTTGTAGGACCTTTATTACTTAAAGACAAGCATCCATTCTTGTCTTGAAGTATTAGGGATACCTCAAAGGAAACATGAAGTCTCTAAATGTAGTAAATTTGGTGAATTTACTCATTTATTTAATGAACTTTAATGAATTGTATAAGACAAGATAACTCCCAAAGAACTAGAGCTTCTGGGTCCCCTCAACAATCAACTAATATTTAAAATGGTATATAAAGACAGTCACAATCTAGCCCCACACAAGTTTTGGTCTCATATGTCATGATTCTCAGTGAATTTCCCATGCTCTAGTTACATTGTGTGATACACCTGTGTTGAGAAGACAGTGTAACCAGTTTGAGGCATTGCCTCATGTTGAAGATGATGAAAAAGGACAAGGAGGAGGATGGGGAGGAAGACGAGGAGTACAGACAAGAGGAGGAGACAGAGGAGAAGGAGAAAAGCAACAAAGCCAAGACAGGGGCATACACAAGGTGAAAACTGATCAACCCCCTCTTTGCACCTTCCTCCTCTCTGCCCATAGGTCATACTGAGTTACAACACTGTACCTTTGTATACGCCATTTCCTCTGCCTGGAATGCAGAACCTCTCTTCCTTAGCCCAGAAATAAAGCCTGCTTTTATTCTTCTCGTAAGTGCTTGAGGCATTTTAATATTTCTCTTTTTTCTTTTGAGCTTCCACATAACTTATTATATTATTTATTGCGCTGTGGGACAATTATTTGTCTAAAGTTGATCTCTTCCACTTTAGTGTAAGCTTCTAGAGGTCAGAGGAACAAACTTACTCACCTGTTTCTTTACGGACCTATTCAATTCCCAGCAGTACAATTTGCCAGACACTTCAAGGAAGTTTTTAACGATTTTATTTTTCTCCCTATCAAGCCTGTATCAATTCAACTTTCCTCTCCCACTGGTCTCAATGTTGTTCTTATTTCCAACTACAATAGTTGTCATACGTCTTTAACAGAAATATTTGGTGTGCATATATAAAAATTATTTAAGCATTTATTCATTGGCTGAATGATTAATTCCACAAATGCCATATAAATAACGATAGATTAACATTTGTACTAGTCATTAAACATATTCAATAGCTGATTTTTTTCTCAACTTATTTTTTTATTCTGTGGACAGACATAATTGATGTCTTCTATTTTCAATTATACACAAACCTTGTAGCCAAAATCAGAGTTTAATACATTTATTAATAATATTCAAGTTATATTTGGGAATTTAAAAATATCTAAGATATATTTCTCACATCTACTCCAGCATTATTAAGCTCTTAATCATTTTAACTGCATACACTATGATTTGATGTGTTTGCAAATACACCGTCCCCATATCAAAATTAAATAGACTTATTATCTGGTAATTTTTTCCAGAAACTAAAGTTTAAAGTGGCAGTACTATTTTAGGCCAAATTTGAAGATGTTTAAACTGTGTAGTATTCTCTCTTCTAGATTCGGTATACTATCTGAAAGAGCAATATTTACCAACTTTTCACCTAAGCCTTTTTTTTTTAAGATTTTATTTATTCATTTGAAAGGGAGAGAGACAGAGAGTGCACAAGCAGAGGGAGAGGCAGAGGGAGAGGGAGAAGCAGACTCCCTGCTGAGCTGGGAGCTCGACATGGGGCTTGATCCCAGGACCTGGAGAGCATGACCTGAGCCCAAGGCGGATGCTTAACCATCTGAGCCACCCAGGCACCCCACACCTAAGCCTTTCCTTGACAAATTAAGTTACCATGCTTTATCCTACACTTAATTTCTGTAATAGCATGTTTTTTTAAAGATTTAATTAATTAATTAATTTAGAAAGAGAGAGTGCATGTGTGCACGTGCACAAGTTGGGGGAGGGGCAAGAGGAGAGGGAGAGAGCAGACTCCAAGCACAGTGTGGAGCCAACGCAGGGTTCGATTCCATGAACTGGAGATCATGACCTGAGCTGAAACCAAGAGTGGAAGCCCAACTGACTGAGCCACCCAGGCACCCCTATAATATTATGTTTTGTTGTTATGTCAAATACTAGGATTTCACAATGGAACTTTCTCGTTTTGTAAGGTCAATTCACAACAAACCTTTGATGTACCAGAGAAGACTTATGAAACCTATCATAATATGAAAGGAATGTTAAAACATATTTTACATTAACAATGGTTAAATTTCAGGGCAATAACTTAGATTGCCTACAAATGACTACAAAATATAGCTCCTGACTATATTTTAGATTGACTGTCAAAAATGACAAGCATTTAGTATGTCTCCTCTTAAATTTTTTTGGCCTTCATAACCCCATATTCTCCAGTTTTCTAGATGTAGAAATTCTTGAAGTAAATGAATTCTCGGAATATAAGTCATTTATAATAAAATATCTTTTTAATCATCTTAATTACAGTAATGGAATTTTCCATATCAAAATATGACTAATATTTTAGTTAAGAAGTCATTTAAATTTCATTTCAAAGTTGAAACACCTTTTGATAGCAAATGCATTAAATTTAAATTATCCTAAACAGCCCAAAATACAGAGGGTGAAAATTTCAAAACCAGTTTTTTACTCACACAAAAAGATTACTTTAGGGGCTCTCAAGGCATAAATGACAGTATTTCCAGAAATCTATAGCATAATAATAAATGTATGAAATAAATTTATTCTATTTTAGAATCATAGAAGTTTAAAAACCAAACAGTGAATGTGGTAGAATGACCTGTTATTGTAAACTTTTACAACTTATCAGACTGCAAAACAAGACATTTTTAAGAGACAATGTTGCAAAGATGCCTTACTTTTTTTGCTTTTTATGATTCTACTGCGTCTCTTAGGTCTTTTTTCTGGGCATAATTAGGAGAATACATTTCTTTTGACAGCAACTTGTACTTAAATTTCAAAGACATAAATATAATTTAAGAGACACAGGTTTACCTCAGAGTGCAGGAAGAATACAAAAATAAATAAGAATAATACAAGTCATTTATAGAAGACATATATAAAGATTAAAAGTAATACTGTTTTACGGTAACACTGAATATGCATAGAACAATCGGTAATTTTTTTTAAAGGGACTATTTTTACATTTAAAATATTATGAAAATTAAGTTTAAACAAATGAAAAAATTATGAATCACATGATGAAGAGAGAGACCTTTACATTTTATTTATTTATTTTTAAAGATTTTATTTATTTATTTGACAGAGAGAGACACAGCAAGAGAGGGAACACAAGCGGGGGGAGTGGGAGAGGGAGAAGCAGGCTTCCCGCAGAGCAGGGAGCCCGATGCTGGGCTCCATCCTAGGACCCTGGGATCGTGACCTGAGCTGAAGGCAGACGCTTAATGACTGAGCCACCCAGGCACCCCTACATTTTATATTTTAATAAAAATTTTATTTTATAGGTATAATATTTAAAAAGAATCAAACCTCCCAGTTATTGTATTTTCTTAAAATTTCCCAAAGCATTATAGAAGTCTGTACTTACTTTAGATTATGTATCTAATACTGTGTAGATAGCTGCTATAAATGTCTCCTAAATTAAAATTAATATTGTTAATCATTCTTGAGTCAGATAATCAGAGATTTTAATATACCTAAATTAAATTGATAATAACCTTTCAAAAATTGACTTTGTTTATGGAACATTTAACATTTTATCATATAGTTAATATAAAATCATTTTATATGTTTTTAGAGTATTTAACTTTAAAATTAAAGTACATTATAAGTACACTGTATAAATACAATATTACAAGGATGCCACAGAAGTATATTTACTATGTCTTCAACTGAACAATGGGTTTGCTTAAACAAAACCATCTACGTGCACAATTCTACTTATTTTCATTTTTCACTAACTAATGATTAATATAAATATAGGATTATAAAATAGTCTCATGACTTGAATCATGGATGGGGAGGGGTTACATATTTTTTCTGCTTTCAGATTGTTTATTAGATGACTTCTGAAACCTGAACTACTCTCTTCTATTTTATGGTTTTGTCTCCTAAAGTGCTGACAGAGTCATTCTGTGACAGCTGTATATTTAACAACCTTTTGTAGTTTATTGATCCTTGGAGGGAGACATATAAAAGACTCTGATGACTACTACGGTTGATTATTCAGTTAATATGAGTATAGTGATTATAAATTTGTGACTGGTGTGGTTTACAGTTCTTATAAATGAAAGAGGAGATTTTGAACTACTTTGTCACATTGCTTTAACCAACCTGTTTCTAGTGCTTAGTAATAATGAAAGCAGATGTGTCTCATATTATATTTGAATTATACTAGGAAATAAGCCTTTTTTATTCATGAGACTATTCTTTCCGACATTTTCTTACAAAAATATTTATGAACTATGATGATATAGTAATGATCCTTTAAAATTAATAAGAGAAATAACAAGTAAGGCAATTTATGTAAGTCTGAATATTCTTACTAATTATACGGTTTTTTTTAAGATTTTTATTTATTTATGGGGTGGGGGAGAGAGCATGAGCAGGGGGGAGGGGCAGAGGGAGAGGAAGAAGGAGACTCCCTGCTGAGTAGGGAATCTGATGCACCCCCACCCCGCCAATCCCAGGACCCTGGGATCATGACCTGAGCTGAAGGCAGATGCTTAACCAACTGAGCCAACCAGGTGCCGCCCCACTAATTATAGATTTATATAACAGAAAAAATACAGAAATTGGGATTATTTTAGTAAAAATTTATTGAGTTAATACTAAATCAGAAAGATCAGTGTAGTGTACACAGAGTAACATAAAAGTGGTGTTTGTATTACCATCTTACTTTGATAGATATGGGGAGGTTCTTGGAATAATTTCAGATATTAAAGGAAATTTTTAGTTAACAAGGTGAAAGCTACTTATTTTTTTAACCTCATTAGTTCTTTAAATATTATTCATAGTATTTTTGTTTACCTTCTCTATTTTTCTTTCTTCACAATCTAATAATTAAATGTTGAAGGTACTGAAAGTTAGAATCAAGGGTTACATATAGGCAAGTTCAGAATTTTTAGTTGGTCCTGCCTAGGTATCATGTGGCTTTAACTTTACAATAAAGTTTGTTTTCTTAATAGTTAATAACAGAAAAAAAATTATAGGTAATAGGACATAGAATATGAAGCCAAGATATGCCCATTACACTAGTTACATCTTTTACATGTTAAGTAATAATAAGGAAATGGACAAGTACATATAGCAATATTTTGTTAATATTCATAGAGGTGGCACGTTGATACAAAGATTTGGTGAAAGTTTGGATTGCCAGTAAAAACACATGCCTAATTACTCCCTGTTTATACTGTACATTTTTATCTCTGATATGATAAAAAAATCATTATTATTATTTTTGTTTTTCCTGAAGTATCTAATCTAATGCTGTGCACAAAATAGTAGTTTAAGAAGTTAAAAAAAATAAAATCCTAGTTGATCACAGATCTATAGGTACCATTCAAGAGAGGAACACAATTTAAAATCAGAATAACTGGTAAAATTATCTAGTCTTGTTCACAAGTCTATAGTTATCAGAGGATAACAACATTTTAAGAGCTCAGTTTTACCCGTGGGGTTCTCTTAAACATTCCAATAAAGGATTGCTTGTGACATATGTCATTTTAAATAATAGTTCCTTGAATGTCTAACTTTAAGAAAACCACCTAGAGTAAAATATTTTATTATTACATAAAGAAAATTATATAGATAGAAAACATAATAATGTATTCATTCTTTTTTTTTTTTTTTTAAGATTTTATTTGACAGAGAGAGACACAGCGAGAGAGGGAACACAAGCAGGGGGAGTGGGGGAGGGAGAAGCAGGCTTCCTGCTGAGCAGGGAGCCCAATGGAGGGGGCTCGATCCCAGGACCTAGGGACCATGACCTGAACCGAGGGCAGACGCTTAACGACTGAGCCACCCAGGCGCCCCAAATGTATTCATTCTTTAATGATATTTTTATCACCAATTGGTTTAACTGCCATTTTCATTTTAACTCATTCATTCATTCAACTACAATTTTCTAAGCTCCAACTATATACCTGGGTCTATAGTGGTAGACAAGACAGACAAGAGTCCTGTCCTCAAAGATCTTACATCCTGGGAGGAAGCAGACCATAAACAACTGTAAAATAAATAAGATAAAGGAATGGAGTTCCAGAGGTGGGGTATAATAAAAGGCAAAATTAGGTGTTCTGGGAAGGCCTCTTTGACACGTTAACATTTGATCTATAACTAAACAACAAATAAGAAACACTCAAATATTTGGTGGAAGAACAGCAATGGTAAAGACCCTCTGTTTAGGATAATAAAAAAACAAAAATGACCGGAATATAGTACTCTTTTAAGAGACAAATTGTATGAGGTAAAGTTGAAGTGACAGGTGGAGGTCAGAGCATGTGTGACTGCTTTGTCATGGTGAGGAATTTGGACTTTATTGCAATTGCAAGGAGAAGCCAATGGATAGTGTTAAGATGTAACCTGGTTTACTTTCTGAAAAGATCACTCTGGCTGCTCTGTGGAGAACACATAGGGAGTGCGGAGGAAAACAAGAATGAAAACAAGGAAAGGGAGGTTCAATTATTATGCTTTATGTTATTACTTTATACACACACACACACACACACACATTTTTCTTTTTTTGTTTAATATTTTGGCATGGTTGCCTTGACATTCCTTTTCTTTTCTTTTTAAGATTTTATTTATTTATTTGAGAAAGAGAGAATGAGAGACAGAGAGCACGAGAGGGAAGAGGGTCAGAGGGAGAAGCAGACTCCCCGCCGAGCAGGGAGCCCGATGTGGGACTCGATCCCAGGACTCCAGGATCATGACCTGAGCCAAAGGCAGTCGCTTAACCAACTGAGCCACCCAGGCGCCCTTGACATTCCTTTCCTAATTACTTAATGCTTGATGTGGGCAGCCCAATCAGGAATGTGTATTGCCTCAATATAGGTGCTTTCGTTTTTAGTTCCTTCTCACTTTATCTGATACCTATTTTTATTTTTTGAAGTACTTCAGATAGAAGGGTGAATACTGTGTAGGTTACTCATGTTTCTTTTTTCTGAGGATGAATGAGCTAGGAGAGGGAGAGCTGTACTTGGTTTCTCATATCCCTTTCCAAGTTTTATTGGAACTGATGTACCTGGTTTGCTTTATCTAGTCAAAGGTAAATCTTTTTTCCCATGAAAGGTGCTCTTGGTCTTTTGTGGCTTCTTAGAAGGTTTAATTTTAATTATCTTCATTTATCCTGTGGCTGCTATCTTTCACTCAAACCAGATCTTGCCCACCTCTCTTCAGCAGCTTTTCCTACTCTCCTAGGCAATTGGAAATATGAAAAACCAATGGAAGAGGTCATGCCTTTGGGGCTTTGGGCACCTTTTAATTTTAATTTTAATTAAATCTGGGCATTTACTCTCTTTGATGATCTTACTCTTACTCTTGGGTTCTCCCCTTCTACTAAATTCTAGTATATCTGGAGATATGCTCTGGGTTATTGTCATTATTGTGCCTTTCTTTAGCTTTCCTCCCCATCAGGAAAAATCAGAATGGCAGGCCCTGGCTTTTTTTTAGTCCTCTGGAAAGAAGTATACTTGGTAGAAAGGAACTTGTCTCTTGAGGGATTTTCTAGGTATTTTTCCTGAGTTGTTCCTTCAGTTTCCATTGCTCCATACTGGAGGAAATTAGGTTGAGCTTTTAATTAATCCCCTTTCCTACCTCTCCCACTGCCATACTGCTTTTGGAAGGGAACAGAGATAACAGCCACTCCAGTTCTCAGAATCTGTTGCATTTCTCTTTCTCTGCTTGTCATTTTTCAGAGATTATGTTTATAAATCCACACATAGACTCTCTGTTATGTTAGGTGTAGAGGCTGTCAGTGGGCCTGGATAATTAACAGGTTTGGAAGAAAAGACAGTAAGAAAAATGTTAAGGCAAAACTTCCATGAAATTTAGGAGAGTCACAAGAAGTGATTGCTAGAAGAAGCTTTAGAGGTAATCTATGTTAGTAGTTCCCAACCTGGCTATGCATCTTGCTAGGCCCACTCTACACAGCAAACACATGCAGAGTGATAAGGAACTATAAGCACTGGGTGGCGCTACGCTTTGTTCCAGAAACTTCACACATGCACTCATACAGATATACACCCAGTTAATCATCACTACAAAATGAAATAGGAACTGGTATCATCTCTATTTTATGGATGAAAAATGTGAATCGCAGACAGGTGAAATAACTTGCCTAAGGTCATACAGCTGGAAAGCACTGAAACCAGAATTCAAATCCAGGTGACTGGGATACAGTGTTCAGATTACTTTTTTTTTTTTTTTTTATGTCCAGGTTCCTAAGCAATATACTTTTGTCTCTCTATATTAGAAATCTATAATGATAGTTTAAGCCAGAGCTGAGGCCAAAATACTGAAATACAGGCCTCTCCAACTTCCAGACCGAACTGTTATTTTTATTAATTCTCATTTATTAAATGTTTATCTCAGTTGATAATCTTATAATCCAAGGAGGTAAGTATCATTATCTCAATTTAAAAGAAGAAATAACCTTTAACTAACAAGAATTTAAATAAAAATCTGAAACAAAAAAACAGAAGGAGAGGAGGGAAGGAAGAAGGAAGGAAGGAAGGAAAGAAGGAAGGAAGAAAGGAAAGAAGGAAGGAAGAAAGGAAGAAAGAAGCAATTGAGCCTCAAGAGGTAAAGCAAGTTGGTTCAGAGTCAGTATGGGAATTCTGAGTCTCTCACACTCCAATGCCCTGGATATCATGGCCATACTTCTATTCAACTGGTTTTAATACACAATGCATTCCTTTGTAATATATATTTAAACCTTTAATTGCTTTCTATTACATTCCAAATAAGCTCATTTTGACTTATTTCAATAATTTCCTTATTCTGAATTATCTGTTAAAAGTCTATTTTAAGGAAAGTACTTAAGCCCAATTTTACAAATAGAACAGTAAAGAATAATTCTGAAGGCAGAAGTCCATGGTTGGACTGACTGGTATTTCAGTTAGGACACACAGGACTTGTTTAGGCATGCTGTAATATTAAACTTTTATCCAAGCAAATACCATTCACTACATTAAAAAAAGATAATTAAAATCTCAGCCAAGAAAATTAACACATAGATTGGAATCCTTCCTACATTCTTTTATGTTCTAACAGTTATTACTTTTAATATTTGGCTTGCTTGTGAAAGCCAGTGAGCCATGACAAACCTATACTATGAAAAATTTATATTTAGAAAAACCAATGCTTTAGGAAAAAATACTAATATTTTTTTCTAGAAACATGCACTTACTTCTGCTTTTTTACGAGCTTCCATAGCTTTCATAAGCATCATATGTTGTCTCCTTCTCTCTCGTTCCTATTAGGCCAGATAAAATTAGGAAAATAACTATAATTATAGTTTGATTTTGAAATGGAAAAACAAAACAAAACAAAACAAAACTCAGTATAGCATGTTTAGCATTTATAGACAAGTCACAGTAAATACTAAATATAAGACAAGAATGGCCAGTCTGTGCATGTTTTAGTTCAGGTTTAGAAAGCAAATACAAGAACAATCAAAAGCAAAAAGGTAAAGCAATGAACATGGAGACAGTGTAAACAGAAGCATACAAGATTTACTTATGGTCAGTTGTGATGCTCCTTCAAAAGCTGGCAGAACAAAAAGCATAATGGTTGGCTGGAACAGGTCAGTTACCTTACATCTGCTATTAGAAAAACCACAAATATGTACTATAGGCCAATCAAGCTAAAGGTTGTATTGTTCTTGAATTTTTAGGTCAGGTAGAAATTGATTTATAATCACTTCCACTTCACGGTTTTAGAATTAAGTTATTTTTATTTCAAGCACACTATTGTTTTGTAAATTCAATAGGCCACCAACAAATTAGAAATATATATTTTTTTAGAGCTTTTATACCAATTTAGTTAAACTAGTCGTGGTTCACAAACCAACACCAATGAAATGGGATATTCCTATTTACTGATGTCTGCCACTTGATGCGCTATTTAAGACCATAAAAGCTGCACCATGGGCTAATAAATGGAATCTAAAAGGCACAGTATAAAAACAAGGTAGGCACTAGTTTTGATCATCTCATTTTATTTTAAAATTTAAAAAATCACAGTTATATCTAATGAATTCATTTTGTTTAAACGTATTTGGTCCCCCCAAAGGGATATTTCTAAAATTATTTCCAAAATTTTGTCTATAAAACCAGAATAGATTTCATATTCTCTCATCAACCTAACTCAAAATTCCCATTGTATTCAATGGCAGTTTTGCACCTAGAATGATGGGAGAATATGGGTCAATGTCGCATCTAATTGTACAGTGATCCAACTTTCATCGTGACATCAGTAATGTAAAGTTTTAGACGGCAGCCTTATATAAGGCTTGCAAAATTCAATTAGCGATCTTGGAGCTGTATCATACTTCTTTACGGACAGACAAGCAGATGTATGCAATGCACTGTGCTGTAAAGCCATGCAGCAGTATGTAATATGACAGCAGCCAGTGCTACGCTGTATGCATTGCTATGACAACCATATCACAACCAAATCACAATGCGGTGTTAGATGTACAAAAATAAACATACCCATACCATATCTAGTCTATGCCTCTCCAACTCCTGGTAGAAAGAGTTGGCACAACATTATGAAACAGAAATCACAGAGTCATGAAACCAATTTTTAACCCCCCAAAAGACACCAATACCAAAGCAAGGCAATAAATCGTAAGATGAAGGAAAAACGTAAGCAGGAATTACTTTGGAAACTTTTAAGAAAACATTTTGAAGATTTTCCCCAAAATAGATTTAAGAAAAATTATAAAACGTACATTTCAACAACTGTATAACTATATGTATACAGACCTGATGCTTCAGAAGAACAGCTTGTTGTCTTCTCATTTCTTTTTCCTTAAAAATAAGAAACTCTTAATATATAATTCTTAGAGAAGATTTAGAACACAGTACAAGTATTAAAAGTTCCTTTTCTGAGACTCTATAATCTTCCATTAGGTCGAGCCACATGGAATTGCAAATATTTGATCATTTTTTACTTACATAGTGGCAATTTCATATGCTCCTACTTAATACAGAAAGATTAGGCGATAGAAGCAAGGATCTTATTCAGTAGCCATTTAAACTTAAAATTCAATAACCTAATAGCATATTTCAATGGCACATTCGCTGAACTGACTAGCTAAATGGTCAGAGCATATCAGATACAATTGATACATGTATCTTTAAAACTATTTTAATACATTATATAGAACCCTCAAATCCAGCTGATTAGAACTCTCTCCACTCTGAACATAAATTCCCAAATATACTATATTGTACCTTAACAGCATCCATACATTTCTGTGCACTATCTATGAATGAAAGTAACAACAGACTGAGATCAGTGTAAGATTTTCATGCTCAGCTATAATTCAAGGGCACTACCCCAAGGGGGTGGGGCTTAATGCAAGCAATTCTACAAATGTCATCAATTTAAATATTCTTATAAAGATAAAAATCTAGATGATATTAAGGGAAGTGATGAAAAGGGGTAGAAATCTAAAGAAAAAATAAGAGAGTCAATGTAGAAAAGGTAACTAACAGTTCCCTGGCTTTACAGCTTATAATTGTGTCTGTTTCTGAAACCAGTAGGATCACTCAGCTGCCCTCTTTCAGTAATTAATTATGAGAAAAAGTGGAAGGTGAGGGGTAGAATGTGTGTGTGTGGTTGGGGGGTCCAACTCTAATGCTTCATGACAGAAAATCAAAACCAAAACATTACAATAATTAACAATGGCTAATTTTATTATTGGCAAATAACAGTTTGCTCAAGTTAGGTTTTTGTTTCTGTAGGCTCTTCACTTTTTAATAATTAAAACAGTTGCTGGACATTAACCGAGATAAAGTTATAATCTAAGTAGAGAATCAGATTTGGGACACAATTTGAAACATAAACATCAACAACACAAAATAGCTTTGGGAAGATCATTCTGATTCAGCAAAACTATATACAGGTATTATGCAATAGTTTGCATTTCTGATTTGATGTTTGCTACTTAAAGAGCTCAAATCATCACATAAAACCCATATAATGAAATTTAAAAAAACATATACATATGATATACATACAATAAAAGCACACATTATACACATGTATCTGTGCTAAACATTTTTTTAAGATAATCATTTTGAGGAGAGCTATTTTTTTTCATATAATCGATACTGGTGTAACATCACACCAGTGATGTTTTATTTTTCAAAAATAAAAACTGTGTGATGTTCTCATCTAAACTAACCTTTATTCGTTTCTCGGCCTCCAATAATTTGGCATTTGCTGCTTCTTCCTTCTTTTTCTTTTTAGCCTGTGCATGCAAAACAGGTCTCAAAGTCATGCAACAGCACCACTCCAACTTGAAAATCATCTCAGACTTGAAAATGGAGCTACATGTCTCACGAAGTACAAAACAATATGTAACACATACGTAGACAATTACAGATTTTTCTCCAGTTAACATTATATTTAACGTACTAATTTCATTTTTAATGTATAGATTAGCATGAAGATATACAAAAGTTCTTAAGTGCATAAGAGTGTGTCAGCTTTTACTCTTCAATCTCTGTTAGAAGTCCGAAGGAACTGAGTGTTACTGTCATTTTAACTCAAAACTTAATTACAAAAAAACTGATTTTGTGGAATGTCTTATCTTTTTTTCTGATTTTTAAAAGTAAAACACAATCATCGTAGAAAGTTTAGAAAATGGGGTGGATTTTAACCGATAAAAGTTATTTCATGAATAAATCAGTAACACATTAAAAATGCACGTGTCCACTTTATTTGAAATTTCTTTTTTAACACTTGAAATTTGAGATAAAGAAATCCATTACTCAGATGATTTAAATGAAACATTAAATCTCATTTTCTCTAGCTGTACAATGTGGTTAATTAAAGGCTTTTTTTTAAGTAAACATATTTCATGAAGTACGCTTTGAATATCAAGATCATGCTATCAAATTTGAGCTTCACAATCTTAAAGTCTTTATCTAGTAGTTTTATAACCATCCAGTAGTTATTGTCAGTTTACTTTAAGATAGGCATATTTTCTATTTGGTGGGTTTTAAAATTAATTTGAAGTGGATAAGGAAATATGTGTACATTTCTGCACAGAAAAAAAACTGTAACAGAAAACCTCAGCTATCTGGAGTCCTCAGGAAATTGTTTTATATGGCAATGGTTTCCTGAACAGCTGAGAGGTTATAATAATTTTAAACATTAAAAGTTATTTTCACAGTTTGGGATGAAAATAATTTTGAGACATATGCCTGTTCAGACATAGTACACTTAACACAATTTGGCTTTTTCTTGATGACTCAGGGCCACTGTTCTGAACATCAGTTATTATACTACACAGTTCGATAGAGTAATGTATTTTGGCCATTAAGGTGTTGAAAATTGTTTGCTATTCAAATATAAAATTACACACTCTTGCTAGGCTTTTGAATTCCTATATATGCAGGCTGGAGTTTTTCTGCATTTTCCCTTGCTGTCTTTTGGCTATTACTTTTGCTATTGCCAATATATGTCCTCTAGCCCTATTCCAGTAGCTTCAGGGGAAGAAGGATATATTAGAAACCAGAAAACCAAGCTAGTTAAACTGTTTCTACACTGAAAATTTACTTTACTTTTGTAATGTTTTATGTCTAAATTGAAAGTAAATATCTGACTATAAGTCCTAATGAGTTTTCTAAAAGTAAAGAACATGAGTTTTCGCACAGGAACTTTCTGACAACTATACTGGCTGCTCAGAGGTTTCCTCTTTTTCTGTTTTGTCTGATTTTCTGCATTTTTACTGTTAGGATTAGATTAGCTTGCTAAGTAAGGTTCAGATAAGGTCTCATTCTATGCGTTACATTTAAAGAGAATTTCTGATGAACATATTAATTTGTATGAGTGAGAGATCATGTGGGTAAAACTTTTATTTTTGTAGACTTTAAGATACATGACTAATTAATTATATCAAATTTAAGAGTTCTACCTCTAGAATTTGCTGGGCTCGAAGTTCTTTTTCCATTCTGATTTGTTGAATTCTCTTAATTTTTTCCTGTAGAAAAAATAATGATAATTTAAGACAATAAACTAAATATATAGGTGAAAAGTATTTAAGTGGAATCAAATGATATAAGTACACATTTACCAAAGGTTGCCCATGCTGGATATAAAACTTAATGATTTAGCTTAACATCTTATATACATTCATGTCTTAAATTAATATGATTTCATAAAATTTCTCAAAACAATTTGTGAAGTACAAATGCTAAATAAGTATATAGAAACCAGGTCAACCAAGGTAATTAAACTCATTTAGCCTGTATGCAAGTACAAGTAATATTTAATCTGAGATAAATCTAGGTCAGAATAATAGGAAAAAATAGTACCTCAGGAGTCAGAAAACCTAAGGCTCATCCTGAGTTACTGTCATTCATTGCATGATCTTGAACAAATAACTACTCTTTTATAAAATAGGTGCTTGCCCTTTACTCACTGTTATGATGAAATTAAAATGCTTAAAAAGTATAGAGTACCATGCAATTGTAATAATTATTAACAATTTCCATACCATAATTTATTTCACATGGTGAATAACATGATAACATGACATTACTTTTAATTACTACAATAAGCCAAATTCAGAAGTAATCTCATATTATTTAAAAATGGATTAATTATTGGGGCGCCTGGGTGGCTCAGTTGGTTAAGCATCTGACTTCAGCTCAGGTCATGATCTCAAGGTCCTGGAATGGAGCCCCAAGTGGGGCTCCCTTCTCAGCGGGGAGCCTGCTTCTGCTTCTCCTTCTCCCTCTCCCCTCTGCTCGCACTCTCTCTCTCTCTCTCTCAAATAAATAAATAAATAAAATAAAAATGGATTGATTACAATTTAACATTCTAGGGAATGATTCACATGACATACTAGGTATTCATATTGCCTAAATTTAACATAATAGTTATTGTTTCAGAATTTAATGATCATGTAAAGTTTGATAAGAACTTTACATGTGATTTTTAAAATGCAATATGCTCTAAGTACACTGTTAACAATTTCATGTTTATAAATCCCTTTGAAATTCCCAAATTGGCACTGATGAGAATACATAGTTTAAAAAACAAACAAACAAAAAACTATGCAAATTGTTCCACTTGCAAATTGCACTTGTCCTAGGATTTCTAGAACCAACACATTTTATACTACTTTCTATTACAATACCTACTCCAATCTCCAGATGCTAGTGTACCTTTTGAAGCTATGCTTTAATGTTTTAAAACTTATTCCTTTTTTCCCCCCACACTAATGTTATTGATTCCCTGCAGGGCTCTACTGCAAGAAAATGAGATTTCTGAAATTACTGTTCTGATTTTAGAAGACTGATACCATTCTATAATTTTGCTTTTGGTGATCCTACTTGGTACTGAATATTAATTATAGCTTGCCAAACATAAAAACCCAAGTGTATCTTTTATTTCATTTCAAAATCTTAGAGAAGGCTGTACTTGATCCACATTTGATATATTTATTTAGATTAGAACTTAAGACCTACGTAAAGCACATTTGTGATTTAATTTTTCTGCTTTTGTTAACCATAAGGTTATAAGGTGGTATGTTCTCAAGTCAGCAAAAGTCATTCATTCTTCTCTTAAGCACAGAGACAGGTATGGAATCTTGGACTTAAGTACACTCAGTCAGAACTTTATCTTAGCCGTCCAAGTGATTCATATATATTTACATATATTTGGTAGTGCTGTCATTGATATTAGCAGAGATAAATCTTTTTTATAAATTATAATATTGGGTCACCTTATAATATTGAGTGCCCAAGCACTGAACTGGGTACTTTACATAAAATATCTTATTGATCCTTTAAAAAAACAACATGGGAGTTGAAGTTATCTTTTTTTTTTTTTTTTAACCTAAAAGAAAACTGAAGTTCCTAGAGGGTATATATTTTGCTTAAAGTCAAATACTAAATACAGAGAAGACCTGGTTAGATTCCAATGCTTTTGCTCCTTTTGCTTCATAATAATGCTTCTGGAAGCCTCCAGAAAATTGCTTTGAGGACTATATGGTGACATTTTAGGCCAACTAGGTGGAAAAAATAATCCAGAGGATGAGAAGCACATGCTACTATTTTATCCCAGAACTAATGCTGACTTTAAAATAGGCATTGTATAACTGCCTGTGTGAGTAAACCTTGCTAGACTTTGATTCACTTTGTTGGCAACAAGGAATAAGTCAAATGGTATTACGAGACTACCTTCAGACAAATATCAATGAATATGTAATATCAGTTCATTTGTATTAGTGTTGCTGGAACCTTGGGACCCCAATGTTTTTTTTTGATGAGCAGCAAAAACTACGTAGGCTTAGGGTGTAGCCACTTCAAGAGTTTAGGATCACAAAGCTGGGTCTCTAGCATCAGGAAATAGGCTAAGCCATAAAAAAATAGTATTTCACTTAAAATGAAATATAAACTATTTTTACATATATATGTAATATGTAGTAAATATAATATTTTAATAAACCTATTTATGAGACTACATATTTTTAAGTCAATTTAAGCAGTCACAATCAACAAACTAAGGAAAGAATTGAAGTTTAAAATTGACTACATTAAATTACAGTAAAGGAGTACACCATATAGTTTGGTGTTTTTATATCTTTTAAAAAGTGAGCATTTGTTTTGTGCTAGGCATTGTGTTAGACGTTTTACATTCACGATCTCATTAAATCGTTAGCTAATGCAGTTATTTTCTTTTACCATGGAGGAAACAGAGACACAGAGGTTAAATAACTCATCTAAGGTCACAAAATATTAAGCAGCAGAGAACATATTCAACTCTCAGCTCCTTGACTACAGACTAAGTTCTGGCTCCCCATTCCCCATCAACTCTCCCTAATCCCACTGCCTTAGCCAATACTGGAAGGAACCTTGGAAATAGCCACATCACATCCAGCCCAACCCATTTATTTAGCAGCTATTTATATAGTAACACAACTTACTTCATTTCATACTCAGAAATAACTACTTGCTGTTAAAAAATTTAAACAAATCGTAGTTTCCCCCATTTCCTTTCTGCTTTAAAGGTTATGTGACTATGTGGAGATGGCAGAGTAGTTCACACACTCCCATCTTAAATTAAATCAAATATCTTGTCATGTAATGCTTTACCTATAAAAATTTAAAAATCACTTCATTTACCTATCCTTAATTTTGAAAACTACATAGGGGAGAGACATTGTAGACATAAGATAGAATGAATGCTGGATATGCTGAAGTAATGCTTTCTTGGTTTTTTTGTAGTAGTAATTTTTAAGCATTCAGAAGCAGTGGGAACAAACCCTATTCTATATAACTTGAGTTTAACTTTTTACTCATATTTTATGTTTCATTACAACAAGCTTTTCCTACTAAAATATGAGCATTCAAGCAATAGCCTTCATTTACTGATACACTTAAAAAGTTTGAAAGCTGTTCAAGATGTCCACTTATATTCAAACTCTATCAAGATATTAAAAATACTTAGATTTACTTTTTGGTAATCTCTAAGAACTTGGAAGTAGAAGACTTGGTTCAAAAATGAGGTGAATTTTAGGGGAATCTGGCTGGCTTAGTTGGTTAAACATCTGCCTTCAGCTGAGGTCATGATCCTAGGGTCCTGGGCCCTGGGATCGAGGGCCGCTTTGGGCTCCCTGCAGGGAGCCTGCTTCTCCCTCACCCTCTGCCTGCACGCTCTTTCTCTCTCTCTCTCTCTCAAAGAAATAAATAAAATCTTAAAAAGATGAGGTGAATTTTAACTAATGCGAGAGGACAGCTTTCTAAGAAACATAACATTAATGTGAAATACTGTTATTTCAGAAATCAAAATGAAAATAATGTACATATATACATATACCAATAGAGCCCCAATATAACACTTTTAAAAATCAGTTTTTAAAAATCAGTGTTTTAAAAATCAGTTCCAATGCATAAACGTACCTGTTGTTTCATAATCTTTATTTGTTCTTTTTGCTTTCTCTTCTCCTCAGCAGCCATTATTGCTATGGTGAAAAACCAAAGCACAGATATCATCAGCAAGGGAATGAAGAGGAGAAGCTTCCTATGAATTCCCCAATACTTACTCTTCATGTTTATGTTTTCATTTAAATCACCCACCTTGTTGTTTTTTGGCTTCTTTGGCAACTCGAGCCTGTTCCTGCTTTTGAAGTTTTCTCAAAAGCTTTATTTGCGCTGCTTGTCTGGCTATTTCTGAAACACACGAAATTTCAAGGAATATTATTAACAACTTTACATAACTGCTAACCTAAGAACAATAACTGTGTGAAACTGGTATCATCATGAAAGACATAATTTTTAAGAAAATTGCCTAAGGTTAGATACCAACTGGGAGAATGGCGTGGCAGAAAATTTCCTGTCCCTTTCCCGTAGAAACTGCCAAATTATTTCACCAAATGTGACCCCATATATAGGACTACACAAAAATGATACTTCTTTCAATCCTCTTCATAGAGGTCAATCTAAGTATGTTTTTTCACATTTCATGTAATCCCCACTTTGTAGGAAAATAGCTGCTGATATACAAAAATAGTGATTTAGCTTCAGTCTTAAGAATAACAGAATATTTAAAAAGGAAAAAGAACCCCAAATCGAACAAATATAAAGCCTCTAAAACTCAGTATCTCAATCAGCTATATAAGTGGTAAAGTTTTTGAATCCAGTGACATTTTCATTTATAAAGGAGAGGATCTAAATCTCCTAAATAAAAAGAGTACAGAATGTCAGTGAGTTTCAAAGACAACCCAGTCCTCCTAAGTTTTAAGGACAAATGTATGAAACCGGGATAGACTGACATAATTAAAATGGTCCCAACTTTCATTCTTCCCTCTCTCCATGTAATTTGCAATGTGATTTTGCAGTTCCTCTCACCAAGAGGTAAAATATATTTTCTTGTCCCTTGATGCTGAGTTCAGCCATGTGATCTTTCTTGGCCAACAGGATGTTAGCAGTTGTGATGCACATAGAAGTTTGACAATATACCTGTACTCTTTCTATTTTTACTCTTGTGCCTTGCCCTTTACTATAAGGGCATGTTTGGGCTAGGCTGCTGAAGGTTGGGACACGTGGAGTCAGTTGACTTCACATATGTGAACAAGCCCAGCCCAGATCAGCAGAGCTGCCTAATTTCCCTCCAGCTGCTTCCATCTGTACAACAATTAATACCTAGTGTTGTACATCACTGAAGTTTTGGGGTTGGCTGTTTCCCAGAATTACTGTGGCAGTAGATAACTGATATAGAAAGCATTTAATGTCATACTTTCTTCTGCTGGCAAACTTGGTCAGAATACTTTTAACTATAAAAGTGGTGTATCATAGTATCACTCATAAAATACCGCCTTATATTAGACATTATTTTAAACTTCGTAGCAGATGAGTTTTCAGAAATCTATATATTATATTCAGTAATGAATATGATTGGCTAACACCTGAATTACTTGAGCTTTACTAATAATTTCTGCCATTTATTAAACTTCTGTTTACAGAAATTTACATGAACTTGTTTCATCTTCATAACAATCTTATGAGCTAGGCAACATTATGCCCAGTTTATAGATAAATAACTAAGGCTCACAAAGGTTAAATAGCAAAGCCAAGATATAAACCCAGGTCCTTCTGACTTCACAGTCTATATGCTACTAGTTCTAAGAACTTTTAAGAAAAGTTGAATGCCTTGAGATTTTACATAAGAACCTAACCCTATGTCCTTGTAACAGCTGAGGTGACCTTCGTTACTATGGCTTATTTTCTACCAACAAGTCTTTAAAAAAGGAGATGGGATGTAAAGGGTCTAATTTTGTCTAGTAAACTGGAATTGTTAATGAAAGATGAAATGGAAGATGCTGCTAAAATATATTTCTAATCCTCCAATAATTTTCAACACTAGGTTATAAGCATCATCAAGAATTCCTAAGCCACATAAAAAGGATCTTCTGTTCACTAAATACCCTGGGAAATAAAAATCTATAAACGAGGTTGCAGAATCAGCAAACTCCAATAATAATACACCTGAAGGATACTGTTCTCACCTATGATAGTACCAGATGATTATTTTTCTAACACGAAAGAACTGAAAGCTTTCACTGAACTCTACTATGAAGACCTAAGTCTACCTTAAAATACAAAGATGTGTCAAGTGGTTAAAGAGAAATGTGTCCTAGAAAATGTGGCATAGGTGTGATCTTTTGTTTCAAGCTAAACTGATGGTCTCAAACAGAAGTCTGGCTTATAATAAAGAAATGCTATATTTAGGTGTGTATTTGTGTAAGAAAGTATTGGCCAACTTCAAGGCCCACACAAGTACACAGCAATTTTTATTTTTAAACCCTTAGGACAGAAAACCATTAAGAAGTTCAACCCATATCTTTTTACTTTAGGAAGGAAGGTAAAATTCTTAATAATCATTAAAAATTCACATAGCTTAAACTTTACATTATGAGTAGTTGGAAAATGTTTTTAAAAGTTAGAAACACTATGGAGGAAGGAGAATGAGAAGACCTAGAAAATTCACTCACGCTCTGAGAAATAAACTGCTCCCAACAGCTTCTCATTAATTTAGATTAGGGTTGCTGAATATATTATCTATTATAACTGACTTTTGAAATATCAATTTTGAAAATATCTGTTATGGATTAAGAAATTACCTATTTAAATTTTAAAGATAAAAGTTTATTTTTGAAATAGTTTACACACACGATTAGGGATATTTTAGATATACCACACTTCTTTGATACTAAGGTGCATTTTTAAATATAGTCTAAAATCAGAATGTGTCTGACAATTGGCAGCACTTCTCTTTCTTTGTGTACATCTTAAAATAATGGTGCATTGCAATGACTATAGCATCTCAGGTTCTATGATATATGGAATGGAGAGGTACTATCTGATATCTTAGAAAATTTAAGGTACTAATGGTATTGGCAAGTTTATTAGGTTAAAAATCCTTTTCATATTGAAACCCTCTCAGATTCTTACATTTATTCTCTTGAGAAATTAGAGAGCTCTCATTTCATAATGCTTGGATGTACAAAGTTTGCATTTATTTTACCGTTCTGAACTTTTCTTCAAATTAAGTCTAGTTTTTCAGTCTAGTTGAGGCCTAGTAGAATAATAATATATAACAGAAACTGCTAGAATCCCCTCAGATAACCCCCTCAAACTGTTAATGTAGAAGCCTTTGAGAAGTAAAAGCAGTGATAAAATGATTCATTCCTTTCTTCCCAAGAAAAAACATGCATATTTTACCATATATGCTTCTAAATATTAATAATAATTATTTATTTACTGTTAAATATTTAACATTTATATACTTGTTGAGAAAAAACATATATACATTATCAGGTCAAAGGTAACAGAACTTGCAAAATGCAACATAACACAACAAGGGAGACCTATGTAACGGAATACAAACCAAATTGAAATCTAGAGGGAGAAAAACCTTTGGGTAAAAGTTAAGTAATTAGCTTCTATATTTTAAAAATAAAATTTAATTAATTTTGCAAATATAAAGTTACCATTTTAGATACTAAGTATTAATAGCATTTGTATTATATATGCATGATATGCATGAAGAGCCCATGCTTTGGGTATCAGTTAATTTTAAGCTTTCTTATTTTAGGCAAACAATGTATACTCATCACTATTATACATTCATCAGAAGAGTTAGTGGATTATTGACAATATTAATTTTAAAACTCATCATTTATGGCTATATCTGTTAATAACTTTTTTTCAGCCTTCACTAGTAACTAGTCAGGGGAGATGAAAGTCTTAACAGAAACCAAATAAAATAACATAAAAATTTCACAAATGGGCTGCCTGGCTGGCTCAGTTGGAAGAGCATGCAACTCTTGATCTTGGGGTTGTGAGTTTGAGCCCCATGTTGGGTGAGAGATCACTTAAATTAATAAATAAATAAGCTAAAAAAAATTTCACTAACATACTATGGCAGAGAAAAACTTTATATGACATTAAGTTATATGCCAGGCAGTTAATTTACATGCTATTAGTGGAAGTATGAATTAGTACAACTTTTTTGGAGACAATGTTTGCCTGCTATCTACCAAAATTGAAAATGCACATACACTTTGATTCAAAGATTCTATCTCTACAATTTTATACTATGGATAGCCATACCCATAGAAGGATATGAATAAATGTGTAATATCGGTTTACTGCAGGACTGTTTGTGATAGCAAAGATTGGGAAACAGCTCAAATAGTCATCACAAAAGACTGATTAAATGAAGTATGGCAGAGCCATACATGGTGCATCACTTACTATTCAGCTATTAAATGTGTTAGGTTGATTTTTAAGTGCAGATACAGAAAGATGTTCAAGATAAATTAAGTGGAAAAAAGCGAGCTGAATAGGATGTACAATATAAGTTCATTTATTTATTTTAGAAGTGAAAAAGGATATAGATATATAATACAACATATTATACATGTGTATGTATACATATATTGTATCATATGACTGTATGTGTGTATATAGGAGTATGTGTACACATTTCTGGATAGATTTACAAAAAACTATTAATAATGATACCACTTATGAGTGTCTTTTATTTTAAAGTGAGTGAGAATGAGTGTCTCTTTATTGTGAAGCATTCTGTTCTATGAGTTTTTGTTGTGGGTGTCTGTTTTATAATAAAAACAAAGCAGCAATAAAGAAGTCAATATTATGACGGTATTTACAATAAACAGAAATAAGTCAAGCTTTTTCTCCAGAAAAAAACCATGAGAAGTAAAATCCTATTAGTCTTTTAAGTCTGTTTTTATTCTTAAACCTTTATTTTATATTGATACATATGTTTCCATATATGCTTGTGACTGTAAGACACCAATGTACAGCCTTAAGAGGCTTCACATTTATAACTGGTAACTCCTAACAGAACTGCTTTATTTTCGTCAGCTTTCTCTGTGTCAGACATAGCATGGGAATTTCATGTTGATAATTTATGTGTAGTTTGGAGTTACAACACATTTGAGGTTATTATGAGCACTTTGTGCTTGATAAGTAACACTTTCTAGTGATCTTAAGTACTTTTTGATTTAAATCTATTAGTTGGCCATTTTGAAAATATGTGTGATATATCCAGACTACAGAAGAACTCAAACTAAAAAGACTGGGGTTACTTACCAGTAATTGGAGTTCTCTAACTGAAAATTTACTCCACAGATCCACATATTTTGGAGTTATTCCCTTGTACCACCTCAAGGAATCGGGAGCTGTTAAAATGAGAATTTCCAGAATGTTGGCACAACCTTAAGGCATGTGCCAAGTGCTGGTTGATTCCCTTTCTGTGCAAGCCTTAAAAGCTTATCCCCCACCTTTGTAGTTCTAAACACATAGGGTATAATGTGTTTATGAGTATGGCTCTTGAAAGGAGCTTACCTAATCAAAGAACTCCAGTTACCAGTGGGATTTTATTTTCTCATTTTTATTCTAACAGAAATATCTACTTTTAGAAAGTGAGAGCAGTATCAATCATTCATAAGTCAAAAACATAAGAGATACATAGACTTTTTTAGTATGATTATTACAGTGTTGTATATATGATATTTCTTACCTTGAGCTTGCAATTTTCTTAGCAATTTGGCATCTGTGTTATCTAGAAACTCAGCACTTCCCACATTTGGAGGTCGACCCTTCCGACGTCTCATCCTGGATTCCTCTCTCGCTCGTTGTCTATCTGGATTTGGTGGTCTTCCTCTACGGCCTTCCATTGCCCTGATACGGGGAATGACATCCTCTTCTTTCAAAAGACACCACTGCATTCCCTTTTAATTAACATTTTATAGAAATAATATATTAGAAACAAAATAAACACAAGTGATCAACAGATCAGAAAATTCTAGGTCAATTCAGATATTTTGAAATTTATAAAAGCTAGTACAAACCTTAGGAATTTTATTTTTTAAATTAAATTTATAATTGTTCATTGCCTTTGGCATATCTTTGGTATTCTTACTTTAATGACTTCAACTTTAAATACATAGAGAGATCTATATCTATAAACATATTTATAAACATATGTATCTATAAACACAGAGATATATCAATCACCATTTCTGAACTGTAATGACCATAAAGTTGGCAGATATTTGAAAATATTAGTTGTGTGATGACAACCCTATAGACTGTTTTCATGTGTTATCAGTTCAACCAATCATGAAGCTATCCAAATAACAGAAGGAAGTTTCTCTTTATAGAAATATAATAGCTAATAAATCAAGGAATAAGTTAGAATATCAACATTTGTGCAATACTTGATGAATTCATGGATCTAAACATTGAACTTGAATGGTTGGCAATCACCAGAAATAGAGACAGCTTGACAGACATCAGCCTCCTGATGGAGGTTCACTCCATCACCTATAAATTAATCTTGCCCCCCAACCAAATAAATCAAGCCTATACTTGATGAAGTCTGGACCTATTTACTATGACTTTATAGGAAAAATAGGATAAAACATGTATGTTAAACTACACAGCAAAATCCAGTCTGTAAGAAATTCTACAAATTACCCAGTTTCTTCAACAAGTAAATTTTAAGAAGTTAAAAAAAAAAAAAAGGAACTGTAAGAAAAATAAAGGAGCTTTAAAAGATGTATCAAATACATTTTATCTAGATATTGATTCAAATAAACTTCAGATAATTATGGTAACTAAGGAACAATTGAAACTGTGAACAATGTTCAACATTTGATGATATCCAGAAATTATCATTTTAAAGTGTGATAATGGTACTCTTGTAGAAAACAAGAGTCCTTATCTTCTAGAGATACACACTGAAAATTTACAGATGAAATAAGATGTGTTAGATTTGCTTTAGCAAATTATGGAAGAGTAGAAGTAGATGGAGGCATAAAACAATTGGCCATATGATAATTTCTAAAGCTGATGATGGGGTACGTGGTATATATTATATACTTGAGATTTCTAATTGTAAGTCCCCCAACAGACACACCTACACCAGCATAATGCTACTGCATTATAGGAATAATCCTGCTCAGTGCATAGATACAATCTGAGTCTGGTTTTTATTATCCTCCACATGTCCAACAAAACAAATACACTTATTTATTGTCCTTAGTAATACGTTCAGATACAAGAAAGGCATCCTTTTAAAGTAATCCGTCTAAAATAATTGTTTTATTATTTCTTCTTTTTTTATTATGTTATGTTAATCACCATACATTACATCATTAGTTTTTGATGTAGTGTTCCATGATTGTTTGCGTATAACACCCAGTGCTCCATGCAGTACATGCCCTCCTTAATACCCATCACCAGGCTAACGCATCCCCCCACCCCCCTCCCCTCTAGAACCCTCAGTTTGTTTCTCAGAGTCCATAGTCTCTCATGGTTCATCTCCCCCTCCGATTTCCCCCCCTTCATTCTTCCTTTTTTTAAGAGAGAATTCCTTTAGTATGAAGGTTAAGGCTTCTTAAAATATGCTTTTTTCTCAAAAGAATCTTAAACTAGGAATTTATCTTGAACAACTGTAGGCAATTCTGCAACCAAAAATAATAAAAAGTTCTTGAGTTACATTTTAGGCCATGATTCCTAACCTGGGGCCAGGAGTCTATGAATATTTCATTCAATGGGTACTAAAAATACAAATACTACTCTTGCTACCATAACGGATGATAGTTACTTCCTACGTTTAGAGCACTGTGCTTGTTCCAGGCATTTTCAATACATTATATACTTTAATCTTCCTAACAACTCTAACCAATAAGGTGAGTTTTATTGTTCCTACATTTCAACTGAGGGAATTCAGACCCAGTAAGGTTAAATAATTTCCTGAGGTACAGAGGCAACAAGGAACAGAACTCTATTTCGAAATTGGGACTAACTCTAAAACCTGTGGTCTTAACCACTACATATTGGTTGTTGATTGTTACCAAGATGTTTTTATGCTTGATAAGTGACTGATCACAATATTCAGCCATGAAAGCATGTCACAGCAGGACTGTGTGAAAAAACCTAATGCATACAGTCTATATTTATATGTTTAAAATAATATCTATACTAACTCTTTTCAGTAACTCTCATGTGAAAAATAATTTTAAAAGTTAATTATGAAGAAAGTAAAAATTTTTTCCTGAGATTTCAAAGGAATAGGAACAATACTTCTACTAACTGCATTTTTATGCCACAAGCCACTAAGAAGGAAGCCATCAAAACAATTTTATAGGGGCGCCTGGGTGGCTCAGATGGTTGGGCGTCTGCCTTTGGCTCAGGTCATGATCCCAGGGTCCTAGGATCGAGTCCCACATCGGGCTCCCTGCTCCTTGGGAGCCTGCTTCTCCCTCTGCCTCTCTCTCTCTCTCTCTGTCTCTCATGAATAAATAAATAAAAAACAAACAAACAAAAAAAAACAATTTTTTGTTCACCAGTATAGGAAGCTTTTGATTAGTTTAGGTTTTCATTTTTCTATTATGCTCTTAGGCACCAAGCAGCATGCATCACATAAATTGAAAAATATAAAAGTGACATTCGTGACACTTGGAGTAGGAGAGACTAATAAAAGAGTATATAAAGGAATGTGCATTTAGTTTTTAAAGTATCTCATTAATAATAAAGTCAACTTTAGCCAAGATTTAAAGGGTTTTATCAATTTATCTTTTTTATCCAGTTACAATCTTTTTTTTTTTTTAATCCAGTTACAATTTTTAAATAGTTGTTTTATTCAGCTAGGAAAATACACCTGTGTCAAAAAAGGAATAGATTATTTTGGTGCCCAAAATTTGCCAGACAAATATAGTGACATTACCATTTACATTTTTGCCCTTGGCATTTATAAAGTAAATACTTGCCAAGGGAATTGCATATATTGTGCTACATATATAGTCTTCTGACTCCTGGATTTTAGAAAATGAGAAATGGACTGCTAGGAAAATTGGAAGCTTAAATTACAGCTTTAATTCACTGAGTAGTCAAAATAATTGTGAAGGGGAGAAAAATGTAGTTTTCTCAATAAGCTTTTCCTCAGAAAAAACAAATATAATTTATATCACCTGATTCATATGCTATAAGCTTTTTTGTCAATCAGAAATTATGCATCAAAAGAGAGTTAGCTTATTATTTTTTCTTAATTTCTAAGACTAAGATAGTAAATGGTTCCTGAAAATAGTCTTTCTTAACTAAGATTTGAAAGATGAGGACAAAAAGAAAATAGATGATAAACATGATGGACATGGTGACAGATCAGGTCATTTTACCATTATAATTCTGCTTTCAAAAGTTACTAATTTCAATCTTTAGCAATAACACCTTCATTTCTATATATACTACAGAGAGAAGAAAAAAAGATTTATGTTTTATTTCAGAAGACTGAACAGAATAATTAACATAAGTAAATAAGTACACCATATAATATACACTTCAATGCACTATAAAAGTGTAATATAAGACTGTCATGTATTATAAAAAGTTTCCACTACTTAAACATTTGTTGAGACACCTACTTTGTACAAGGCATAGCAGTGTCTAAAGGTAAATGAGAATCTTCTCCCCGAAAGGACCAACATTTTTAACTTGGGACAGCACGCATTCCAATGCAGGTAATTCAAGGACCACATGCCAAGTAGTCATAAATTTGAAAAAGAGTTTAGAGGTTGGGACAAAAGGTTGTCTGAATTGTCCACTTAAAAAATAATGATGGTCTGAATTAGGGCTTGAGAATTAGAGCTGGAAAGGAAGGTGAACACATTGGTCTTTTAGGAGGGAGAACTACCTGGATGTGAAGAAGAGAAGTCTGAATGGAGACCAGAAAGGTGATTTAAGTTTGAAGTGATCTCTAGGTAATATGGAAAAGGGAAATGGTAGTGAGATTTTCTTCCCAAAGTGAAGATACAGGATGGAAAAATACTTGAGAAAACGTATGAATAAAATTTCTTATTCTCAGGTATTTTATACCTTAAGCACTAACTAGAACTTTAAAAAATATATCCAAAATCTATAAAGAACTTATCAAACTCAACACCCAAAGAACAACGAATCCATCAAGAAATGGGCAGAAGACATGAACAGACATTTTTCCAAAGAAGACATCCAAATGGCCAACAGACACATGAAAAAGTGCTCAACATCACTCGGCATCAGGAAAATCCAAATCAAAAGCTCAATGAGATACCACCTCACACCAGTCAGAATGGCTAAAATTAACAAGTCAGGAAACGACAGATGTTGGCGAGGATGCGGAGAAAGGGGAACCCTCCTACACTGTTGGTGGGAATGAAAGCTGGTGCAACCACTCTGGCAAACAGTACGGAGGTTCCTCAAAAAGTTGAAAATAGAGCTACCCTATGACCCACCAATTGCACTACTGGGTATTTATCCCAAAGATACAAATGTAGTGATCTGAAGGGGTACGTGCACCCCAATGTTTATAGCAGCAATGTCCACAATAGCCAAACTATGGAAAGAGCCAAGATGTCCTTCAACAGATGAATGGATAAAGAAGATGTGGTGTATATATACAATGGAACATTATGCAGCCATCAAAAAAACCGAAATCTTGCCATTTGCAGTAATGTGGATGGAACTAGAGGGTATTATGCTAAGCGAAATAAGTCAATCAGAGAAAGACATGTATCATATGATCTCACTGATAGAAGGAATTCTGAATCTCAGGGAACAAACTGAGGGTTGCTGGAGTGGTGGGGGGTGGGAGGGATGGGGTGG
>NC_138371.1:65572327-65604641 GCF_054177405.1 Leptonychotes weddellii | reverse complement strand
GAGGGGAGGGAGGTGGAGGGATGGGTTAGCCTGGTGATGGGTATTAAAGAGGCCATGTATTGAATGGAGCACTGAGTGTTATACGCAAACAATGAATCATGGAACATTACATCAAAAACTAATGATGTATGTATGGTGATTAACATAACATAATAAAATAAAAACAAATTCAAATGAATAATTTTAAAATATTTTCTATATTCAGAAATTCAAAAATTATATGAAATTTAATTTAAATATGATTTGTATTTCAACATTTCTATTATTCTTCATAAATGGTACTCTAAAGTATAGTTGAACATCTCATGAGCAATTGGCCTGTTTTCACTTTATCTTACAGACATTGAATTGTCTACCTAGGATCCTACATTTTACTGACAGCTAAGTCCATATGTGATTTGCCAGCAACATGTTCAGGTTTTAATGAAATGTATCTCAGTCTCATTCTTGCTTTAATTTGATATCATAGCTTGTCTTTATTTTTCTTTTGTTGATTCCATTTTGTTTGATTTTATATACTTGTAGGCTGATTTATTTTGGGATTTAGTAAAGGGTATATAAGTAAAAGAAGTAAACCAGTCCACCAAAAGTCAATTCATTGAGTAATCTCTTTGCCAAATTACTGAGTTTTTGTTTTTGTTTTTTAAGTTGAGTATCACCAAGACTTTGCTGCAGCCATTTCAGCATGGATTTGCAGTCCTGGGCCATTAAGTGTCAATTCCCATGTTAATACTTGAGATGTCTAATACTTTTCCAATGCTCAATGTTATGTAAGTGAATGGAGGAACTTTACTCATATTTTTCCGGATTGGGACCTGTTTCTCTATCCCAGTCCTTGCGTCTGGTAGTAAAACAGCTGAGGTGAATTATTTTAAATCTGGATTAAGATATTTGGTCTGATAATTTTAGAACTGTTAGTCATTTGGTGAATTGATCATTTACCCAATTGATTTCTGGCTAAATAATTTTCAGTAAATTTAACCACAATTCAAGTAAACAAAACTGATTTTTTTCACCACATTTTCTTTATAAGTATGCTTTCATAATCCTTTACTTCCTAAAAATTAATTAAAAAGCTTTTTGAATGTTATACCTAAGAGGGAATTGATCTTAAAGACCTCCTATGATATATATCCTTCACATTAGAGATGAGGAAATTAAGGCCTAGAAAAGTAGGCCTCAGCTTTTCAAAGTAACATAGGATGCTGAGTTACCCCGCCAGGAATCTAAGAAAAATTTTAGGGCACAAACAACATGAGGGTATCAAATATTTTTGACAGAACTTTCCGTTTTAAGAAAAACATTAAAGTTAATATCATGAGAAAAATCAAAATTTTGTTGAATTTCCTTAATGCCTATTTCATATTTTAGCATTATATCTATCTTTAGTTACTTTACAGTGCAGAGATAGGTAGTGAGAGCTTTATGTACCACGAACTTTACAGCATTAGGGATTCTTAATCTACTATAATCATATAGTTTATTATACTGAATAGCATTTCAAATATGTGAAAGAGTAAGATTATCTATGCTGGGGAGATGGGCGTCACCTACTAAAAAGCACTGAGAAAGATGTGGTTTGATACAATTATTCCACAATGCTGGCCATGCTTTCTAGTTACTCACAGTAGGTTACCCTCTAAGAGCCATGACCTTCAAATACCTCTTTAGCTCCACACTTGGATTCATATAGTTGGCCTCCTAGTAGAGGCCCTTGCCTAGCCATCAAAAATCCTACCTGGTAGATTAGTGACATAAATTTTCAGTATTTTAGATTTCTGGTACTGATCTTTCATGTTCTCAGTGTCCATATATGCCCACAGCTATGTTGCATTAGGTGTGACAGTTAACAGCAGAGTTGAATTAGAACCCTGGTTGTTGACTCCCAATCTTTTGTTCTTTACTTATATGAAATAATTAGCAGCATTACAATCTTGCCAGAGACTGTGTGTTGTCTGCTTTATTGTGAAGTTTCCGATATTCCTTACTAACAAAATCCTGATTTTCGCTGGACAGCATTGTGCTCAGTGTTTTATCTTCTCTAAGCCAGTGATCCTAACTCTTATGTCTTTTGTACTCTTCAGTTTCTCTACAAACACTAGTTTTGTTTTTTCAAAGCTAGGCTTTCAAGTTCATTTCTGTAGTTTTGAAATGTGTTCAGTTTTCTTTATGGAAAATGCCTTTAGGGAAAAGGCCATGAGAATGGCCTTTAAAAAGAAAAAAAATCTTTTTAAAAAACATACATCTCAAATAGAAAAGGCAGCATTTTCTAAGTTACTTCTAACTTGGTCCTTCTTTGCATCCTTCCTTTTCTTTGTTTTTCTACCCTGAATACAGTAAACATTCATTAGTCTATGCTTATGAACGTACTGGTTGAAAAAATAAACATAATTATTACATTTATGATTAAATGTTTTCTTCTCTACAATTCACAAACATACTTTTCAAAGTAGACGATCATATATTTCAAAATAATCTTTGTCATTAATAATTTATCTTGAAGCCTTCATATATTCCTAATAAAACTGTGGAAACCTTTTTACCTAAATATCTTACTTTTATAATAATATTTAAAATTTAAATAATATTTAAAAAATAACCTCATTTTATATTTACCAAAATATGTCGAGCTCATCCTTACTATTATTCTGACACCCAAAACCAAAATAAAATGAAAACAACAATAAACATTAGGTTTAACAAGTTCTTTATAATGTGATGAAGCAGAAGTCTGTAAGGAATCTATTTACCTTAAACTCTTTTCAAAGGAGTTTCACTGGCTGAAATAGTTAACAGAATTTCACTACAAGGTAGCCAGCCTGTAAAGCATGGCCTTGTAAGAGGGTTCATTTTGTTCCATGAAGCCTATTATCCCTAAAATCATGGTTTTTATAGAAGCCTGTAGGAAGTGATTGGCATGTAAGTATCAGAAGACACTGACAAGTAGCTGATTCTACAAATCTCTTACCACATTTGTAGACTGAAATAAATAACACTGATAATGAATAGATTAAAGTGCCCCCCCATTTCTTGTGTCAACTCTATTTACTTTAATTAAGGACTTTTCTTTCTTATATTTTGAAAGCAATCATTAGATTGTTGTCTATTTACTTAAATTTCAATAAATATAAGCTCTCATACCTCTCCTCTTATTGTATTATATGCACAGTGAGTCAATATTTTCAAATGTTTGCTGTTAATAAATATATGTATAATCTCTCTTAAGCTCAGAAATACCTTGACTGAAAAATAAACAAAATAACCATGGATCTCTATTGCAGACTAGAATTATCTTCTAGTAGAAATTATCATTTCCTAAATTTTATTTGTAAAACATAGAGCTTTGCAATACCACTGCTGAAATTTTTGAAATGCCTTGAATAAAATGAGAACTTACAGAATATTGGTTATTTTTGATAACTTTATGAGAAAAAAGAAAAATATGATGGAGAAATTATATTTTCCAATGCAAATAGTTTATTAGGAAAGTGACTAAGAATAGTAACAAATCTGCAAATACAGCATTTCATTTGCTATCAAACATCCAAAAAAGATAAATGAAGCTTGGAAAACTGTAGCAGTAATATTCCAAGTCATTAGGTACAACCCTCCATGCATTTGGAAAACTGAATGCTTACCTTTTTTAGAAGGGGTAGAAGTATTTATTTTTTAATATAAAATTGTTTTTCACTTTGTATGTAATACAAGCAAATTTTAGAAAATGTGAAACTTGCAAAAAGTAGAAAGAAAAAAAAAATGATCCACTGTACCACCAACCATTACATCTATCATTAAAATCTTGACACATTTTCTCCCAATCCTTCAATATGCAGTTTTGTTTTTCAGTATCTATATAGTCATCATTCCCATTCTGCAACTTGTATAAAGGCAGACATACTGTAAACGCACACAGATCATTTCTGCATAGTACCAGTGGCTTGGCCAAACTATATTTTACATCTTCTACAAAATTTAGGCCAATCAAATTATCACACATCATAGTTACTCTAACAAAAATATATAATCTTTGTTCATTTTCATAGAAAATTATTACATAATTATATACATTTCTAATTAACTATATGCTTTTACATATTCATCATATAACATATGGAAATGTATATGGTTCTACAATTATATGTACTATATGCATTCCTAATTCACTGAACTTTTTTTGGATTACTTACCTTTAATTGTTGTTCTCTCAAAGTATCCTGAAACAAATCCAACTTACTAATTTTTTTAACTGACAGAAGTGCTCTCAAAATTGCTAATATTTTCCCTTAGCAGTCGGCCGAAATGTTGGCAGCTTCACATATTCTGAATTTAGTAATTCATCATATTTCCTTGATGAATTGATCTCTCAACAAAGCAATACACATTTGGAAACACTATGTTTAATAAAAAGTGAATGGATGTCAAAGAACATCTTATTCTGCCTAATGAGGCTTTATAGATTAAGTCTAATTGTCACTGATACAAAACTAAAAATCCTTTATGTATTGAACAGCAATTAGCTTTCCTCTCAGAACAACAATCTATTCAACTTAAACACATAAGGATATCTTTGTCATAAATAAGACAAGTAAGGATTTGATACCATGAGCGAAAAGATTAAAAAATGATTAGGATTTTTAAATAAGATTATTATTGTTTTCTACTATTTTTTGTGATAAGAAACTGATCCAGTACATATGGAAGTGGGTATAATAACAATAAAATTCTGAGGATCTGTTTGGTAACAGATTTGGTCTAAGTTTAAACTTTTTTTTTTAAATAAATCTTTATTTAAAAAAATTTTTTTTTAAAGATTTTCTCTATTTATTGAGAGACAGAGAGTGAGAGCAAGAGAGCATGAGCGGGAGAGAGGCAAATGGAGAGGGAGAAGCCGACTCCCTACTGAGCAGGGAGCCCAACAGGCGTCTCAATCCCAGGACCCTGGGATCATGACCTGAGTCAAAGGCAGATGCTTAACCAACTGAGCCACCCAGGCGCCCCTAAACATTTTTTAAGTTTAAAAAATAAAAAGAGAAAAATCCTAGAATATATATATATATATTTTAAAGATTTTATTTATTTATTTGACAGAGAGAGACACAGCAAGAGAGGGAACACAAGCAGGGGGAGAGGGAGAAGCAGGCTCCCGCGGAGCAGAGAGCCCGATGCGGGGCTCGATCCCAGGACCCTGGGATCATGACCCGAGCGAAGGCAGACGCTTAACAACTGAGCCACCCAGGCGCCCTCTAGAATGTATTTCAATCAAGAAGCTAAGCCTCAGAGAAATATATTTTGGCATTTTAGAATTACCAGGAAAGAAACAAGCGGAACTGGATGCAACGTGTTCCTTAAAAAGTCATAGACAATAATGAAAATGGGTTATATGATTAATGTAAAAGACCACTGTTAGAAACCCTAAGTTTTAGTTATGTCTCTGCCTGGTTGAGATTGTGTGATCTTGGAAAATTCCCTTAATGTTTGAGGTCTCAAAAAAAACCTCCTGCAGAATTAGGAAGGCCTTTTTTTTTTCTTTAATTATAATATTAGAGGGTAAGATAGGATGGAAGAACCTGCCTATTCACACTAGAAAATATTTATTACTGGAAAAAATTTCTTTCTGTGCCAAAAGGAAGAAAGAGTCAAGAAACAAAATATCAACTTCAGTTGGCTGAGCAATTTAAGCTTTTGAAACATTTTCATGCATATGATCTCATCTTAACCTCACCATAATCCTATGAGGCAGAAGTAAAATTATTATTGTCTTTATTTTGCAGACAAGGAAATTGAGGGAAAAGGTAGCATTATTTTGATGCTTGAAATCACAAAGTCTATTTCACAAGGTTAACAAGAATCTAGGTCTCCTCACTCCTTAACTAGGTCCTCTTTCAATGGAGCTGATAAAGTTAAAGGGAATAATAAGCATATGTAGCTGAATCCAAGTTAGAAACAAAAGCAGAACCCTAAAGGAAACGTATAGGAAATGAAGTCTCTGTGGTGGGTTCTTTGTGCTGGTTGGTAAGGTGTGTACTTAACCCATAGGCAAAAAGGGAGTTGTGGTGATATTCACAGAAATGTATATAATTAAGTGAAAAATTCAATTTCCGTAAAAAGCAGAAATTTCACTCACCTAATAGTAAGGAAACGTCCCCAAACCCCAAATTATCAAACTTGTGAAAATGGCTCATGTAGCATGGCATAATCAGATGGACAAGATCCTTCCCAAAAACTAAGGCATATTTATTCCCCTTTGGACTGACTTCTAACAACATATTTTTCCTATTCAAATTAATTTACCTTTAAATTAGTTTACCTTTCAGGGAACTAATGTTTTTCTATATTTCACGGGAACATGCAGATAATTTTATACCTGTATAAACTGTAAAACTGTTGACAAAATAAATAAACAGGAAAATGCGGACTTAAAAAGTTTGAAAAAGACATCTATTATGTCAAAGCTCCTTGTTACTGGAATATAGTAAATTGAGGCCTTGGTGAGTGTTAACCACAAAGTTATATGTATGGCTTATACGAATTAACTAACAAAAGGCAATGCTTCAGAGTGTAGTGAAATTTACTTCATTTAGGTTATGGTACTACTTTTTGGTTTAAAGACTATACTTTTTAAAAAGTGGATACCTGCGGTCCATCTCTGGCTTCATAGAAGTCACCCACTCTTATTTTTGCACTGAAGCTGAAATTGTCCCTTGAGATATCCATTATTCCATTTCTGCTGAGATACTGAAAAAATCACATATTTTTCCACTTCAGGTTTTAATAATTACAACCCAGCTTTGATGTAGAGCTTTCTTCAGGACACTAACGTTTTGCATATTCTATCAAGGGGCTATGGATTTAGAGAAGATCAATTTAAGTTAAGTACATTTAGACCCATACAAGAGAATTATCTTGTATCAAGGAACTTTATCTGAGAAAGGAGAGCACCTTTTTTCCATAAACATGCTTAACAGGCACCAAATGTACGTTATTTGGTGAAAAGTATGTACCTTTATTACTTCAGGGTATTGCCTAAGTTTCTTTCCACATGGAGCATAATATGCTACTTCTCCTTGAAGGCGCCCTCCAAAGTTTCTTATTCTGGTCTCTCTTTGCCAGCTACAGGCAACAGAAATGAGAGTTATAACATATTTAGTTTTAAGAAAGCTTTTTTAAAAAAAACTTAAGAACACATGCTTTTTAGACAACATGAAAAATACAAATAAAACAAAAAGAAATCCCTAATCATACTCAGATACATTTATCATTAAAGTTACTTAGATTTTTAGCTAAGTAATTCCACTAAAAATTAATCAGACTCAAGTTACAAATATTGAACTCCGTTAAATTTCTTAGAAATTGTAACTGGTATTACTTTGGGTATTCGGACAAATTCAGTAACATGTGTCAATGTGTACTGATTTTTTATATCTGAGAAGCTTTAGGTGAAAACAGTACCGTAAACCTGGCTCTCTGCTCCTTGAGGATCACGTACTTCGAGTGTAAAACTTCTCAGCTCCAATTAAACCATTTTAACCACACTCTGCTCACGTCCCCCAGTTTTGCCCAGAGTGGCTTTTACTGTTCTTTACTTCCATCTTTGCAAAAACCTCTCATACTCTTAACTGTGTCTCCGCCCTGCCCTCTGCCAAATGATTTTCTCTTGCTTGGTCTTTTTTCAGTCGGTAGTCCCATTGCCGCGTGACCCCATCCCAGTGTTGCCATACCTAAACACTGCAGTTGGCCTTCATTTCAGTTTTCTGATATATCAACTTCTTTGCCCTTTGCTCTAGCTCTTCTGCTCTAATAAATACTATGCAATATATTCAATTCTTTTATGAATAGCAGAGAGTGAGATATAGTGAGAAATCAAACATGCATAAATATGTGGAGGCAAAGCAAAAAGAGAATCTTATTTTACATACCCATATTCCA
Organism: Leptonychotes weddellii; assembly: GCF_054177405.1. Taxonomy (NCBI): domain Eukaryota; kingdom Metazoa; phylum Chordata; class Mammalia; order Carnivora; family Phocidae; genus Leptonychotes; species Leptonychotes weddellii. The sequence goes on along the minus strand of NC_138371.1, from coordinate 65,596,715 downwards.
AAGGAATACGCAGTTCACGCTCATCTGTTACTCTTCTTCTTTTGGAAGTGCCTTCAAGAAAATTCAGCCAGTTAACATAAAAGATTAGTTTATATAGATGACAATTTTTCAATAGTTTTGAAACTTTTCTTTAAATAATATATCTTAATGACTTGAATTACTGAAGGTATTTCTGCAACTTGTAGGTTACTTTTAGATGATGTGCAACAAAACACACTATACAGAGGATTTTTTTTCTGTCTCCTTTGGTCGGCAGATAGAATAACTGGTCTTTCTACGGAAAATACAATGGAAGGTAAAAATACATAGCTTTCCTCTCATTTTGTATTTAAAGAAATAGCTAAAGAAGGAGGAGGAAAATCATAGATAGAGGTTTCAGAAAACCAGGTACAGTTGTTTTCATTGAGAATATGAGTTTTAAGATGCTGAAAAATTTCAACAGCTGGCTCATACACTTAAAAATAATGTAACTTCTATGTTCATATAAATCCATAGTCAAAACCACTACTAGATCTTTTAACCTAAAGTACAAAGGAAGAGGATTATGATTATATGTAAAATTCTTCATAGACAATGGCCAAGTTTCACAAATGCAAATATGTGCATCTTAAATTAGTAGAATATCATACTGGTCTGTGGCAAATGAAAGCAAAACTAGACATTTCTAAGAAAAGAGTGAAATCAGTAAAGCAACTTGATACTGTACTATACACTTCCATATTTTCTTAGCTATTGAAATAGAAACAAGTTCTTTTGGAATATTAATGTAAAACTTTTAATGAAGACCTCTAGACGTTTAAAAAAGGTCAAATAGAAAAAAAAAGATGTGGCATGTTAATGAAATAATAATGCTACTCACTAACTCAAATGACCTTTGGCTATGTGTTGGGCAGATATGCAATTGTATCTCAAGTAACCTAGTGAGCTCACTTTTATAAAGTACAAAAAAGTCCAACTGTTAGTCAAATTCTAAATTCTAGGAGCATAAACTGAACACAAAAGCAGGAAGGTAATTGAAATCAAGAGCTGTCTGTCATCAATCAGGTTCTTAAGTGGGAAGCACAGAATAAAAATGGTAATTGGTCATATCCTTTGAAAATACATGCTGACCTTTCTTAGCCAACCTCGAATCTAGCTGTAACACTTGATTCCAATGAGGTCATCCCCAGAACACTGGATAAATAAGAATTCTTGCTATGGTTTGACTTCTACTTTACAATAATAAAAATAAAGTGTAGGTACCAGAGTGTGGACTTGAAGTAAGTGTGGAAGAAGGTGTGCCAAGAAAAGCAGGTGACTGGGACTCAGAACATAAGGCAGCAGGAGCAGAGCCTGGGGCTTTTGTTATGTGGAGGTTACGAGGTGTTGAGTGAGCTGTGAGACTGATGGAAGGGCTTTTGACAGAGGAAGTTGTTTTATTCAGTTTCCTTGAAGTTTTCTCTCCTTCAGTATCACTATCTGATTCATCTTGGTCTTTATCATCATCATCATCTTCTTCTGATCCTTCTGTATCTGATTCTGAATTACTATCTGATTCTGGGAAGTAAAAGAAGCATTTGTATATTATAACTAGATCATCACCAACATTTGCAGTTTGTATCTAAATGGAATAGTTTAGGAATCAGCATCTGTGATTGAATTCAACTAAGCGACTTTCCTGAAGAGTTCATGTAAAATTTACTATCTTACAAGCTATTTGAGTACAATGTATGCAGACTACAAATTCTCAAAATTCTTTGTTCAAAGTATCAGTTTTACTCAACACCTTAATCATAAAACAGTTCTTCTCACATGACACTATTCACATGATGAGTTCTGCTTAGTGGTTTCAAAATCATTTTTAATTTAATAGAGAAACTAAGGTATAGAGGGAATAAAATTGATTCTTTAAATTAATAGATTCCAATAGCTTAAGAAGTATACTAGGTTCAGTATGAGGAAGAAAAGTCTGAAACTACCATCATTCTTTCATCTGGGCTTTGAGGTAAAAGAAAACCATTTTCTGAAAGATTCTTGGCTTTTCTGGTTGTAGTTATTTTATTTAGATGCAAGACCTCATCAGGCTTCTCAGGCTTCACAAAAGACCAGGTTACATAAATAATTATGTGGGAACATTTAATGGTTTAATAATTTAAGTTTGGTCTAGGAATGTCGGCCTATAAATGCATCTCTTCTTACAAACAGGTATTTTTTATTCCTGGATTAAACTCGATAAACACAGGCCTGATACTTGGAATGTATTTTAAACGTTCCCAGAATAACAATTTTTGTGGAATCACGTTTTGTGTAGTACCATCTGCCTATGTTGAAATTTGTTATAAAAATTGCCTTTGAAAGTTATTCATAACGATATTCATACTCGATCATGCAAAGTTGTATTTATGGGAATCCCAGGAAAAAATATTATCAGGAAAATTGTTCTTACCCTGAGCAAGTAGGTTGTTTCTACCTTAGACGCTTTAAGATGTATAACTGACTATGTTTTCCTATTCATATTGGCAGCTAGAAAATTTACCATTGGACTTGTGGCTGACCAGTAACAAATCCAAATATTTTTATAATATGTATTTCACCTTTGTATATAAAATTTAAATTATCTTATATTTTATGCTTTCAATCTTCTGTGGAACAATGAGGAGAGTTAAGGGGAAGAAAAATGGAAAGAAGTCTAAAAAAAAAAAGCAAAACTAGAAAGCAAATCAAAATAAAATCAAGGAGCACTCTACTTGATTAAGTAAGTTCTGTGTTGCTAATGGACATTCATAGGGATTTAGGTTTCTGGTGCTTTCTAAATGACTGACTACAATTTTACCTCCTTCATTCAAAATATCTACTGACACATTCAAATAAGTAGCAGAAGAAATGAAAAAGAAAGGACAAATAAATGGTCATGAATTAAATGAAAATTAAGCAAATTTGTGAAGTTATTTCTTAATTTATGCATCATCTATTTTCACTTAAAGTTTTTATTTGTTTAATGTTAAATGAATAATAAAGAATTTATTTAATTTAACTTAGGATTTCTAATTTCAATCACTCCAATATTTTACCAGCTCACTATGGACAGGCACATAGCTGCGTGAAACACAGTGAATGACAAAGACTCTAAGTCTGCGAACTAAGAACCTCCTTTAACTGTTTTGGTCCACACAGCATTTAGATAAATACTTCAAATTTAAAAATAGAAAATAACCTGATTGGCTGTCATCAGATTCATCATCTTCATCATCTTCCTCATCTTCTTCCTCGTCATCTTCTTCTTCATCCTCGTTTGAATCTTCAGAATCTTTACTACTGGGAATGTCTGAATCTGTTCCCCTAAACTGTTCCACTAGAGATTTTGCAGGGTGAGGGTGGTGCTGTATTTTTACTGTGTTTACATTATTGCTAACTGCTTTTTCCTTCCCTTGAGGATGCACTATGGGAGAGGCAGAGGGTAGCACAGTTGTCTGATTGCCAGTGGTCCTTCTCCCACTTGTACTCAAATGTACAGGTGAGGAAAAAGGGCTGCTACTTGCAGTAGCAATGTTTTCATTAATCTTACTCTGCATTTTAGTTTTGGTAGTAAGTGCCAGAGGAGCTTCTTGAATGACACTTTGAATAACTCCATTTGGTTGGTGATTACCTAAAAGTGCATTTGTCAAGAATGGATTAGGGTGGTTGTTCTCTACTGTTTGTTTTGGATGTGCTGGTGAACTAGAGGTTGCTTTTGGATTTGACAAAGCTGCAATAACCTTCTTCAAGCTCTTGGATGACTCTTGTTTCTTTAACTGCGCTGGGAATGTCTGTTTATATTGTTCCTGTTGAAACATAAGTTAAAAAACAAAACAACAATGTACCATAAAAACAAAGATTACTTCTATTTGCCTCCCGTATCTGACAACAGCTGCTCATATACAAATTTAAATCATGATCTACAAGTGCTTAAAATTAGTGGCAGTGATGACTAGTTGGTTGCTGAATCTTGGCTAGACATAATATGTTTAAAATTCAATTAGTCTTTCTCCCCTCAAAATATAGGTTTCCTGACTGCCCCTCTCTCATTATTATTGCTCCCACTGTCTCGATAATCTAAATCTGAAACTCTAAAAACATCTTTTACTTTTCTCTCTTCCAAGTCAGCCGTATCCCTATGTCTTTTGGATTCTTTCCTTAAAATATTGCTCAAATTTAAGCCATACCACCCTTTCTTCCCACACAACTCCCAATATATGCTATATGCCACTGCCAATTTTATCTTAATTTACAGCCTCTACTACTTAAACTACAGCCTAATACCTTGTTTAGCTCCTTGGTTAAAAGCTTTAGTGTCTCCTTTGTCATTGGCAACTTTATAAAGCCTAAACACTTACTTTTGATCCTCAAATGACTTTTCAAGTAGGCACTAAGAGAACGTTCTAGTCAAACTGGACTATTCGCCATGCCCTGTGCATGTCATACTTTCACTACCTCCACATTTTGCTACAATCATTTTCTCTGTGAGAAACGTCCTCCTCTTAGAAATCTCAAGCTCGTGAAATCTTGTTCCTTCTTCACAATCCCACCCAAGAAGTTTTCCAGGTGTGTTCCGGCCAGAAGCACTCGTCGTCTCTCTCCTTTGAACTCCTTTCCCTCCTGTCTGTTACCCTGTGCTACCTGTGGCAGACATGATATGAAGCTGTTGGCATTTCCGGCTCAACAGTCTGTGGGATCTACCTTAGAGTGCCTTTAGCACATGAGCATTAGAAAGCGTGTAATACAACAGCTTAGAAAAATTATACTTTTGGAAAAAACTGAGTTGTAAACCACTAAGCCATAAAACTTACGTCTGTAAATAGAAACAAAAAATTATTTGGCTCTCAGAATCTTCTTAAAAAGACTAAAATCGTATAAACTTTATTAAATATATATAATTAATACATGAAATACTTAAGTGGAATGATTAAAATATTTTAAGTTACTAGAAATACAGTTAAATTTCAGAAGGTAAAATCTGTAATGAAAATGGTTGCCTTAAAATTAAAATCAGCAGTGCTGTCAGCTTGGCTCTGGGCTCTGAACACTCTAGTCGGCAAAAATTTGCGGTGGGCATTTCGGAAGTATAAATGCAGATGGAATGCAATATAGAATGATGTATTAAATCTTTTAAAGGAGCAGTACTAATAAGCAGTACGCAATTCCTAATAAACTGCTTTATCTTATTTAATATCTTTACTGTAACACTTCACTTTGTAAACAAAGACGGTCACATAATACTCATACCTAAGGCAATGCTTCACAAAAAGAAAGTACTTAATTAGTATTTATTCAGTGAATAAAATATGGAAAATTATACTAAATAATTGTATTTACCTTTTAAAAAGAATTTTATGGCAAAATTCTTATATAAAATACATTAACATACTTAATTTTACTTAATATTTATATAACATAGAAATATTATGTATTACATGTAAGTATATGTATATAATGTACTTACCTTCATATTTAATATATACTGATTTAAGTTTTCAGCAGAAAAATTTAGCGTATTTTCATTTCTTAGAACAAAATTATGTCATATAATCATTTTGTACTCTTTTTTTACAGGTAGTAAATTTTCCTTCTAAATACATAGGATCAAAACAGTCATGAAAACAAAACCTCACCCTTTAGTTTTATGTTTTAATTTTCTGAAATTGCTTCTCACTCCATAATTCTAAAGACCCACTTCCCCTATATTGACACCTGAAGGTTTTCAAAAATAACCAAAGATCACTGTATTTTATCTAAGAGTAGTAGCTGTTACTCTTTTAAGGCAAATATGTTGTGCTTTTTGATATTGGGGGTGGTACATAAAAAGGAAGAGGGGAGAAAATTGAGAACTGCACAGAAGCAAATGTCTTGCTGTTCTAAGATAGACACTTGGATGACAAGAGTATGGAAAGACAGGTTTGAAACTCTGTCCTACCTCCAAGTTCTTGTTCCCAGCCCTTACTGAGTCTCTCAGTCTACACAAAAAATCCTCTAGGCAAAACTTGATAAAGAAAATTCACTACTGTTATATAGATCCAATTAATGTGTATTGATTTGAATTAAATGTCTATACTATACGTGTATGGAAAGAACCAATGATTAAATAATACTAAAAAAAAATCACAGACTAGTGGAGGAAACAGATACATGGCAGGTAACATGAAATAGAGACTTTCATAAGAATAAAGCAAAATTCTATATGTTAGACTATCATATAAAGAAAGAGAGCTGATGTAAGAAAAATATTTATAAAATACCCTTTAACTCAATACTAGGTACCAATGAAAAGTAGATAAAGTCATTTGGAGTTGAGTCTAATGTGAAGATCCACTCACATAAAATATTTCCCATGAACTACCATTATCATTTTAGAAACACCAAATTATTTCATCTTAATCATGGGCTTTGATGTAAGAATGACCTTGGTTTAAAATCCTTCTACTCTTTACTTGTTCTATGATGTTAGCAAGTGACTTAATCTCTCTAAGCCTTAGTTTATTTACCTCACATAATTTTGTAAGAATCACATAAGATCAAATGTATAGGAAGACTAGGTTGGTTACATTTATTAAGCAAGTGTTTAATAAGTGACTTTCTAATAGGCAGTCATATAAAATTCTTTTAATAAGAAATATTTAAGAAACTGAAAAATCAAGAAACCTTTCAAAATGCAAATAACTCTTGATACGCTCTATAATCTATCTTAAAGTGGAATATACATTAATGAAAAATTAAAATAACTCAAACAATGTAATTTTTAGTTTGCTTAATTTACTCATGGAGAGTCAATAATGTGATGCCAGTAATAATACCTCCTTATGACTGAGCAGTGCATTACAAGTTATCGTATGCATGGTATAATACCATTGGTCACTCCATGTAGATCAGGGATTCTCAAATCTGGCTACCCATTTGGAAGCTTTTTTTTTTTTTTTTTAAGATTTTATTTATTTATTTGACAGAGAGAGAGACAGCGAGAGAGGGAACACAAGCAGGGAGAGCGGGAGACGGAGAAGCAGGCTTCCCGCAGAGCAGGGAACCCAATGTGGGGCTCGATGCGGGGCTCGATGTGGGGCTCGATCCCAGGACCCTGGGATCATGACCTGAGCCAAAGGCAGACGCTTAACGACTGAGCCACCCAGGTGCCCCTGGAAGTTTTGATATATGCAATACCTTGGTCTCAGCACAAGAGATCCTGATTTCATTGTTCTGAGGTGTTATTCTTTTTTTTTTTTTTTAAGTTTTCCAAGTGATTCTAGTGTATACTTAGGCTTGTGAACTACTCATTTAGATTCTCAAAAAAGCCTGATTTATCCAAGTCTTTTTTACTTTGACCCTGTTCTTAAATTCTTCACAGTAAAATAAGATTTAATGGACAAGGACACTGTAACTTTTTTAAGAAAGAAAGGCAGCATATCACAGTGTTTAAGAACAAGGATTCTAGTGCTACACTGCCCAGATATGAATTCTAACTCTATTACTAACTAGCAGTGTGATTTTGGGGGAATTATTTAAGTTTCATGAATCTCAATTTGATTGTCTGTAAATGGGCATTATAATATTAGTAGCACTTACAGATGTTAGTGTTCAATGAGTAAATGCATTTTCAGCACTTTAAACAATAGCTGGCAAACAGCAGGAGCTGTACAAGAATTATCTAATGATTAGGAGGCCTAATGATAATTTTTGTAATCAAAAGACAGGATATTGTGTTCAAACATAATATATTTTCTCTACTCTAGATTGGTTCTAGAATAAAAGGCATTGGTCAGGGACACCTGGGTGGCTCAGTCAGGTAAGCGTCTGCCTTCGGCTCAGGTCATGATCCCTGGGTCCTGGGATCGAGTCCCACATCGGGCTCCCTGCTCGGCAGGGAGTCTGCCTCTGCCTCTCCCCCTGCTCATGCTCTCCCTCTGCTCATGCCCCACCTTTCTCTCTCTCTTTCTCTCAAATAAACAAGTAAAATCTTTAGGAAAAAAAAAAGGCATTGGTCATTTAATTATTAGAATTCTACTAGACATATGAATGTAGACTATGTAGTAATATAAAATCAATAGCAAGAAAATAAAGAAGAAAAAATTCTCTGATTAGTGGTTCTGGTATTTGTATAAATAAAATTATTCAAAATATTTTGTATTTCATATAATTTGTTAAAAATGGCAAAGGAACTCTCTCTCTAAAACAAACAAATAAATCTTTAAAAAAAATTCTTCAAAAAAGTTGGGGGGGGGCACGTGGGTGACTCAGTTGGTTGAATGTCTGACTCCTGGTTTCAGCCTAGGTCATGATCTCATGAGTTGTGAGACTGAGCCTGGAGTCAGGCTCCATGCTCCCCACTCAGCGGGAAGTCTGCTGGAGATTCTCTCCCTTTGCCTCTACCCCCACACATTCTCTCTAAAATAAATAAAACATCTTAAAAAAATTCTTTTAAAAAATGGCAAAGGAAAATGATTCTTCATAAAGGATTTTTATGCTTGTAATTGACAGGATTACAGAAGTAAACTATTCAAGTTTATTTCTTTAAAAAAGAATATATTGATATTAGAAAAAAAAGGACATTGATCTTAAACAAAAATAATTGTGGAGTATATCTTATTCAAACATATGTCTCCCCTTACTACTAAATCATTATACCTCAGGAAAAAAAAATGACACGATTGTGTTGCCAAAAATATATTAAGCAGATGTATATGTAACTATAAAATCAGAGAAATCTAGCTTTCTCATGTGCATATTCTCTTCCTGGTAACTAATAAAGTATGGAAATAAGAGTAGAATTTAATTTAAACTTGCATATTGTAAGACAATATAAAAGCTCTTTCTCTAATAATGAAATTCTTCTATAAGTAATTTTTCACTTACCCGTTTGGATCGCATTTCACTGGTCAAAGGACTAGATTCTTCAGAGGTATTTTTATTCCCTGCTTTAAGTACATCAGGAGAAGGAACTATGAGTTTCATGTAAGTTTCCTTTTTGGCTTGATTTACCAAAGATAAAGGTTTCACATTGGACACCAATCCCGTAGACTGTATTACACTTGTGTGTTTGTTCACAGATTCCTCCTTTGCCTGAGAGCTTTGGAAAATAAATGGAAGCTGCTGTGACAAAACCTGAGGCTGCTTCTGCTGGGATTGGAATGATGAGTGAGTCTGGGATTCAGACACAAGAGGTAATGGCTGGTGTATTCTTTTTTCCTGGGCTTTTTCAGTTGCTTTCTGTCCATCTGCTTTTGGGTCTGAAATACCATGTAATAGCACCTGTAAATAAAAATAAAAAGACGACTTCTCAGTATCTATTAAAACAAAGAATGTCATGCAGTAAAACTGGGAGAAAAAAGGGTACTTTAAAAAGTGCTAATTAGTTATGATAGTTACATAAAGCTCACTAGAAAATATACCAAATGTCCCTTTAAAAATGTTTCTCCAGGGCGCCTGGGTGGCTCAGTTGGTTAAGCGACTGCCTTCAGCTCAGGTCATGGTCTTGGAGTCCCGGGATCGAGTTCCGCATCGGGCTCCCGCTCAGCGGGGAGTCTACTTCTCCCTCTGACCCTCCCCCCTCTCATGTGCTTTTTCTCATTCTCTCTCTCTCAAATAAATAAATAAAATCTTTAAAAAAAAAAATAAAAATAAAAAAAAAATGTTTCTCCATCTCCTTTCTTGGGCAAATGTTAAGAACTAAAGACACGATTAACTTTAAACTTTATAGACTTTGAGAGTCAAGATAAACCAGTTAATTCCTAAATAGGAAGAATGTGTGGATACTGCCAATAAACTATTTATACCTGGTTGTTACTCTTATGTTGTGCTTCTCTCTCTGAATCAGAATCATCATCTTCACTTTCTTCAATACTTTGATCTTCTTCTTCTTCATCTTCCTCTAGATCATCTGAATCACTACTACTAATGCCTTCACTTGAGGTGTCTGATGATGTGCCCGAATCACTATCACTGTTGCTAGAACTTTCCATAGCTTTCTTCCTTGGTTTCTGGATAAAGACAAGTTTTTAGCAAGACTTTATTTTTGGAAAAATTCAAAGTTCAGTAAGAGGTATGCTCCTTTAATTTTCAAGTGATATTTCCATCTCAAAATGTCATTTTAGAAAAAAGAGAAAAGTCACATGTTGTAAGGGTAGTTATTCAACAATCAGATCCAATTAATTTATATGATCGGAATTCTCCAATGAAAAGTACAGGCTGTGTCATGTACAGAACATTAGAAACATTGACATAGTATATATGTATATCTATTCATATGACTGCCATGCTTCAAAACGTATGGCAGATTAAAAAGAGCAATTTACAAAATGATAATTCCAATTACGATAAGGGCTACAGACATTTAAGTTCTATATTTAGCTGTAGTCTTCTTTTTTATGTGGATAGTGAGTCAATAACCAATTATTTATATATAACGTGCCAAACACACCTTCTAGATGCTGGACAACAAGATATCTAAGATAGAGTCCTTGCCTTCAAGAAACTTACATTCTAGTGCAGGTGGTGGTAGAGTAGACAAATGACTAATATGAAAGCAAAAAAATCCATATGTAATAAGTACTGGAGAGAAGATAAAATAAGTAGCAAAAGACTTAAGGGCTGCTTTAGCAATGAATTTAATTTTTATACTTCACTTCAGAAAAGATAGAAAATATGATAAAGAGAGATATTAATTGGAACATTAAAGGCTCTACAGGAAAAAGAAAACCCAAAATTGGTAGAAAGTGACATTAGGTCACATTAAAAAAAAACTTTTGTGTTTAAATAACAGACAATAGTAGAGGTGCCTGGGTGGCTCAGTCGGTTTAGCCTCTGAATCTTGTCTTCAGCTCAGGTCATGATCTCAGGGTTGTGAGATAGAGGCCCAAGAGGGGCTCCGCACTCAGTGGAAAGTCTGCTGGAGAGTCTCTTTCGCCCTCTGCCCCTCCCCCACTCTTACATAAATAAATAAATAAAATTTTTTTTTTTTTTAAGATTTTATTTATTTATTTGACAGACAGAGGCACAGCGAGAGAGGGAACACAAGCAGGGGGAGTGGCAGAGGGAGAAGCAGGCTCCCCGCTGAGCAGGTAGCCCGATGCGGGGCTCGATCCCAGGACCCCGGGATCAGGACCTGAGCCGAAGGCAGATGCTTTTTTTTTTAAGATTTTATTTATTTATTTGAGAGAGAGAGAATGAGAGACAGATAGCATGAGAGGGAGGAGGGTCAGAGGGAGAAGCAGACTCCCTGCCGAGCAGGGAGCCTGATGCGGGACTCAATCCCGGGACTCCAGGATCATGACCTGAGCCGAAGGCAGTCGCTTAACCAACTGAGCCACCCAGGCGCCCCCGAAGGCAGATGCTTAACGACTGAGCCACCCAGGCGCCCCTAAATAAATAAATCTTAAAAAAAAAAAAAGAATAAGACAATAGTAGTGGATACAAAGGAGGAAAAATCATTAGATGAATTATGACTAAATATCTATATAACAATGGAAAAGTTAAAACTCGCCAATAGGAAGACTAAAAAGGAGAAATACTGACATGATAGAGCAAGACTGAGTATAATCCAAAGTTACATAGGAACATTTCAACAGGATTCACTGACAGATAAAATAAAGAACAAAATATAGAAAAAGCAGCAATAAATTACAAAAGCAATGAATTACAAAAGTTATGGTCTTAACAGCAATACAGTCTGTCATGACTAGTGAGTTGGGGCATGAAAGACAATAATACACTTCTACAGAAAGAAGCCAAGTTGAAGCAATAGTTACAGATTGCACATTAGTACTCTTTCCCTTGTGCTTTCTGAAATTTGATTTAAATGAAATGAAATACATATGAGTGAAGAAAGTCAGTCCTGTTGTTATACTCTCCTTGCAATGGTAACCTGTGTTAACCCTTCCAAACTAGCAACCATAATGCTTCCTCCAGAGACACACCCTTCAATAAGCTGACTAATAGTAACCATCATTCCTGGAGCTATGTCTTTCCCTCACAATAAAGCAGAGTGATGAGACACTGACTTGGAATAGTGTGGGTATCACAGAATGAAAAAGACCAAAGTAGAGATTAAAGAGAAACAATAGTAACAATACACTATTACTATTATAACAAAATACTAACAATATAGTAACATTAAGCCTACCATTTATTTGGCAGAGAAAATTCTCCTTCATTGTAACCAAAATCTGTTGTGGGTTTCTAAGCATGTATAGCAAGATTATGAAAATCATAAAGAGTCCAAGTAGAAGTTACCACTTTGGTTTTTAATAGAGGCTAAGAAAGGAAAAGAATAAGGGAGATACAGTAATTTACTAGAGAAAAATAAACTCCTATTTTAATGCCCAAGTAATATGTGTAGTTTTTAATTTAAAGGTGGCATGAGAAATGGAGTCTACATGCCTCGAGAGTGGGTCTAGAAGTGTGGATTCTAAAGTTTTAGAGTGCAAAATATTTACTTGCTGAACTTGCTACAACCAGCAGATTCCTGAGTCCCAATTCCAAACAGGGCACAGGGATCTGCATTAACAAGCACTTTAATGGGATTCTGATGCAGATAGTCCTTGCAGACCATACATGACAGTATACAAAGAGTCTGTGCCTTTATAAGGTAACAAATTTAGTCCCCATTTTAGGAAAAAATGTAGAAGTGAACATACAAGTCCAGGTATTAGAGAAAAAGAGAAAATTAGTTTCAGTATTACCAATTTTGTCTCCTTAGTCTCTATTAGTTATGTGTGTGTGTGTATTTTGTATTCATACACAATTCAGTAGTGTGCCTCTTTCCTGTCATTTAAACATTTTAAAAATGAGTCTTCTTAGGTTATCAAAAAATGACCAGAGAAGAGCTTATTAACCAGCCCCCCAACCCCATTCCAATCTGGGAAAGCTTTTCAGAACCCTCTCCTTGAACTTTTTCATTTCACTGTATACTTATTTCTTTCAGTAACAAAATACATACAACTTCAAGGCTATTATGTACCAGGCATAGTTGCTCTCCTCTCCAGAGATACAAAGAAAGGTATGACGGCAACTCTGCCCCAGTGGTAATGGAGAAGAGAATCAACAAACAATGTAAATAAGTGTTTTTAGTGATACATACCATGACTAAAACAGGATACTTGGATAGACTGTGTGCTGGGGAGGGGGGGGGCGGGGTGTGTGTGTGTGAAGATTTAGATGCAGTTATCAGGTAAGATCTTTCTGAGCTGAGATCTAAATGGAGAATGAGAGACACTCACATAAAGATAAAAGAGTAGAGCCTTCAAGAACAGGGGAAAGACCAAAGGCAAAAGCCATGAAATAAGTCTGATATGTTAAAAAAAATGGTGAGGCCAGCTAAATCAGCTCCAGCACAGGGAACCAGGGAGAGAGAGCCACAGAAAATAAGGCTGGATGGACTGGCAGAGGTTAGATCATACAGGGTCTTGTAGGCTGAGTGAGAGAGGAAACTACTGGAGGGAATGATAACATAGGATAGCTTAAAACCATAAGAACTCACTTAGGTTTTAAAAAGACTGGCTGTTGTGGTCACAACATGTTACTGGCTTGTAATAGCAGGAGTGGAACTTACTCAAAGTTGAACAGTTTGTTTGTTTGTTTTTTCTCAACAGGCTGTATGTGTATTTTAGTCTGTGATGTACATTGTTTAATTTAAAATATCTACATTTATTCTAAATATGCATGCATTGTATATGAGGGAATTGGACTTAATCAATGATTTTCAATATGTACTGCTAAGATAGTAACCCCCAGGAGGGATCATCAAAATTAGCTAAAGAACATTTTTTCAAACTACATATGAAAAAGGTTACCCAAGCAATGTCCATACTACCCAAAGCAATCTATAGATTTAATGCAATCTCTATCAAAATACCAACAATATTTTTCACAGAACCAGAACAAATAATACTAGAATTTGCATGGAACCACAAGAGACTCCGAATAGCCAAATCACTCTTGAAAAAGAGGAACAAAGCTGGAGGCATCACAATCTGAGATTTCAAGATATACTACAAAGCTGTAGTAATCAAAACAGTGGGGTACTGGCACAAAAACAGACACATAGATCAATAGAAAAGAAAAGAAAGATCAGAAATACCTACACTTTTAGGGTCAATTCTTATCTACAACAAAGGAGGCAAGAAAAGACAATGGGGAAGAGACAGTCCCCTTGGTATTATAGCTGAGATGGTGAAGAAAGTGATGTGTGCCCAAACACAAACTGCTGACTGTTCCCCTAGAAAACCAGGCCTTCAATTTGGTTTTTATAGAATTTAGAGATGAGAAGATGCTGCCCTAGTTATTATCTTTGTTTCCAAAATGTTTGCAGTTGATGCTAAGACTTTAATTCAAAAATAAACCAAGACCCTCGCTCAAGAAGAAATTACAAATGAGAGTGGACCAAATTCACTAATATGGGTACACTTACTAGAAATTCTGGATATAATGTGTTAGTTCATATAGCTGGAAGTATCTCAGCTTACTTGCTTGGATGCATGAAACCTGGACTCAGTGGTGGCCTACATTTAACAAAGTGGAAATGGCACAGCTTCCCTGGCATGATGTGGAAGAGGAAATATAAAGGCTCAGAGTGACCAGAATATTAAGAGTGAATTTATCACATGCAATTTGCATATCCACCCTAATCCTGATAATACCTTTTCTACGGCAGACTAGGTCTAGTCAGAAGGCAGAAACCACATCAGCAATTTGAACAGAGAGATTTTATCATATGGAATTATTAATTAGTAGCAGAATATGAACTACTAAGAGAGATAAAGAGACCTCTAAAGAATACTGAAATAGTGGGGCGCCTGGATGGCTCAGTCGTTAAGTGTCTGCCTTCGGCTCAGGTCATGATCCTGGGATCCTGGGATCGAGCCCCACATCGGGCTCCCTGCTTGGCGGGAAGCCTGCTTCTCCCTCTCCCGCTCCCCCTGCTTGTGTTCCTGCTCTCACTATCTTTCTCTCTGTCAAGTAAATAAATAAAATCTTAAAAAAAAAAAAAAAAAGAATCCTGAAATAGCAGATGTAGGGAATAGCCACTTACTGTAGGGCAGAGGTAGAGTAGTAAAATAAAGGTAAACTTGGAAGAGGGCCTCTATCTTCCAACCTCGTTCACCCGAGGCTGAACTTCAGACTTTGGAGAGGATGTGGCTGTTGCCCACTGGATGGCAGAAAAGCTCACTGAGGCATCACAGGTCAAGGCTGGCAAATAGGAAACATGCCAGCTGGCATGCCAGGAAAAGTTTCTGGAAACCTCCTCGCTGGGGTGCCAGTAAAATTAGCTGGAAAGCCACCCACTGGCATCCCAGCAAAACTTACTACTAAGATGCCACTGGGAAACCCACTACACAGTGTGTACTACAATGTCTCTTAAACAGAGCCCGCAGAGAAGCTGCCAGCTGGTGAGAAAGCTACCCTCTGGCAGCCACAGCATAAGAGCAAGAAGAAAACACTGGAACCAGAAACTGAAGCCCTTTCTTCTTCCAGGGTTTCTCCAAGACCCTCTGCTGACAAGGTCTAACATTGCGCCAACTGGTAAAGGAGAGGAGAGTGAATTTAGAGCTGAGAGGCATAAATTGATAACGTGCGCAGCTGGGGATCTAATGAAATAAAACTGGCCACGAGGTGGTAACTGTTGAAAATGAATAATGGGTACACAGGATTATTATGCTATTCTGTCTATTCTATATATTTCAAATTTCCCATAATAAAATGTTTTCTTATCTTTGTTTTCCTAAAAACATAGGCTCTGGGGTCAACCCACTTGACCTCAAATCCTGGCCAATTACTAGCCAACTATTGTGAGGCTCTGTTTCTCCATTTGTGATAATAATACCTAGCTAATTAGGGGTATAGAGAGGATTAAAATAGGTATTATATGCAAAACAATTAGAGTAGAGCTATTATGTGTTAAGTTCTCCATAAATCTTAGCTATTATTACTATTTGTATTATTTATACTGGTGCTGACAGTTGTAATTCTTAAGGGCCCTAATGTTAGTACCAAACCATAAAAATAAACATGTGTAAAACAGGAGTGGTAATTCATAAGAAATTGTTCCATAGATTCAGTTGGTTTGAACCTTAGAATGCTTATATAAAGATCTGTTATATATTTGTCCTTGAAGGAATAACTTACCTTATCTTTTATTTTGTCAGCTCTAGCATCCAAAGGCTGGTTTTTGTTTTGTTCCTGATTACATTTTCGATTTCCTCCACCTGAGCTTATACTTTTAGTTTGTCCCACAGAACTTGAAGCAGTAGTGGATAATACAGGTGTGTTGATACCAGATACAGATGAGGTACTGTTTCCATTTATTGACCCATTTACACCTTGAAAATAAAAACAAACATGTTTATCCAAGACAATATTGTTCAGTCAAAGGAGGAATGAAGTAATGATACATGCTATGTATAATGTGAATGACTCTTTAAAACATCATGCTAAGTGAAAGAAGTCAGACACAAAGTCACATATTGTATGATTCGATCTGTATGAAATATGCACAATAAATCTATAGAGACAGTAGACAAGCTAGTGATTGCCAGAGACTGAGGGAAGGAAAAATGGGGAGAAACTGCTTAAGGGGTATGGAGTTTTCTTTTGGAGTAATGAAATGTTTTGAAACTACACAGAGGTGGTGGTTGTTCAACACTGTGAATGCATTAAATGCCACTGAACTGTTCACTTTAAAATGGTAATTTTATATTTATCTGAATTTCACTTCAATTAAAATAATGTTTATAAATATAATTAAATGCAAATATTTCCCTTTTCAGAGCAAACTCACCAAAAACTCTTACCCAAGTGAAAAATGATAATAATAATAAATCATTCAAAATCCTATTATAATTTACAAATGCTATTCTAACAACAGTTATCAACTGCAGAAATATTAATGATCACTTAAAAGAAAAAAAGGAGTACTTGGATATTAGTTTTGATGAATTTAATGCTTAATTACAGAAGTAAATCTTATACTGAAATAAAGGAAAAAGCCATGGGAGTTGAGAGTTAGAAGCCCTGGGTTCAAATCCTGCCTCTGCCACACTGACATGTAAGCAGTCCTCAAATCACTTATTTATTCTTGGATGCGAAATGAGGATACTTCCAATCTCTCCGAGTTATTGTAAGGAGTAAGCAAGACATTGTGAAAAAGTGTCTAGTACAATGTTATATAAATGTTATTAAACCTAAACTCTACTGAAAATAGGTATTGGAATGGAGAGTTTGTAATACATCACTTAAGTTAACAGGAGTACCTTTTTCAGGACCATTTCTATTACTTTTTCCTGAAGTCCTTGAATGGAATGAAGAAGAATCATGATTCTGGGCTGGAGGAGCAAACAGTGGTGGAATTCCCAGTAATGGTGGAAAGAAGGTTGCCCCTGTACGACTATGAACATCTGTTGTTCGCCACCATTCTGCACCTCAAAACCAAACATCAAACAAACAAGCAAACAATACTTGAATTAACTTCCTAGTTAATGTAACAATGCTTTTTATATTTTATTCCTGGAAAAAATATCAAGTTCCATCTTGGAACAGAACAGCTGAATCATACACAGTTCTGATCATCTAACTATAAGACAGCTGATTAGATGTTATGTTATACACTCATCACTCCTCTCATTAAGATAGTATCCAAGGATCTTCACTTGGCAACTTCTTTGAACTCAAGTTTATGAAGAAAAAAGGTAGTCTATGGTTTTAAAAATAAAATGGAAAATTTGGAAGGGCAAAGAACTGTTTGACTTCTTGATCACTTATACCATAATTTTTCTAAATTAGTAAAGAAATAATATTTAAGAATATACTAATGTATTTCAAAACCTTAGAATTTAAGGTTATCATTTACAACCTATGTAAGAATTTCCTATGTAATTTAAAAAAATATGTTTAAATTACATACAATTTAAATCTTGGTCTGATAAATCATAAATAATAATACAAAGACTGCTACTATAAACCAGTATACCTCAAGTGCATTTATGAAAGAAGATATTCTATACTTAAATAAAAACATAAAGATAGCAAAAGCAGTGGGGTTTTTTTTTTTTTTGTCTCAGAAATGAAAAGTATTCAAAGATTTCCAAAACAAATCATTAAAATATAAAAGGTTTATAACATTCCTCCCCATAAAGTTAATAAGGAAAGCTTGGATTTTGTTTATATTTTCTCTCATAAATTACAGATAACAATGATTGTTATATCAATGTAAAATGAATCAATGGTAGAAAATCATCACATGCAATTTAGATGTTCAAACAGTGGCTCTTAGTTAAAACTTTTAGAAAAGGAGAGAAGCCAAATTTTATAAACACAGTGTTCAAAAAGGGTGAAGATTAAGAAGAGATTTGAAAATAATCCAAAAGAAAGTCTTGTATTGCCCCATTTAAAATCTCAGAAATAATCTTTCCACTTGGCTAACCTGCCAGATCACCAAATCAGTTATGACCTTTCAGGTTATTCTTCCAAGAGATATGATATATTTTTCACTGATTGTAACCACCACAAGAAAATTCGAGAAAAGAAACCCAATAATATAGTATGGGAAAAATTCAATACTGTCAGTTTACTGTATTGTATGATCTTTAAATCTTTTCTAGGAATATCTCTTCATTAAAAATAGGATGTAATGCAATGTGCACCTTCATTATCTAATGGCAAAATCTGTTTTCTTTAAAAAGTGAAATGTTCATGGTAGCTGCTATTCTAAAAGGTCTAAAAACAGTATAAGCAAAAAACTGCAAAAGCTATTCTTCTGCACTGCAGGAAGGCATTGCTAGTGAAATGGCATGAATGCATATTTAGCGGTGCCTGAATGATGGGAACTGAACCAAGAATAACTCTACAAAAGCATTAATCATTTATCCACTGTTTAGATGAAAGAAGTATATTTAGGTGGGAAGAAAAACTGTGTATTTTGGACTTGTCTCAGCACAGCTGGAATCTATTATTATGTATAGGTTTGAAACCTAGGTTCCAAATAGCTAATAAAAAGGGACTGACGTTTCCTAAAGATATTTATATTATTTAATATAGAGTCTATAATTAAAGTGTTACAGCTGAATGTATAGACTTCATAAACAACCCACAAATCAGTAAGGTAATCAAAGTATAATAAGATTCAAATATTTTAGATATAACCTCAGGAAAAAAAAATAACCATAACACTGTACTTTAGAACGTCACTATAAATAACTACATAATGGGGATTAGAAAAAAAAGTTGGAAAATGTGTATGTTATAAACAAGCTGACACCACAGGTAAAAAAACAAAAACAAGTAAATAAAATCAATAAAATAAAAATACGAAAATGGTAAAGCTTCTGCCTACAAACTTTATAAATGTCTAATATTTCATAAGAAATAATGTAATTTTTGTTAAATGACAAGCTTATTTATCTTCCAAGTTTAAGAAAAGAGAAAACAAATTTAGTCACTCACAAAATAGTTTGTTGATAAAACAAAATATACAAAATAAGGTTTACTTAAACCTGCCTATGATGAGTTTCTAAATGTATTCAAAGGAGGTAACAGCATATTGGCAACATTAATCATATTCAACTGAAAGAGTCTAATATTTCAGATGATACTGAGCCTAGAAGATCTAGCAGAATTTTTAAATCTTTCATACTTGATAGAGCCAGATGCTTCACAGAAATTCATGGTAATATAATATAAAAATATAATGACCAAAAATTATGAAAATTTTTAAAGAAATTACTATGAAATACTATTTCAATATAAAATGGAAATAATATACTAATATCCATTAAATAATTTTGCATCTGTTGATTTAATCATCTGAAATGCAGAAAAGTACATAAAATTTTAAAGTAAGTTATTCTTTATTTAAAATTTCTAGTAATTTCTTCCTTGTGTGTCTTCTATTTTTAGGTGATTTCAAAAATTTGGCAATTAGATTACCCTTTTGAATAAAGGCAATTATAGAGAATTTAAATTTAAATTATTATACCCAATCTACAACTTAAACAAATGAGTCGTCTAGATCTAGGCATAGTGTCCATTTGGCGAAAAAAAGTATGCTTATATAGACATACTTTCACCATTAAAGACTGTCTTGTAATTGTCTGTTTATCCATCTCCTAAAAACTGTAAACAACACATACTATGTCAAGGTATTCCTCAGTGCACAGAACATACTAGATGCTCAAAGAATTTTGTACAATAAATTAAATGAGTGAATAATTCAGGCTCTTAGAGAAGTTATTAACTTTCTTTTTATATAGTGGAAGTATCAACACTATTGAAGTCCAGATAAGTAACTCTTTACACTTGTTAACTAACATTCCAGTACAGATAGTATTTGATTTTAATAATGTAGCAATTATATTGTGGTTTAGAAAAGCTCAAAAGCAATGGTGTAATAAACTACGACAAAATGATAAAAAAAATTTTAAGACATCAGTAACTATATTACTACTATCTATTTTGATTTTTAATCAGAAATCCTGTATTTCAGCAAATGTCTACTGGATTGATCACCTTGCTAAGCGATCATGTTAGAAACTGGCCAAAATAAATTCCTATTAGTATTTTTTTTTAAGACTTAGTTTAAGACTTTATTTTAACTTTCTAGGCATATTACCTCTCCCCACCAGCTCCTCTCTCCCAGACAGCTGAATTAAAAAAATAATATGACTCAAGAAACAGTGCTTGAAATATACATCCAACCATCTTTCCATTCTGTATATAGTTAAAATGAGATACTTGTTTCCTTTTGAAGAAGCACTTGACAGTTTATTACCCATTAAAGTGGGCAAGAGGAAATAATAATGATAATTACTAATTATGTACTTATCATGTATGCTAAACATTGCAATCAGTACTGATATGGCTTATCTCCTTCAATCTTCACAAGGGCCCTAAGAGGCAGGTACTATTATTTATTCTCATTTTTCAGATGAGAAAATTGAGGCAGAGTGGTCAGATTACTTGTTCATGATCACACAGCTAAAATGTAACATAGCCAGATTTAAATTCAGGTCTATTTGTCTCTAGAATTTTGCTCTAATTTTTAAACTATTTTATGTAACACCAAACCATGCATCCCTTACTAAAATTTATTATAGAAAATCAATCACTGGAAACACATGAAAATTTAGACTTTCAAAATAATATAACAAGAAAAATTATAGCATGCTTGTCCAATTAAAGCTTTAATTGGTGCCTTCCTGAGCTCCCGAATTTTTCAGAACTTGTAGAATTGGGGATAATTCTGGTCTTGCTGTAATGCAAGTGGTGCAAATCTATAGTTGTTCTGATCAAATATGGAAAAATATAGAAATTTAAGAGCCAAGTTCATCATCCTTGGAAAGTGCAGAGAAGTGAGAACTCAAAATAAAAATACAGAAATACTCATTATAAGAACTGTAATTTACTTTCCACTGTAAGTTAAATAATTTTTTAAAAATCAAATAAAGCTAAAAAAATTCATCAAGCTCTACACTCACAATATGTACACTTTCCTCCATGTTATATTTCAATAAAAAGCTTGAGAAAAACTTGGCCTAATTATTCACTTTTGTGGCAGATGCCCCTTTCTCTAGCTAAACACTTGAATACAATTGTGCTGCCATCTAGCACACATAGTGTGGGGGTTCTTTCGCACATGATAAATAGGATTGCATCAATTCTTGTACAAGAGTTTTAATATACCAGGCATTAGACTATTCTTTTTGTTCAATTTAATAAACAAATTACTGCTTGAACATTTTCAAGCTTTCCTCCTTTCCTTGAACACTGTTTGTAACAGATGTTTACCTGGAAAAGATGCTAGTTGGGGATGTGCGGCTAAGGCTGTGGGTGTACCAAGTGTCCCCAAACCACCAAATTCTGAATGCCCTGAGCTGGCTGAATGTAGACCAAAGACTGGGTGGCTGACCATTGGGAAGGCACTCGACACTGTGGACAGGTTAAACGGTTGATCCCCAGCTGCTCTGAATAAATGTCCTGGGAGGGAAAAAAACACACTTAAAGTTGTACTATAAAAACAGATGAGATTTATCTGATTTCAGTGTTCATAATTAAAATTTATAATAATTTCTTATCAATTAAATTTTTATTTTACATTTTTCCTTTTTCTATTTCTGCTCTTCAAACCCTACAGAATATTTCTAGAAATATGAAAGTACTCTAAATATAATGAAAATGAGTGGTATAACCTTATTTACTTCGAATTTGAGATTTGGAAAATAATGTTTTAGGTACGTAATTGTCACTAATTATAATAGTTTGACCTGCTGACGTGAGTTGAACTTCCTGTTAATACATGTACATTATTATCAATTTTTTTTTTACTCATAACAAGGAAAATAAAAGCGTTCTATTAACATAAGGTTGAAAACCAATGAAGTTAGTCCAGAATTCGTCACCAAGCCATTATGCAAATTATCACACACTCTGGGCAAAGCATTCCCAGTTCCAAGTGCCAGAAGTGAAGCTATGGTCTCCAACAGCTCTCAGGTGAGGAGAGTTCATACCAAAAAGGGATATATTCTAGCCTAATAAAGCAATACAAAAGATAGCATAAAGATTAAATGAACAAAGTTACTAAGATATTTCTAAATGCATCTAAGGGTGGTTATCAATATAAAAGTCATTTTTAACTTTGTGATGGAAGGATCACATTCAATTCAAATGCATGACTTTTCAATCTCCACTCTAAAGAGAATCTAGTTCTAAGTGTCATAAACTCCAGGTTGAAATGTTATACAACTAAAAACACAACTTATTTTTCATACTTTGTAAGAGATTTGACAGAAATTTGTTAATACTTGGAAATCCTCCTTTTACTTCCAGGAAATAATTAAGTTTCCCTAGCCTGATACTATGAAAATAGAGTATCAAACCTCACACTCCAGGCTATTTTAAGAATTTATTGTGTGAAAGGTATTATGCTCTGTCTTAAAGTAAGGATAGGTCTTCTTTATTATCTTCTGTTTATATCATACCTAATTGTGCACTGCAATTTAATTACTTTTAACATAATACATTTGAGAAATGTAAAAATAAAAGCTAAAAATAGGTAGACTTTTTGTTATCATTTATCAGTTATCAAGGAGATCTCTGCACTGCTTTTTTATTCCCTGAGAGCCAAGAGGATCATCAAAAACGTTAGAGTGTACCCTCAGAGACTAATATAAACCCTATATCATTTACTGAAATAACATTACATTTTTTTATTGAGGTAGTAAGATTTAAATAAATTACACCAAGTATATCTTATATCAACTTATAAGATAAAAACTTCTGATTGAGGATCAAGGTCCCATTATAACAACACAATAGCTGGGTCTCACAGGGAAGATGCTCAAAGTGTCTTTGCAAGGACGGCCCACAAAGAAACTGTAAAGGAGCACAAGGGAGTCAGCCAATCTTTGTTTCTGTTCATCACAGCCTAAACAGAAAATTTTTGAATTCAGTACTTTTGTGTTATCAGAATTCTAGATTACATTAGCACTGAAGTTGAGTCAAACAAAAATAGGGCATACTACTAGAAAAGGTCATTCAGACATCATTAAGACTAGCAACAGGCCACCAGAAAGACTGTGTAAATTTTTTTTTTTTTTTGCAAATTCTCAAAAAGCCAGCTAGTTTCTCTAAAAAAAAATGAACCTGTAACATTAAGAACCAGTATTTATATATTTATTTTTACACGTAAAATCCCTGGTTCTCACCCATCAATTCAACTTCGTGAATCAGATGTCCTTAATCAAATGTTTCATTTATAAAACATACTATAATCAGTTACATTTCCTTTTACATCAGTTTTCTGGATAAGCAAGTTGAAGTGAACATTCTAGTTTGAGGATTTTAGAATCATTTTTCATTTATATTTTATAAAATAATAATTCTTAAATTATATTTGTCAACTCTATGTAACAGTTATTTAATATGAAAAAAATCTGTGGGGTAAACTCAAAACTATACAAATATAAAAATTCAGAACAGATTAAAATTATAAAGGGTCAGAAGCTGATAGAAATACTTCTATAATAGCTAATGAACTGGTAGTAAGCATTCTTAGATGCATAGTTAAAACATCAATTTTATTTTTGTGAAGAAGTAAATGAGCTAAACCTTGGAGTCTCATGAACAGAAAACATGAACAATATCTAAATGAAGTTGTCACTCACTCTACCGGCAAGTGATAGGGCAGCGGAGCACAAAATCGGAACTTTTAGAAGTCAGCTCCACTGTGGGACATCGCTCCAGTGGCTAAGCAGTGGGTGGAACCCTCGCGGGACAGTGTGGTCTCAGACCCTCAGGGTCACAGGAAGACCAGGGGTGCCTGAGTACAGCAGAGCTCCCAGGTTTCAGAGCGGGGAAGCCGGCTGCAGAGACGGAGCCGAGGAGCGGGCTCGCAGCTCAGGGT
>NC_138371.1:65566760-65571827 GCF_054177405.1 Leptonychotes weddellii | reverse complement strand
GGAGGACGGGTTAGCCTGGTGATGGGTATTAAAGAGGGCACTTTCTGCATGGAGCACTGGGTGTTATACACAAAGAATCATGGAACACTTCATCAAAAACTAATGATGTAATGTATGGTGATTAACATAACATAATAAAAAAAATAAAATAAATAAAACCCACATTCAGGGGAATGGGAGGGGGGAGGGGGACCAAAAAAACCACAAACAAACAGACATACAAAACCCATGTTCACCCTTAAGCTCCAGCTCTTGAACTGTCTTGATCTTCTCAATTGTATCTTTTAATAATATTTCTGGTCTGCTTTATTGGATTTTCTTTTCTAAAAGTAAGCATTCTTAAGGATTTTGTCCAGCTATATTTATTTCTTTCTGTATGCTTTCTTTCTCAGTTATTTCATGTGCTTCCACTGTTTTTTAACTATCACTTCTACGCAAATAATTGGTAAACTAGGATTTTAGTTCTTTGAGAACAAAAGCTGAATCTCATTTATCTCAGTATCCCCAATACTTGTAAAGTGTGAAACATAATTGACGTTTAACAAATGTTTCCCAATGTTGTACTTTTGGTCACATTATTTCTTCTACTTCACAACTCCCCTATCCCCCCATCTGTGTAACATGCTTTTTCATTTCTTTTGCCTCATATAATCCTATCTATCCTAACCATCTCAGAAACATATTGCGTAAGAAGTATCTCTGAATTTCCCAGACATGCTTTGGGGTTTCTTTGAACTTTCATGATTACTTGCTATCTTTTACCATACCATTACTAGAATATAAAGTTACAAAGGAAAAGGCCATCTCTTAATCATTTTTACTCTCTACAAAACACTGCATAAAACAAACCTATCGCTGCAAGGGCAACACTTCCTAATACCTGCTACAGACAACTAAAATGATACTTTTGTTTCTTTCTTCTTTTAAAAGGCTAGAACAACCAGGAATTATTCTTTAAATGGTTAAGAATACAGTTGATCCTTACACAACATAGAAGTAAGGGGCGCCAACCCTCCCTCCACCCCCTCTGCAGTTGAAAATCCTCCCAAAACTTAACTACTAATAGCCTATTGTTGATTGGAAGCCTTACTGACAACATCAATAGTCAATTAACACATATTTTGTATGTTATCTATATTCTATACCATATTCTTACAAAAAGTAAGCTAGAGAAAAGGTTAAGAAAATCATAATGAAGAGAAAGTACATTTACAGTACTATACTGCATTTTTTTTATTATGTTATGTTAATCCCCATACATTACATCATTAGTTTTAGATGAAGTGTTCCATGATTCATTGTTTGTGCATAACACCCAGTGCTCCATGCAGAACGCGCCCTCCTCAATACCCATCACCAGGCTAACCCATCCCCCCCAACCCCCCTCCCCTCTAGAACCCTCAGTTTGTTTTTCAGAGTCTATCGTCTCTCATGGTTCGTCTCCCCCTCCAATTTCCCCCCCTTCATTCTTCCCCTCCTGCTATCTTATTGAAAAGAAAAGTGTGTATAAGGGGACCACACAGTTCAAACCTGTGTTGTTCAAAGGTCAACTGTAGATCTCACTTTTTCTCTGCTCCAATTATAAAAAGCATTCACAATGTTACTCAAAGGTCTTTGGGAAATTAGAAATTGATTTAATTCTATGTTGCGGCTTTAATCTTTTATACAGCAGGGGTGCTGTTTAGATTACACCCTTGGTTCTATTACCAGAACAATGTCCTTAGCCTTTAGCGGTCTTGAAATTTTAAGCTACTGTTCACCTTGATTTTTGATCATGGACTGGTGGTGGCTCAGTGAATGCTATAACTACATTTAAAACAGAGCACTGATACGGTCTTACATGAAACAAAATACAACATGAATCAAACAGGCTCTATTAATATTACAACAACAAAATAAGATTATTTGGATATTAGAATGTTCCACTTCTGGAGAAGTAATTTTTTTCTACATTAATATATCTAATATCATAAGATGCTCCCAAATAATAACTTATTATGATTAAAACTCTTCAATTTTGCTCAGAGAAAACATTTGCAACCTGATAAATTGTATCGTAAAATGAAAATAATTTTAGAAGATTACACTTATTCTTTTCAACAGATATTAACATTCAAACATAATTTCTATATTATGAATGAACTTTTTAGTTTCTATTTTAATGGGTAGGTAACAATGCACATTTTGCATAATAAAAATTAATATACATCCATAATACCTAAGTTCTGACTTATATTATAAGAAGCTGAACACTTCTGAGCAGAGCTTTTCAAATTCTGCTAGTCAACATATGTATAGGTGATTTAAAGCAGTTACATGTCAGTGTCTCAGTAACAACGCACGGAAACTGCAAGTATCTTTATTAATGATAGTGCATTTCATGCCACAACACAATAAGGGTTTTCCTCCCACAAGAACAAAATAGTATAAATACTGTACTAATGCCTTGAACCTGAACTACCAGTGAACAAAATCTCCTGTCAGGAAAAGTCCAGATAGCCAATTAAAACAAAATAATTACAAGAAGTATGCTAAAGCATCTAATCTTTTTAAAAACCAAGGAGACTGATTACAATGATAGAACTCCACAAATGTTGCTTTTTGTATGCTAGAAATAAAAATGTCTTTCTTTAATCTTTCATTGCTTCACAAACTTGTTGCAACATGTCTTCAAACTCGTCTCTAGTTCTTTAAAATTATAAGCATAATTTTACAGCATTGCAAAATCAGCTTCTAGAATACAACCTGCAAAGTAGGCTAATCATCAAGGATGGCAGCGCATTCAAATAAAAGTTACATGTGTACTTTAACACTAGTAATGAATAAGTGTAATAACCAAATTGAACATCATCAAAATTACTGTAAATTAAAGAAATGCTCAAATTACTGGCTCACATTAAAATTCTTAAATATATTAATCTTCAAATATTCTGGAACTCAAAGTGTACAAACCTTAACCTTGAACTTTGATTAGAGAACAGAAAGAATTCTACAGTTAATGGTGACATTTCCTGCAAATAATCTTCATTCTATTCCTGCAGTCTCAAAACTTTCTCAGTAAGTTAACCCCTACATTTTAATATTTAAAAAGATGCATGGCATGGAAATAAAGCCTTTATTTTGAGATTATTTTAGGACTCACAAGAGTTGCAAAATTAGTAGAGTCCCAACCTCCCTATGTTAACATCTTATACGACAAAATATAATTTTCAAAACCAGGAAGTTAATCTTAATTAACTAAAATTAAAAATTTATTCAGATCTTATCAGTTTTAGTTGCTGTATCTCCTTAATTTTCTCTTATTTGTGACAGTTCCTCAGTCTTCGCTCATGATCTTGATCCACTGAAGAGTACTGGTAGAACATCTCTCAATGTGAGTTTGTCTGATGCCTTCTCATGTTTAGAAGAGGTTAGGCAACATTGGGAAGGAGAAGCAATACACTCTTCTCAGTGCAACATATCTGGGGTCCAAGATGTTGCTATTTGTCCTGGTGATACTAACTTTGAACACTTGATTAAGTTGTGATCTGCCTGGATTCTATGTCAAGTTACTATTTTCCTTCCAAACAGTTTTTTTTTTTTTTTAATTAGAAAATAAGTCATTAATAGCCTAGGTAACCTTGGGAACTAAAGCTGCCACTCTCTAACACTGAACATGGTAAACCGTTTTCGTTTCAGTTCAGCAAATGACTGTTGTTAAAGACAGGAGCAGTTCCTCTTTTGTAAAAAGCATTTTTGTTAGACCAATGAAAGGATTTAGAGCTCATGGATTAAGATGCTAAAAATATATAATATTTTATATATACTTTTATCTTCAAATCCAGCTGCACTTTAATAATGAAATAGAAAAAAAGACCACTAAAAATAATCAAATTCCAAAATCTTATTTTACCTATGTTTCAATAAATAAAAAATTATTATAATGAGCAAAAATTATTAAAATCAGCTTTGAGAAACATACTGGGTATATTAATTTGCTGGGGATGCCATAACGAAGTACCACAAACTGAGTGCCTTAGAACACAAGGTATCATCTCACAGTTTCAGAGGTTAGAAGTCTGAAATCAAAGAGGTGACAGGGCCATGCTCCCTCTGAAGGCACTAAGGAAGGATCTGTTCCATGCTTCTCTCTTAGCTTTTGGGAACCTCAGGTGTTCTTCATATGTCCTCACATGGGCTTCTCTGTGCATGTCTCTGTGTCCAAATTTCCCCCTTTTATAAGGAAACGAGTCGTACTGGACCCTATTTCCAAATGGGTCACATTCTGAGATACTGGGGGTTAGGACTCCAGTATCTTTTTTTGGGAGGAGGTAAAATTTAATCTATAACACTGGGCTTATTTTTATGAGTACTTAACTGATTCAAAGGCATTACCTTCTATAGTAATTTACTGTTTAAATTCTAAATTAAAACTACAAATAAAAGTTAAAGTAAAATAATATTTCAAAAACAAACCCACTGAGGAAGTCTATACAGCTGAACATTTGAGAGCCTTTATTTATGAAATTTATAGATATCTACACTATAGACAGATCAACTAAAAATGTTATAATAGTTATTTATACCATAACATAAATACTAAAAGAAACTGGAATGAAACCTTGGCTTTATACTCAAACCCACAAGAATAGGCCTATCTCATTTTTTTGATGATTGTCTAGCGACTGTAAACTTAACTCTTGGTTATCTTTTAAATGAGAAGTTCTAATGAAATAATAACTTTGGACTTGCAGGGTTTTATTTATTCATTCCCTGTCCAGTAAGGTCAACTGATGCTTTTTTTTTTTTTTTTTAAGATTTTATTTATTTGATAGAGAGAGACACAGCGAGAGAGGGAACACAAGCAGGGGGAGTGGGAGAGGGAGAAGCAGGCTCCCCGCGGAGCAGGGAGCCCGATGTGGGACTCGATCCCAGGACCCTGGGATCGTGACCTGAGCCGAAGGCAGTCGCTTAACCGACTGAGCCACCCAGGCACCCAAGGTCAACTGATGCTTTAAGATTCCTCACCATGTGGCTTATAATGCCCATCCCCAACTAAAATCTGCATTAGCCATTTGGTACTACCAG
>NC_138371.1:65549877-65566660 GCF_054177405.1 Leptonychotes weddellii | reverse complement strand
TATAATTATATATTGTGAAGAGTATGATGGAGGAAATTATTAGGGACAAAAATATGTAACAGTGGAACAATTACCTAGACACTGTGAAAAGAGGAGAATTCTCCAATTAATGTCTCAGGACATTTAACCTGAGAAAAAGCATAAGAATCAGCCACATGAAAATTTCCCAGACAGAGGGAGAACATGTTTGACATCCTGGTTTGGGAAAGAATGCTTTGTATCTGAAGAAGTAGAAGGCCAGGGACTCTGAAAGATAATGGGAACAGAATGAGAACAGTACCAGATAAGTTGTGGTTGTTTTTTTTTTTTTTTTTAAGATTTTATTTATTTGACAGAGAGAGACACAGCAAGAGAGGGAACACAAGCAGGGGGAGTGGGAGAGGGAGAAGCAGGCTCACCGCGGAGCAGGGAGCCCAATGCGGGGCTCGATCCCAGGACCCTGGGATCATGACCTGAGCCAAACGCAGATGCTTAACAACTGAGCCACCCAGGCACCCCCAGTAACCAGATAAGTTTTAAGTAGGCAGAGATTAGATCATGAAGAGTATATCAGTTAGGTCAAAAAGTACCAAACACCCAATTCAAAATGGCTAACTGAAAAGGTGAATGTATTAACTCATATTGTGTAAAAACTTTTGGAAACAGCTCCCTTTAGATAAGGAAGACTGATTGAAAGTTTACCAGTACCTAATTTCTCTTTCTTCTCTTGGCTCTATGTCCTCAAATGGGCCCTTTCTCCTATGTTTGTGAGACAAAACGGTATCCTTTCTCACTAATAAAAATCCCAGAATGGAGTCTCTTTGTCTTTGATCAGTCTGACTTACATTATGTGCCCATTATTCCTTAACCAATCACTACTGCCTGGAAAAAAAGATATTTGGATTGACTAGACTGGGTCACATATCACCCCTGGGGTCTTAAGTGAAAATTTTTTTTAAAGTGATTCGTTTTGACGGGGACAATTTCAGGTAATATTGTAGTGGTGGTGTAGAGGTCACATGAACCATCCACAGAAAATAATAATAAAACCTTGATTTAAAACAACATCAGGAAATTTAAAGGGGAAACTCTGGCAGTGAGCAAACCACAGAAACAATGAGGCTCAAATTCAGAGCCTGAACTATCCAAATGCCTAGCTATGAGTACACTGCATGAATGGGGATGGACCCAAGGGGCACAGCAAAATAGCTAGCAGAGAACATAGAGAAATCTACTCTTGAAAGACAGAGCTACCCATGGCAGATCAGTTGAGTTTGATGTATTTCTTAACTGAGTCCATTCCTTCACCATGATTAGCTTAGACAGCAGAAAGCCTGAAGCATCAGAGTACAGAGTCCAAAGCTGGCGGAACAGCTGGAAAGTAGTACAGGGTAATCTTAGAAGCAAGGGAACCAGAGAGAAAGAGACTCATCTCTGCCTAAGTACTTGGCTGACCCGACAATTTTCACAGGCACAAAGGAGACCCACAGGGTGCCAGTCTAAAACAGCAACCGTGGAAAGCCAAAAAACAGGGCACAGATCATCATCAGTATGTTTTTGACCACAATGACATTAAAATGGACATCAATAAAAAAAAAAATCAAAATGTCAAATTGTACTTAACAGGGAAATTTATAGCATTAAATGCATATATAAGAAAAAGAAAGGTCTTAAATAAATGATCTAAGCTTTCCCTTTAAGAAGTTACAAAAAAAAAAAAAAAAGAAATCACACTCACAGAAAAACAGAAGGAGATAATAAAGGACAGAAATCAATAAAACAGAAAACTGAGAAAAATCAATGAAACCAAAAGCTCGTTTGTCAAAAAGATTAATAATATTGATAAACCTCAAAAAATATTGATAAACCTCCAGTCAGAAAGAAAAAAGGGCACAAATTATTAATATCAATAATGAAAGAGAAGACATTCAAAGGATGAGGTATTATTTGGATCAACAATGTGCCCATAAATTCAATGATTTAGATGAAATGGACAAACTCCTTGAAAGACATCAACAACCAAGGCTCACTAAAGAAGAAAAAGATAACCTGAATAGTTTTATGTTGGTATTTAAAAAGTTGAACTCATGTTTTGTTTTGTTTTTTAAAGATTTTATTTATTTATTTGAGAGAGAGAGAATAAGAGACAGAGAGCATGAGAGGGAAGAGGGTCAGAGGGAGAAGCAGACCCCCTGCTGAGCAGGGAGCCCGATGCGGAACTCCATCCCAGGACTCCAGGATCATGACCTGAGCTGAAGGCAGTCGCTTAACCAACTGAGCCACCCAGGCACCCTGAACTCATGTTTTAATATCTTCCAACAACAACGACAACAAGAAAACCTTGAAAACCCAGATGACTTCACTGGTGGATTCTACCAAAAATTTAAGGAAGAAATAATACTAATTTGATACAAACTTTTCCCCAAACAGGTTTTCAAGAAGGAGGCAGAGGCATTAATTGAAATGGTCAAATTAAGAAATTATGATGAAACTTACAGCCATGGGATACACATGTGAGCATGAAAGTCCCATACTCTAGAAGACACAATATAAAATTAGTAGCCCAGGTCTGTGATGGCATTACCCACTTTGGCACTGCCTTTCAATGGGCTTGTGTGCTTAAATGCCATGCTTTCCTACTCATAGTTAAGCATTGTCAGAACTGACACATATCCTAAGTTGAGGCTTTTACTGGTCAACTTGCAATTTCCTCAATATACTATGATTTGGCACACTTCTATAGAGGGAATTAAGATACATATGTAAATCAGTCTCTTTAATTTTTCAAAGAAAAGTATGCATACTCAGGCTTTAGCCAGAGAAGTTTTAAATGGCTTATTTGTTTTATATATTCAGCATTTTTATAAGCTTTTGTTTGAAGGTTCTACCCTTAAAAATGGGTTGAAAACCACTGGTCTATGACACAATTTAAACTATCACTGAAATTTATCAAAGTTCTATCTTTGGATTAGGTCAATGACCACAAATCTCAAACAAATTTGATAAAGTGTAATTGTGAAACTATGATTCTCTTAGCCTTCACTCAGAGCCAGTATGTGGAATCGTCTGAGTATCTGTGAAATTGGCCCATGGGATACTGTGCATCATTTGGCTTGTTATACAAAGATTCTGGTGACATATTTCCTACACCATTCAGGGCCAGAAAAAAGTTCGGTTTTCATCTGAGGAATTGATATGCTTACTAGCAATGGTGTGTGAGTCGTGTAAGCCATTATGTTTTCCTTTTATTCTTAGCAGCTAATTCAGTAAGTTTTTTGTTCAGTAAGAGTGGCTTTCTTCAGCTAACACCTTTTCAGTTTTTAGAGCCTATGTTTTGAAAGTTTAGTTATTTTTTGTTTGTTTATTGTGCCAATACATTTACTGAAAGCTGTCCCAAATTATTTTTTAGAAATAGGCAGTTATTTTTAAAAACTCATACCTTAAAGGGAAAAGAAATATTACTCTTCTGATAAGACCAACAAAATCCATATGCAGATAGCCTTATATCAATCAATCATTATTGCAATGTTGTTTTCTAACCTAGTTACTACAATAAAATTAAAGTGTGTTGTGTTGTGAGATGCAATCCTCCCAGGTCCCTGCATGTTGTCGCTGGGTATGCTAAGAATGCAAAGCCTAGACCACTCTTTAAGCAGGCCATTTCTCAAGATTGCATTTGCAAGGAACAACCCTGAAAGATAAAGCAACATCTTCTTTAAGACAAAGAGTGGGTTTGCTTTCATTTTTATGAAAGCAATGGATTCCCCAAGTTCAGTATTCTTCAGCTGTGATACAAACCCACTGCATTTATAAGGTTCAATTGGGCCATCAGGTAGCCTCTGTGGGACTTGGGAGGCATGGGGAACCAATGCCAACATGATATTCATGTTAATTGCTGTGACAATA
The DNA here is from genome assembly GCF_054177405.1 of Leptonychotes weddellii. Taxonomy (NCBI): domain Eukaryota; kingdom Metazoa; phylum Chordata; class Mammalia; order Carnivora; family Phocidae; genus Leptonychotes; species Leptonychotes weddellii. The sequence goes on along the minus strand of NC_138371.1, from coordinate 65,562,775 downwards.
AGTAATAAAATTTCTGACCCAGGAGTTTCATGTCTTCTGCCAGCATCCATAATAGTGACAGACTAACTTGTAGGTAGGTATAATCCCAAATCCTGACAAGGTATTCACTCAAAAAAATTAGTTGATCATTCAAAGTTTGAAAGGTTTGAATTACATCCTTTGTAACTCAGAAGAATTCCTATAGACATACCATTAATGAAGATGACAGAGAATGGCCAATTAAAATAACTGTTTAAAACAACAGAATGTCCTCAAAGGAGCCATTAAAGAACTGCTGAGGTTTTGGGGCACCTGGGTGGCTCAGTCGTTAAGCGTCTGCCTTCGGCTCAGGTCATGATCCCGGGGTCCTGGGATCGAGCCCCGCATCGGGCTCCCTGCTCCGCGGGAAGCCTGCTTCTCCCTCTCCCACTCCCCCTACTTGTGTTCCCTCTCTCGCTGTGTCTCTCTCTGTCAAATAAATAAAATCTTTAAAAAAAAAAAAAAGAACTGCTGAGGTTTTGACATTTTAAAGATGAAAATTGTTTTCTTGTCTCTATAAATCAAACAAATTGAGGAGATTTAAGTTGTTTATTAAGACAGAGTCCAGGCCCATTAACACTCTACGATCTTGTTTTAAAATGAAGAGAATTATCAGAATGAATGAGCCAAAAAGAATGAATCAAATAAGAGAAGACAGGAAAATGATAAATAGAGCTATGTAGGACAACTGCACATTCTCTTAAGCAACCTTTGGGTTGGAAGTTAATATAAGGCTTTACTTTAAACATAAACCATAACACTGTGAAAGCTAAAAACAAAAAAAAAAAAGCATTTTCTTAGAAAGTGAAAAAACTCATGCTGTACATACTGAAAGTATAATGCGTTAATAACTGATCTATTTCTGAATAAACATAGAAATAAAATGTTTCCATTCAAAATAAGCAACTCAATCTAAAAAGTCTACAGCCTTTTAAGTTGGTAAATAAATGATAAAAAATGAATTCCTTTCCAGACAAGGAAATTTCTGATGCTACCCAGCAACTCAGCATATCCCACACCCCTTTTGCAACTCCCAACAAAAAATAGTGCCCAACATGTGACTAATTCAGAAAACTGAGAAATTGGTAACAGCAAAGTGTCCAGAAAACTCATGGCTCTGTACTCAAGAATGCTATTATTCAACATTAAACAAAAATTCTCTAGAAACCTTATATAAAGACTAATTCAGAAGTAAATACAAAGTTAGACGGCAGATTGGAAGATACACTGAAATTAGTTGACAACTAAGGAGAGAAGAATTATAAAAAGCAGGGAAGAATAATTACAAAGATACAATTGTGTGCAATCACTTAGACAAACTAACTTAAGATAAACCTGCATCACTATTTTTGAATACAGCATATCATCGAAGGCATTCATCATTTCATATATAAGGGAAGTGTGCATGAAGTTGTGAAAGGACTTAACCAAGACTGCAGAGGACGCAAGAGAACAGGGATTTTATTTATTTATTTTTTTAATAAAAGAGTGTTTTATCTTAGTTATTTTATAATCACTAAGAAAATTCTACAAAAAATTGTTCTGATACATCAATGACAAAATGACATCCTTCCCGTCATTCCATTGATTAAAAAAATAATTGAACAAATATGTATTTGGCAATTTACCAAGGTATTTTGTTAGCAAACATTCCATATTTATGCACTGCATTTATCCAAAATTATAAATCTAATTTTAAAAAGTGAGATATCATTTAGTTCTTCTGCTTATAAACATATGAAATAATCTTTAAGATAAAAAATATTTAAAGTTAAAAAGCTTCCTAGTGATAAAGGAATGAGTTAATCACACTTAACATGTTTTCTTTTTTTAAAAAAAGGATGTATTCTACCAAACCTGTGTTTGAACAAAGAGTGATTTTGGGCAGTAATTAAAAAAACTTTCTACATAATTAATAAAAATTTATGGTATTTTAATTTCTGAAATAAAGCTCTTATTATTGTCTTTTTAGCAATCTAAACTTTGTTCACGTTTAAAGAGAAACTTGTCATGCTGTTAATTTTTAAAATATTTTCCATCGAGTAAATGATCTATCTCCCTTAGTACACATCTGTGAACAGGGGTAGCTGGAGTTTGGCGAAGGATTATTTCAAATACCAGAAGCAAATTTAGAATAAAAGGTCCATAGCATTAGTACCTAATCTTATCACCAAGGACTCCTTTGTATTTCTTCACTCCCTCATGGGCCTATTGTTTCAAAACATTTTGCGTGTACTCATTTATTAATTGAAATGGTCAAATTAAGAAATTATGATGAAACTCTCAAAGAGAGCTTCTAATAAGCATGAAAAGTGCAATCTCAGTGTGCTGGTAAAATACAGAAAAAGCACAAACTAGATGTTTAACCTAGTTATTGTTCAACAGGTCAAAAGAGGTAATGAAATCATTTTATTCAGTTCAATAAAATGCTACAAATGCAAATTAGTAAATGGATGGCATTCTAAAACTGAGTTAATAAAGGGTATTCACCACATGGGTTGATTGTAGAGCTAAGTGAAGCAGCTCCCGTGGAAAGGCCGCCTTTTGAAACTGATGAAGCCACAGAAGGTAGAGAAGATGAAGGTGTAGTAGTGGAGGCTGTTGAGGATGGTAACCGTTCTCCAGACTCCATATCTATGAGAGGGAGAAAAATGTTAATTCTCAGTACTAGATAGTGGAATTATTCAAAGAATTAAACATACCTTATTATCAAAATAAGTCAAACATTTAGGCATACTTTTATAAAATGTGAAATAATTTCAAAATACATGTTCTCTAGAAAGATAAAATATGGAATGAAAACATAAGTATAATTTAAAATACCAATTTATGAAATAAGTTTAATGTTAAGTGTACCAAAACTTCTCTTAATAGACTTGCATATAACATATTAACTTCTTATTCTTCCTAAATCACCTCATCATCTATTCATTTACAACAGAATACCCATATTATCTTAACTCAAGAGAATAACACCACATTTGAGTGGACTGTCTTCTAAATTCAGTCTTGAAAGTCTTAAGCATCCAAGGATCTGACCTGGTAACCTCTATCAGAGCAAGCACTCCTCCCCCACCAAAAAGACAAATATATTTTAGAGTTGTTACTAATGTCAGGTTTGAACTATAGTTAAAATGGCCTTAGTACAACCCATTTATAATGACCAATTCACTTACATGTAACTTTTTTTTTTTGCTTAGCTATTTCAGGTGCAAAGTTACATTGGTCTTGTTGTAAGTTTATGTTGATATTAAAAATCTAGAGTAGAAATGGGTGAAGGGGGATCAAAACGTATAAACTTCTAGTTTTAAAATACGTAAGTCATGGAATATAATGTACAACATGGTGACTACTGTTAGTATTACTATAGTGTGTATTTGAAAGTTCTAAGAAAGTAGATCTTAAAAGTTCTCATCACAAGAAAAAAAATTGTAACTGTGTGGTGATGAATGTTAAATAGGCTTATTGTGATGATCATTTTGCAATATATACAAATATCCATCATTATGTTTCTCTTCATATTCTGTCACTGCTCTCAATCACCTCTACAGATGATGATACTGCTATAATGAGTATATCCATATTCTTAAAGAACTTTTCTTTCTCTTTATTAGCATTCATCATGGAAAAGAGTAGTTGGTATTGATGGTTACATGAAACTAATGCTTAAAAGGCAGGTTTTGGGCCATCAAACAGTCACAAATGAGCTTGGAGACATGTGGCTGGTCTGATGGCAAGGCCCATACTGACATTTTCTCCACAAATTATTTTCACCAACAAGTCTCATTTCACTACATACAAAAATTATGTATCCTTTACCTAGTTAAGAGTTTACAGAAAAGGGCTATTTTTAAAAATGTATAGCTGGTAACCTCATTGTCTTAAAAAAATTCTAAAATGTACTATTTAAATATGTTATTTTTAAAAAATAATGTAAAGGTTTTTTTTTTTAAATTTGCCTTTATACTCCACAGCAAAAATAATTTGGTGATATAAATAAGTACTTTAGCTGAGTACTTGGCATAAAACTATTCAATAAATAATAGTCATTACTTTTTTTAGGATAATAAATTATGAACCCTACATATATTTCTTTCTGTTGCTGTAATTCTTTCTGTTGCTATAACTTGATTCAGGACTAAAGCAAGTAAAACCCAGAAAGCAAAATGAGCAGTCTCTACATATTGCTTATTGGAGATCTTTTCTTGGAAATGGTCATTAAAATTAAAAATATACATATACTTGGATCTTACAATCTACTTTTGAGAATCTATTCTGTAGAAATAAAATACTAGTAGGTTCCTTATTATAACATTGTTTAAAAATAAAATTTAAACCTGGCAATTAGAAAGAATAGAACTACAGCTAGTAGTATGATGTTAAGGGCCTTTTTTAGTTTCAGTAAAAGTGGAATTTTTCTTTTATTCTTGGTTCCTTTTGTTCATTTAAGTGGAAAAGGGCTTAACTTTAAAAAAAAATGCTTATGTAGAGCATAAGCTTTTCCTTAGAAGTTCTATTATCTACATTATTCATGTATTATTTTATTTCAACTATTTTGATCTTAGTACTGCAGCGATAAGAGTCCAGGGATGCTGCTAAACTCCTACAATGCACAGGACATCCCCCACACAGAAAATTACCTGGCCCAAAATGTTAGTAGTGCCAAGGTTGAGAGATCCTGATCTAAAGTATTAAAAATTATATTACTTAGAATTCAACTAACTAAAACTTTCTATTAAGTAGTAGTTCTACATAATTGTTATAATAAGATGATTCAAACTGATTTATTGACATTGTGACAAATTATAACATGATCATTATATTCAACCTATCATTTGTGTCAGTCTAACTCTAGTCTCTTATTTTACATTTTGTCCTAATTGTTTGAAATTGATAAAGTACGATATGTCATTAACACATATCAGAATATCTGCTCATGCTGGATAATATGAATTTTCTATATTTTACTAGGATGACATTTGCCAATAACAATTCTGAGAATAGACAAAAATCAGAATTACCACAAACAACTTTCCTGCATGATGATTTTCTATACTCATTCCAGAAAGACTCAATGATCAGTTGTTAACGATAACACTGTTCAAATTCAGGCATATCAACCTTCCCTTTTGTGTAATCACAGTGTTTATGAATGCTGACATCTGCTGGGCATAAACCTGAGCAGGTGCTATTAGGGAAGGACAAGACACGTTGACTAAGAAATACAAATGTGATCAGCTGCCCTTTGTTTTAGTTGCACGATTCTTCAGTGCTAGAAGCACAGCTACAGAATAGACTGAATATTCAGAAAGTAAACATAAAAAGAGACTTAGATGTTTCTTCTAGAAGGTGTTCTGTCTTTATCTTTGCCAACAATACCAAAAGTTCTCTGTGGGAATTCAAAGCACAAAAGTAGATTTGATGAAACCTGGCTTTTCCTTGCAATGTAAACTCAAGTGAAAAACAATAATCAAGAATAATAAAGATCATGAGGTAGTCACTATGCTGCTGCTTTTGGTTTAGTAGTACCACTAACAGATTTACAATTCCAGTATTTTCTAAAAGTTCTGACAAAGGCTTTTATAAAACTGTTTCTTTAGATAACTTCCAGGCAACTGAACACTTGGACAAATAATATTTCAAGATTTTAAGTAGCAAAACAAAAACAAAAGCCAAGAAGACACAAACACTTTTCTGGTAAGGGATTTTGTGAAACAGGAGATAAGGCAGAAACATTAGACAACAAACAAAATTATATAATATGTTTGAAGGAAAATCATTCTAATTACAAAACTTTTATTTTACCTACATTTTCAAAAATAGTTACTTTGAGTCATTAAGTATAGTATATTGTGGTTTAAAGCATGACTATATAAAATGAACCAATTTCCTTTGAAGCTTCACACATTTTACTACCACTGTAAAGAGTAACAATTACATCCCCAAACAAAAGCGGGCTGGCAATCAGGTGCTCTGTTGCAGCCTGTGATCTGGAGCAAGTCTCAGACACCCTAAATACCAGTTTCCCTATCTGAAAAATGATAGGTTTGAACTAAACTAACCCTCTGATAGTGCCTACTATCAGAATTTTATCAACTTGATGGTAAACAAAACAAAACAAAACCTTCACATTGCATTAAAATATTTAACAATTTCGGGTGGCTGAGTGGCTCGGTTGGTTAAGCGTCTAACTCTCGATTTCAGCTCAGGTCATAATCTTAGGGTCATGAGATGGAGCCCTGGCACTCAGTGGGGAGTCTGTTTGAGATTCTCTCTCTCTCTCTCCCTTTACCCTTCCCCCCCCAAAATGAATAAATAATTCTTTAAAATATTTAACAATTTAATTCCACTTTTTCCTTATCCTCCCTTTCATTGGCCTGGTTCTATCTCCTAATGTGTATCATGCTAAATCACAAATTTCTGCTAAATCTTTTAAAGATTTACTCATCTTATTTATACCTCAAGAGACTTGATAAGAAAATTATCCAAGAGTAAAGCACTGATTTTCATACTGTTCAGTAAATATCTATTCAAAAGGATTAAATATTCCTTTGCAATGAGATATCTGTGAGAAAGAGGTTATCCTAAGATATAAAAGAATATTATAGAAGATCTGAGCAAAATTTAACATGTATGGATCATCTAAACTGCAGGCAGAGTATATGAATTTATTGACTAGGATTAGAGATTTCTAATAAGGATACAAAAGTCAGAAGAATAAAAAGAGAGACAATGTCTAGTTAATTGTTCCTTTCATCTACAAAGTCCCAAAGTACAAGCAAAAAGACCTAAAGCTTTGCTTAACTAGGAAATACAACTAAAATTAACTGGAATTTCTGAGATATTTCTGGAGAGTAATTGAGGCTGATGAATAAGAGATTGAGAAAAACAAAGCAGGCTAACAAATAGAAGTCATGTTACTTTATGCAAGATATCCACATACACTCAGAAGTTGAATAAAGAAAGACTCCAAGTACTACAGTCTGATGAACTAGAATTAAAACTCCCTTTCAGCGGGAAAGAAGCAAAGCTAAACTAACAGGAAAAACACACTTCTTAAAGAATAAAATGCTATAAAACCCCACTCCTGGCACAGAGACCCACAACCAGGAAGAAACTCAAAACCCAGAAGTTCTCCCTGGGGAGCAAAGAGTTCGAGCCCCACATTGGGCACCCCAACTTTTATGACACATACTTGAGAGATGAGCCCCCAAAACAACTAACTTTGAGAACCCAACAAGCCCCCAAAACAACTAACTTTGAGAACCCAACAAGGCTTACATTCCAAGACCTACAAGACCATGTGATCTGAGAAACTGCTCTTAAAGGACTCACCCACCCCAGGACCCAGCTCAGAGGCAGCCAATCACACCCAGACCTAAAGTGAAGAAGGTTCACCTACTTATGTTAAAGCATCGGCATGAGGGAGCAGCATCTAATTTAACACACACATCCAGGAGCTTGCTGGAACACTCGCCAAGGATGGAGACTGGCAGATGTCATCTTCACACTTCCCTCTCTGTTGTACTCCAGAACACCAGTATCTTCCAGAAGGAAGCTTTTACATGCAACTAGTGCCCCAATTTTGATGGCTACTACCTAGGAAACACCTCTTGACTGCCTACTTGTGGAGGCCAGGGGAGATTGTTTTCCTGGTCCCACACACTGTAATAATCATACCCCTATCTAGAACACCGATTTTTGGACTGCTTCCAAGGGATAGCTCTACATCACCTGGCTCTGGTAGGCAGTGGGGCTCACACTCACGGATCCACACGACTGCACCAAGCAGAGAAAGGGTTCTTAAACAGCTACCGTGTCCAGCAAAGGGAAGATGCAACAAATGCACAACTTGATCTTTCTGTGAGGGAGCTTTATTAGCTCATCACCATGAATTTGACCTGAGGGGTCAGCTTCTAATTAAACATACATCGAAGGGCTGACTGTAATCTTTTCCAGAGAACTTGGAGGCTGGGTACTATCTTGGAGCTCACCATTTGTCACATTCCAGGGTCCTAGTGTCTCCTAGAGAGTTTTATACACATCTGGTATCCTAGTTTTTATGTCTGGAGCCCTGGTTTTTCTAGCTGTCATGCAGGGAACATCCCTTCATCACCTAGCTCTGGGGGTACATGGAAAGATGTTCATATCACTAATCATCAGGGTGATGCAAATTCAAACCACAATGAGATAACACCTCACACCCGTTAGAATGGCTATTATCTGAAAGACAAGAAATAACAAGTATTAGCAAGGGAATGGAGAAAAGGGAACCCTTGTGCACAGCTGGTGGGGATGTAAATTGGTGCAGCTACTAAGGAAAACAGTATGGAGGTTCCTCAAAAAAATTAAAAATATAATGATCCAATAATTCCATTTCTGGGTATTTATCAAAATGAAAACACTAATTCGAAAAGATAATAGGCACCCCCATGTTCACAGCAGCATTATTTACAATAGCCAAGGTATGGAAACAACTTCAGTATCCATCAATGGATGAATGGATAAAGAAATTGTGGTATAAATATAATGGAATATTCCTCAGCCATAAAAAGAATGAAATCTTGCTCTTTGTGACAACATGAATGGACCTCGATGGCATTGTGCAAAGTGAAGTTAAGTCAGAGAAAAATAAACACCATATGATCTCTCTTATGTGTGTATACCTTTAAAAAATTTAGAAGTAAAAATAAGAAAAAAACCAAGCACATAGATACAGAGAAAAGACTGGTGGTTACCAGAGGTTGGGGTGTGGAGGGCTGAAAAAAAAGGGTGAACTGTTTTTGTCTTCTTTTGAATTTAAAAATGTTCTGCAGAGTCTTAGGTATTTTTAAGTGTGTTGGAAAAAAGCAAGGAGAGAAAGAAGTAGAGGGTATGGCTCTAGCCCATATGCTACTAGCTTCCATCAAAGATCCTCTTTTATCTGTTTTGTATAGTGAGATACCATGTGAGATTTTGTTTGAAAAAAGGGTCCCATTGCATTTAAAAAAAGTTTTCAAACCACTGATCTAAAGGATCTCTTTCTCATATCACTTCTTAATAACATGACCATCTGCCCAATCCTATTTGCTGTGACTTCAAAATCTGAGTCCCCAACTGGAAGTAGGAGGCACTTTCATTCTTGCTTGGTCTTCAAATCCTAATTTCAAGCCACTGTACAATGTGTCTTCAAATTAGATCTTACTCCCCTACGAAGAACATCCTCCTAACTCTGTACCCCAAATACTCTGACCCTGGTAGACTGAGTCAATCACCTACTTGGGGAAGTTGTAAGTGACACATCTTACTACCTACTAACTCTTTTTCAGTATCCCCCTGGATACTCAGTTCTCTCTTCTCTGTTTTCGATCTTCATTTGTTTTAAAGAGGAAAGCAAAAAGAATAAGAATAAAATAAGGTAATTGTTGAATAGAATGCTTGGCTCTATTGACATTAATTAGTAACCTCCCCATTGGAGGTTGGGGGGGGACTAAGTGATGGATTTACAATATTATAGTAAAACAATTTCTTCCTCTTAGAAAATTTAAAATCTAATGACTCATCCTTTCCTTCCCATCTGTTAAAATGGAGAAGGTAGACTTCCTTCATTCTCTTAAACTAATTATCACCTTTTTGCAGCTTGTCAGGAACTTTACCTCACTGATCATTCTCTCCCTTTTCTCTATCTCTACTGGACTCTTCTCAGTTATCTTCCATCTTTAAAAACAACAAGAACTCTCCTTTGACCACTCATCCCTATTTTGCCACCCATATTTTTTACCCTCATTTTCAACTAAGATTATTAAAATGAAATTGTCTACTTTTATGGTTTTCTTTTTTTTTTTTTTTTACTTGCCCCTCATAACATCACTTACTCAGGTCTGGCCCATCATTAGTATGACTTCAGTGTTGGGATCCCGCTGCCAAAACAACGCATGAAAGTTAAGCAAAATCTAATCAGGCGAGTCTATAGCTCAGCAGAAAGACAGACTATAAAAATAATACAGAAATTAACCAGGAGGTAAAGAGAATTTTAGAATAAAAGTTGGCAGCAATCTGACTGGGGGAATGCAAACAAATCAGATGGAAAAATTTAAACAATGGTATCTTTAATGCAGGAGGCAAACACTGTATGCAAAGCATGGAATTCATATCCCATAAAGGGGGTTGAGCATGTACCTGTCTATCCTCCTGACCCCCAATCCAGTCCATTGCCAAGTCTTCTCAACTTTACTTCTATCATAATTTTATTTTATTTTTTACTTCTACCATAATTTTAAATTGATCTACATTTTTCCATCTCCATAGTACCACCTTGATCCATGTCACTAACAGTTTTCCTCTAGAAACTGTTTTCTTTTGTCCCAGTACCCTAATCCTTGCTGCTAAAATTCATTCTTCATAGAGTAAACTTTGTTAAAAATATAAATTAGATAATGGCACTTCTTCAACTTTTCAATAAACACTGCAGTTATATTTAAGATAAACTATAAAATCATTGAAAGGCTCTACAAAGTTCCTCCATCTACATTCTTTAGCCTCATACATAATATGTGCTCAATATTTTTTGGTTGAATGAGCTAAATATAAAACATAAGGGGAAATTATAGAGACATTTTTCATAGTCATGACTGTTTTCCTTGACACTCTTATCATTAAACTCTAAAAAAAAATTAAGTGAAAAACTGAAGTGAAAAAATAGGATGAGGGAGATATTTAAATGTTGATCCTATTATTTACCCTTTTGAATTTTTGTTTATATATTTAATAATCTGAAATAATTAAATACATTCACCAAATTTTCAGGGAAACAGTTTTAGTGAAATTGTTTAATTCTACAGCAGGCAAAATAAAATTGATAATAGATATATTGGAAAACACACAGTTCAAATGGAATATGTTCAAAGTTGTATAAAGGACCAAAAGCACCATGAATACAAGATTGGAAAAAACACTAAAAAGAAACAGAGTTTAAAAAAAAAAATGAGGAGTCAGATTACATAACAAGTAAATTAACTTAAAACTGAATTTCAATGTGGATGAATGTATCAAATACATTCTACTATTACTGACAGTATCATCACCACTTAAAACCCTATTAATAACTCCACCCATCACCATACTACTTATTGGGAGTCTAGTATTTATATCAGGCACTATGTTAAGTATTTTCTCTTCATTATTTTAATTATACCAAGTAAACTGCAAATATATTGTCATCAATAATAATAATTTTCAGATGAGGAAACACAGACATATAAAAATTAAGTAACTTGCCATAAACAAAGCTGTTAAGTGTCAGAGGCAAAAATCTGACCTCACTCTTGGTATTTAAGAAATTTTATTATAATCTGAATTACTAAGGGACATGTTAAGTGTGGACACTATACTTTTTTAACACTTTAAGAAATAGGGGAAGAAACAGATAAGACACTGTGAACAATTAAAATGTAACAAAAAATAAATTTTATTTAAAAAAAAACAACGGAAAATTTTAGGCCAAAAATAAGAAGACCAAAGAATGAGAATTGTGGTCTTAAGAACTCCTGGTTTAAAAAAAAAAAAAAAGGCATGTAAGGGCACCTGGCTGGCTCAGTCAGAAAAGCCTGTGACTTGAGATCTCAGGGTCATGAGTTCGAGCCTCATGTTGGGTGTAGAGATTATTAAAGAAAATAAACTTTAAAAAACCTTAAAGGAAACAAAAATTTCTTTTATTTATGTATGTATGTATGTATGTATGTATGTTAGTCACCATACAGTAAGTACATCATTAGTTTTTAATGTAGTGTTCCATGATTCATTAGAAACAAAAATTTTTAAAAAGCATCTAAAAAATAGTCTCTGCTCACTTCAGCAGCACATATACTAAAAAATAGTCTCTTATTCAGCCTTTTTCTTTTCCCTCTAAAAATACCTATAAAAACCCAGAAGAAGAAAATGTAATAACATAGAAAATTAAGAGGGCTAATGACCCATCAAAATCTAGGAAGAATTTCTCTACTCCAACAAAATAAACTGAAATATTTATTTATTTATTTATTTATTTTATTTTTTTTATTTGCGAGAGAGAGAATGAGAGACAGAGAGCATGAGAGGGAGGAGGGTCAGAGGGAGAAGCAGACTCCCTGCTGAGCAGGGAGCCTGATGTGGGACTCGATCCCAGAACTCCAGGATCATGATCTGAGCCGAAGGCAGTCGCTTAACCAACTGAGCCACCCAGGCGCCCTAAACTGAAATATTTATTAAAGTGGATAACACATAACCCATTAAAAATCTTATTTTCTAATACTATTTAACACAAGAAAACATTCATGGTTAGTGTTAAATGAAAAAAGGCAACATATATAACATAAAGTATGATCTAATTTTGTTTTATTTTTATTTATTTTTTTAGAAGAATTATAGAAAGACATTTTTATTATTTCCACCTTTATGTTTCTTTTTTAAAAATTTTTTTATTGTTATGTTAATCACCATACATTACATCATTAGTTTTAGATGAAGTGTTCCATGGTTCATTGTTTGTGCATAACACCCAGTGCTCCATGCAGAAAGTGCCCTCTTTAATACCCATCACCAGGCTAACCCATCCTCCCACCCCCCTCCCCTCTAGAACCCTCAGTTTGTTTTTTAGAGTCCATCGTCTCTCATGGTTCGTCTCCCCCTCCGATTTCCCCCCTTCATTCTTCCCCTCCTGCTATCTTTTTTTTTTTTTTCTCTTAACATATATTGCATTAGTTGTTTCAGAGGTACAGATCTGAGATTTAGCAGTCTTGCACAATTCACAGTGCTTACCAGAGCACATACCCTCCCGGGTGTCTATCACCCAGTCACCCCATCCTTCCCACCCCACCCCCCACTCCGGCAACCCTCAGTTTGTTTCCTGAGATTAAGAATTCCT
>NC_138371.1:65446571-65549377 GCF_054177405.1 Leptonychotes weddellii | reverse complement strand
TGGCTCAGTTGGTTAAGTGACTGCCTTCGGCTCAGGTCATGATCCTGGAGTCCCTGGATCGAGTCCCGCATCGGGCTCCCTGCTCGGCAGGGAGCCTGCTTCTCCCTCTGACCCTCCCCCCTCTCATGTGCTCTCTGTCTCTCTCATTCTCTCTGTCTCAAATAAATAAATAAAATCTTTAAAAAAATAAATAAATAAAATAAAATAAAATAAAATAAAAAATATTCCATAAAGAACCACATGTATTTTGAAAACTGCTGTATAAATGTTACTGACTTAGACTAATTGTTCACTAACCCAAATGCAAGATTCTATATCAAGTCATAAAACCAATTTCCTCTCAGCTGTATTATTCACTAATAATAATAGTTTACTTAGGGGCGCCTGGGTGGCTCAGCTGGTTAAGTGACTGCCTTCGGGTCAGGTCATGATCCCGGGGTCCTGGGATCGAGTCCCAAATCGGGCTCCCTGCTCCTCAGGGAGACTGTTTCTCCCTCTGCCTGCCGCTCCCCCCGCTTGTGCTCTCTCTCTCTCTCTCTGTCAAATAAATAAATAAAATCTTTTAAAAAAAATAATAGTTTACTTAACCATAGACAAATTCTTATTTCTAGATGCCTATTATATAGTATAAATGAGTTGTTGATTATTGGACAAGTTATAATGAACATGCTTGAAGCAAGTGGGAAAATAGAAAGACTCCACATTAAAAGAGAAGATATAAAGAACCAGTGGAAATTTTAAAATTAAAAATGCAATAACAAAAGTTAAAAACTCACTGGATGGACACAATAGAATGCAGATGATATAGAAAAGAATTAATGAACTTCAAGATAGATAAACAGAAATTATCCAATCTGAACAGAGAGACTAACCATTAAAAACAAATAATGAAAGCTCAGGGACATGTGGGACAGCAACAAAAGGTCTAATAGCTGTGTCACTGGAGCCACAGAAGGAGACGTGAGATGTGGTGCTGAAAAATTACTTGGAAGAAATAATAGTACCTGAAAACTTTCCCTTTTAAAGATTTTATCTATTTATTTGAGAGAGAGCGTGCGCACATGAGTGGAAGGGGAGGGGGAAAGGGAGAAGGAGAAACAGACTCTCCACTGAGCAGGGAACCTGACATGGGGCTTGATCCCAGGACCCTGAGATCATGACCTGAGCCAAAGGCAGATGCTTAACTGACTGAGCCACCCAGGCACCCTGAAAACTTCCCATTTTTGATGAAAGACATAACTGATTAGATTCAAGAAACTGAGCAAACTCCAAACTGGATAAACTCAAAGAAAAATTAAGATCTAGATAAAAATGGACAGTATTTCAACTAAGTACACTGCTTTTACCAAATAAATTCAAGTTTTAAGAATTTCCTATTGGGAAAGTAACAGAAAAACATTTTTCCAGAAAGTTGAAATTTGTAATTGTATTGTATTGTTTTCTTCCTATTCCTTCTTTTTGATCTATGTCAAAAACTTTGACTTCTTGGAAAGATGTATCTTGCTTCTGACTGTATTTTACTATATTATTATTTTTCCTAAATTTATGACAAAATATCATTAATGCTAGGGTCCAACAGAACATAGCAAAACCTATGCTTCGATTCCTTGTGTGAATACCAAATTTACTTATAATTAAGACTCTTTAACTGAAAAAATCTGGATCAAATCAACATAAAATACATACATGAAACATGTAAGTTAATCAGATCTCCCCTTGTTACACTTTTCAATCCAAGATTTAGAGAATGTTCACTTATTTTATACAAAATTTTATACCACACAAGTCCAAAATAGCAATAAAATCTGCCCAACATCCTGGGAATTTACTAGCATGGGTGTGACCCATCTAACCTAAACTAAATCTTAGTATTATAGTCTTATGTCAGGTTAATTCCTTCAAGACTGATAAGGTCAGAAATATACTTTTAGGAATTTTAAGTTAATACTGACAATCCTTGTCTCAGAAGCTGGAAGAGACAAATGAAGTCACATTTATCACACTAAACAGAACTTTGGCTAGCCCAATGCTAACCTCTAGAGCTCTGGTATGCATGCCTGATCAGATTCCACTTTCTCAGAGGTTTATTACAAATGAAGGCATGATCAGGAAAAGAAAACGCACTTATGTTTTCTGAAATTATTGCCCTTCCTCAGAATGCATGAAAAGTTTTCAAAAAATAGCTTTTCCATGACTTGTTATAATGATCTATAAAAAAACACAAGTTTGCAGGAATCTATGGCTACTATTAAGTTTATACAACTTATATCTGTGTAACATGTGTCAGGGTCACATTAACCCTAAAAATAATTTAAAAACAAGCTCACAAAAATTTAGTCTAGTCCGGGCGCCTGGGTGGCTCAGTTGGTTAAGCGACTGCCTTCAGCTCGGGTCATGATCCCAGAGTCCTGGGATCGAGTCCCACATCGGGCTCCCGGCTCAGCGGGGAGCCTGCTTCTCCCTCTGACCCTCTCCCCTCTCATGCTGTTTCTCTCTCTCTCTCTCTCTCAAATAAATAAATAAAATCTTTAAAAAAAAAATTTAGTCTAGTCCTACAAACACTCACTAATACCATGTCTTCCTCTCCTTTAATTGGGTATTGATATCAAAAACTAGGCTTAACATACATAAATCTAACCAATTTGCTTACAGAACCTACTTATAGACAGGTTTAAAAGGTGATTTCAAACATCCCAAATGTAAGCAATCATGTGCATTTTGATGTTTAATGTTTTCTAAAACTTGAACATGTCCCTATCTTCTAGAAAGCAAGCATAGAAGTATAGTTAACCCTTGAACAATGCAGGGGTTGGAGCGCTAACCGCTACCCAACCCAGTGCAGTCAAAAATCTGCTTAACTTTTGACTCCTGAGAAACTTAACTGCTAAAACCCTACTGTTAACTGAAAGCCTTACTGATAATGTACAGTTGATTAATACCCATTTTATATACATATTATATACTGTATTCTTACAATAAAGTAAGCCAGAGAAAAGAAAATGTTATAAAAAATCATATATGATAAAAAACATAGATGATAATTATATGTATCATTAACAAACGTTAGACATCAAAAATATAAAGATAATGCAAAAAAAGAAATTCGTGTTTATTTACAGGTATTTATGCATTGATAATGAAAATGTAGCAATATGATTGCTTTATGATAGTCTAGTATAATGGATACAATGCTTCACAGTAACCAAGCCTATACACTAATGCATAAATTGTTATAGGCTGATACATAGTTTCTCCAATTATGAGAGGCATACTGTACAGTAATGTAATTCTTTGAAAGCAAAGTTATGAAACAGTAATGAAAACTAATACACTGACTTTATATTAAATATCATTCACCTTATGCCTATGTTAAGTATAGGCTATCCACTTCCACACAAGTCTTACATACAATGTTCTACATGATGAAAACTTAGGGGGTGATGATGGTAATGACACAAAAACATCTTATTCAGTTCTTGCTGTGCAGTTATTAGATTTTCATATGACACATACAACAGATAAGTTTATTAAATGTACAGCATAATGATTATTTACTATTCATTAAGTGGAAGTGAATCACCATAAAGGTCTCCACCCTTGTCGTCTTTCCACTGGAGGCTGAGAAGGCGGAGGAAGGGGGAGGGCTTGGTCTTGCTGTCTCATGGGTGGCAAAGGTGGAAGAGGCAGAGAAGGTGGAAAGGGAGGCAGGAGAGGCAGGCACACTTAGTGTAACTTTACAGAAATACTGCACATTATGATTTCTGACTTTTTTGCTTTTAATTTCTCTAGAAACATTTCTGTACAGTATCAATCCTTCCACCATTTGCTTTAGTTTCAGTGCCCATATCATAAGGGTCCATGTTATAAAAGAAGTAAAAAACAGTCTTAAGTAATTAGAACACTAATGCCAGATTATCTAATGTCAATTTGGCACTGCTTCTTCCATGTCTTCTTCCTCATCACCTGGCACTGGTTTGGAAGGACTCATTTTCATCAAGTCATCTTCTATTAATTCCCCTGGTATGGCATCTATTAGCTCTTGAATTTCTCCAAGATCCACTTGAAACCCCTCTACATCCCCTGCACTACACCTCTTTTGCCATAATCACAATCTCATGATTTCCCTGATTGGTTGTGTTGTAAATCCTGTGAAGTCATGCACAATACATCTTGACACAGTTTTCTCCAGCAGGAATTCGTTTTGGGTTTATGGCTTTCACAGCATTTTCTATAACAATGATGGCATCTTCAGTGGTACAATCCTTCCAGACTTTCATGATGTTTTCTCTATCAAGGTTCTCCTCCATTGCACTGACAAACCTTTCAATAGAGTACCATGTGTAAAGAGCCCTAAAAGGCTCTGGGTAACCAATATCAAAAGAACTTTAAAAAGGCAGTCCCTTGGGGCGCTTCGGTGGCTCAGGATCAAGTCAGGGTCCTAGGATCAAGCTCGCATATGGCTCCTTGCTCAGCAGGGAGCCTGCTTCTCCCTCTGCCTGCCACGCCCCCTGCTTGTGCGCATGCTCTCTCTCCCTCTCTCATTCTCTGACAAATAAATAAATAAAATCTTTAAAAAATAATTTAAAAAAATAAAAAAAGGCAGTCCCTTACTGGCAGGGTACTTCCTGACTTCAGGGACAAAGCATCAATGGATACAACCCAGAAAAGGATTCTTTTTGCCCAGGGGTTCTTCTTGTACAAACAAAAGACTGGTATCTGGTATTTATCTTTTTCCTTTAACCAAGGGTTAGCAGCTTTACAGATAAGGGCAGTCCTGATCTTAAAATGCAGTCCTTCCTACCTTAGATCCTGGTGCTTCCTTGTTTTTCTTACTACTGAATGTCTTTGCAGCACTTTTTTTCCAGAATAGGGCACTTTCATCTGCATTAAAAACTTGTTTAGGCAGAAATCCTTTCTCCTCAATAATTTTCTTAATGGTGCCTGGGAACTCATCTAGGGCTTCGTGGTTGGCAGAAGTTACTTCCCCTGTTATCTTGACATTTTTTAAGCCAAACCTTTTTCTAAAATTATCAAACCATCCTTTGCTGGCATTAAATTTTCTAGCTTTAGATCCTTCACTTTCCTTTTACTTTAAGTTGTCATATATAATGATTTTGCTTTTTCTCAAATCCTATTGGAGTCTATAGGTATATAGGTATGCCTTTCTTATAGCAATCCTGCACCCACATAAAAGCTGCATTTTCAGTACAAGAGAAAAAGGTATTTCACAAAAAGCGTAAGATTTTCATGCCTGCAGGTGTAGCTGCAGTGACCACTTCATGAATTTCTTTTTCTTTTTTTACAATGGTCCTTGTGTTAGATTCACTTATTCTGAAATTGCAGTCAACTATTGCTGCAGACCTCAACCTACAGTACATATCAAGCAATTCAATTTTTTCTTGTAATATGACTTTTCTCTGCTTCTTGGGATCACTTCCAGCACCCAATAGGGGCACTTTGTATGGGTCCCAAGGTGTTATTTAAGATTTACGGTATTGCATTAAACAATGTGAGAAGTATGCAAGAACCAGAAGAGATCACTTTTGACTGCAGTATGCAATTTACTAGAGAGATGAACTGCTCATGCAGAGATGATTAGCCTCACTCAGCGTTTTAAGCAGTCACTTGCAAAACTTGAGCTCACTGTGATAGCAGTAGGAGGTGTGTACAAAATCATTACAGTAGTAAATATGTACCACAGTTAATTTTATGCAGTTATAATTTAATACTATATCTTTATGTTTGTTTACATTTCTCTTAGCTGTGAATGGTGCCATGAATAGTCTGTGTGTAAGTTATAATAAATTTTAACTTTTTATAGATTTGTGTATATTTTGTGCTAGTAAGTGATGAAACAGACTAGAATCTACTTACATTTTACGCATTCATGACATACCTTTTTCTTAGTTTTTTTTGATATTTCTAAGCTACGCAGTTCATCTGTGAATTTTTCAAATTGTTGCAAATCTCAAAAAATTTTCCTAATGTATTTACTGAAAAAAAAAATCTGCACATAAATGGTCCTATGCAGTTCCAACCTGTGTTGTTCAAGGATCACCTGTATACTAGTGGTTGGGAGAAAATTAATTCTATAGTGGGTGACTACTGAATATATTCTGTTAAAGTTTATAGCAGGGCGCCTGGGTGGCTCAGTTGGTTGAGCGACTGCCTTCGGCTCAGGTCATGATCCTGGAGTCCCTGGACTGAGTCCCGCATCGGGCTCCCTGCTCGGCAGGGAGTCTGCTTCTCCCTCTGACCCTCCCCCCTCTCATGTGCTCTCTCTCATTCTCTCTCTCTCTCAAATAAATAAATAAAATCTTTAAAAAAAAAGTTTATAGCATTTTAGAGCTCTGAAATTATATTTATTATTATTTTTTAATTTATTATTACTTTTTTAAAGTAGGCTCCACACCCAGCATGGAGCCCAAAGTGAGGCTCAATCTCACAACCCTGAAATTAAGACCTGAGCTGGTATCAAGAGTTGGACACTTAACCAACTGAGCTACCCAGGTGCCCCACTGAAATTATATTTAAATTTTCAGGAACCATTTTAGTGTAAGACTTCTTACACACCATAATAGAATTTAAAAATCTCCATTATCTAATATTATAGCCATCTGATGCTAGAGATAACCACTATCACTATCCTAATCTTTTCATCATTTTTCCTTACTTGAACTGTCATCTAAGTGACTCTTCTCTCCCTACAAAACAATCTTTTGAAAAAAAGAGCATTGTGATGACATATCACATGACATACTCAAGGTCCACCCTTTTCCCATATTAACAAAAAAAAACTGAACCCAAACTACTCAGGCTTACCTTCTAAACTTTTTCACTTCTCAAAATTTCCCTCTCGATATTACCCAAACAAACCCAAATGTTATTATACCCACACTTTCCCAAATCCTTATCTTAGTTCAAGTTGTGTTCTCCTCTCTACAATGTTTTTCACCCCTTGCTCAATACCCACATATCAAATTCTTCCTGTTCTTCAAGTCCCAGGTGAAAATGACACTCCATGGAGGTTTACCTTATTACCCAAGCTGGAAGCCAATCACCCCAAATCCTTAGTACTGTTAACTATTAACAATTTTGAGAAGTCAAAGCTCTGAAATTTATAATCTTTAAAAAGCATTTTATCACAGTCTATTTTATTGTACTTATATTTTATCCTGTATTACAATTATGAACTTGCAATCTGTAAGTTTATGAGAACAAAATCTATAAGATTATGGGAGCAGAAATCAGGTTTGTAATATCTTACAGTTCCCATAGAGTCTAAGTAGGGTACCTTGCCCAAAACATTTGCTTATTAAATATTTGTTGAATAAATGAAAATGTGTATTCATTATTTATGTGCCTTAAATTAGTGGGTCATATTCAAAAAGAAAACAAAGATATGGCAAGAAAAATAGCAATGCTATAATTATTAAATTGTAAAATCCCAATATTAGAGCCAGTATTCTATCAAATTTGTTTCAAAATGATCACAGGGAATATTAAAATATTTTAAAACTCCAGCATAGAAATCATAGGTACTCCTGGAAACACTGGGGAAGATCTGAGTTTAAATGGTACTAAAATATCTCAATATTCCTAATATTATAAACAAAGAAAAAAGTCATTCATATTTGTAAAAATATATTCCTTTATTAACCTAAGAGTAACTTGTTTAGAGGGTGAAGATAATCCAGCTAAATAGTATTAATTCTATCTTATCACAATGTTACCCCAAAAGAAAAATAGTAAGTGGTCACATTTTAGATTTTACAATTCAAAGAAAATAATTCATTAAAAATGGCTGTGTTTCATTATGTGTCTAAATGGATAAATAAAACAAGACCCAATTTGTATGCTGCCTACAAGAGACTCACTTTAGATGTAAGGAAACATATGAACTGAAAGTAAGGGGATGGAAAAAGATAGTCCGTACAAATGGAAACCAAAAGCAGAGGTAACTATATTTGTATCAGTCAAAACTGACTTTAAAACAAGGACTGTAATAAGAGACAAAAAAGGGCATTACATAATGATAAAGAGGTCAACCCACAATAGGATATAAAACTTACATTGTGCACCCAACATAGGAGGTCCTAAATATATAAGCAAATGTTAACAGACCTAAGGGGAAAATAGACAGCAATACATAATTGTTGAGGACTTTAATATCCCACTTATATCAAAGGATAGAACATCTGGACAGAAAATCAATAAGGAAACATTGACCTTAAACAACAAGTTAGATCAGATGAACTTAACATATTTACACAAAACATTCTTATCAAAATCAATAGAATATGTATTCTTCTCAGGTGCACATGGAACATTCTCCAGAATTCATATGCTAGGGCACTAACAAGTCTTAATAAATTTAAGAGGACTAAAATCATACCAAGCATCTTTCCTAAGTACACTGATATAAAACTAGAATCAGTTATATGAAGAAAACTGGAAAATTCACAAATATGTGGAGATTAAACAACATGCTACTGAACAACCAATGGGTCAAAAGTGAAAAGAGAAAACAAACAAAAAATCCCCAAAGACAAATGAAAATGGAAAATATAACATATCAAAATTTTTGCGATGCAGCAAAAGCAGTCCTAAGAGGAAATTTCATAGTGATAAATGCCTACCTCAAGAAACAAGAAGTCTCAAATAGACAATGTAACTTTACACCTGAAGTAACTAGAAAAACAAGAACAAAGCCCAAGTAGAAGTAAGGAAGTAACAAAAATTATAGCAGAAATAGAGACTAAGAAGACAATAGAAAAGATCAATGAAAGTAAGAGCTGATTCTTTGAAAAGATAAACAAGACTGACAAACTTTTAGCTGGACTCACCAAGAAACAAAGGGAGAATACCAAATAAATAAAATCAGAAATGAAACAGATGTTACAACCTATACTACAGAAATACAAAGGATCATAAGAAACTATTATGAACACTTAAATGCCAACAAATTGGACAACCTAGAAGAAATGGATGCATTTCTAGAAATATACAAGCTACCAGGACTGAATCATGATGAAACAGAAAATCTGAACAGACCAATTACTAGTAAGGAAATTGAATCCATATTCAAAAACTTTTTAAAACACAGAAGTCCAGGACCAGATAATTTCACTGGTGAATTCTATCAAACATTCAAAGAAGAATTAATACCAATCCTTCTCAAACTCTTCCACAAAGTAGAAGAGGAGGAAACTCTTCCAAATTCATTTTTTAGGAGGCCAGCATTACCCTGATACAAAACCAGACAAAGATGACACAAGAAAAGAAAATCACAGGCAAATATCCCTGATGAGCATACATGCAAAAATCCTCAACCAAATATTAGTAAACCAAATCCAACAATACATTAAAAGGATAATACACCATGATCAAATGTGATTTATTCCAGAGATGCAAGGCTGGTTCAACATCTACAAATCAATAAATGCAATATACCTACTAACAAAATGAAGGATAAAAATCATATGATCATCTCAACAGATGTGGAAAAAGCACTTGACAAAATTCAAAATCCATTTATGATAAAAACAAAGCAAGTATAGAGGTAGTGTACTTCAACATAATAAAGGTCATATATGACAAGCCCACAGCTTAACATCATACTCAATGATAAAAAGCTAAAAGCTTTTCCTCTAAGATCAGGAACAAGAAAGGGATGTCTACTCTCCACACTTTTATTCAGCATAATATTGAAAGTCCTAGCCAGGTCAATTAGGCAAGAAAAAGAAATAAAAGACATCCAAATTGGAAAGGATAAAGTAAAACTGTCTGTTTGCATATGGCATGATTTTATATACAGAAAACTCTAAAGACTTCATCAAAAACTATTAGAACTAATAAATGAATTCAGTAAACTTGCAGGATACAAAAATCAATACATAAATATCTGTTGTGTTGCTAATACTAATAGTGAACTATTAGAAAGAGAAATTAAGAAAATAATCCCATTTACAACTGCATCAAAAAGAATAAAATACCTGGGAATAAATTTAATCAAGAAGGTGAAAAATCAGTATATTGAAAATCACAAGACATTAATGAAATTGAAGAAGACAAAACTAAATGGAAAGATATTCTGTGCTCACAGATTGGAAGAATTAATATTGTTAAAATATCTATATTACCGAAAGCAATCAACAGATTCAACACAATCCCTATAAAAATTCCAATGGCATTTTTCATAGAAATAAAAATGAACAATCCTAAAATTCAATACACCCTGAATAGCCAAAGCAACCTTGAAAAAGAAAAATAAAGCTGGAGGAATCATGCTCTCTGATTTCAAACTGTATTACAAAGCCAAAATAATTAAAACAGTATGGTATTTGCATAAAAACAGATATACAGATCAGTAGAATAGAATAGAAAGCCCAGAAACAAATCCAGGCATACATGGTTAAATAATTTATGACAAAGGAGGCAAGAACGTACAATGGGGAAAGGGCAGTCTCTTCAATAAATGGTGTCGGGAAAATAAGAGCCACATGCAAAAGAGTGAAACTGGACAACTGTCTTACCATACATAAAATTACATACAAAAAATTAACTCAGAATGGATTAAAAACTTGAACTTAAGACCTGAATCCATAAAACTCCTAGAAGAAAACATAGATAAGCTCCTTTGAATCTGACATCAAAAGTAAAAGCAACAAAAACAAAAACAAATAAGTGGGACTACATAAAACTAAAAAAACTTCCAAACAGCAAAGGAAACCATCAATAAAATAAAAAGGCAACCTACTGAATGGAAAAAATATCTGCAAATCATGTATCTGATAAAGGGTTAATATCCAAAATATATAAAAAACTCATATGACTCAATAGCAAAAAAAAAAACCCCAAAACAATCCAATTAAAAACTGGCAGAAGATCTGAATACACATTTTCCCAAAGAAAACATACAGATGGCCAACAGGTACATAAAAAGATACTCAACATCATTAATCATCAGGTTAATGCAAATCAAAATCACAATGACATATCACCTTACACCTGTTAGAATAGCTATCATCAAAAAGACAAGAAATAACAAGTGTTGGCGAAGATGTGGAGAAAAGAGAACCCTTTGTGCACTATTGGTGGGGATATAAATTGTTGTGAAACAGTATGAAGTTTCCTTGAAAACACTTAAAATGTAACTACCATATGATCCACCAATTCCACTTCTGGGTATTTATCAAAATGAAACAAAAACAGTAACTCAAAAGGATATGTGCACCACCATGTTCAATGCCACATTATTTACAATAGCCAATATATGGAAACAACCTAAGTATCCATTGTTGATGAATGGATAAAGAGATTGTGAGCATACATTAAAAAAATAATAAAATCTTGCCATTTGCAATGACATGATTGGCCTTAAGGGCATTATGCTAAGTGCAGTAAGTCAGAAAGAAAAAGACAAATACTGTATGATCTCTATTATGTGTGGAATCTAAAAAAATTAGAAAGAAAAAAAAAGAAAGCCTAGCTCATAGATACAGAGAACAGTTGGTGGTTGCCAGAGGCAGGAGGCAGAGGGTGGGAAAAATGGGTGAAGGCGATCAAAAGTTTTTAAAAAGGGCGGGAGGGGGTCAGACATAATAAGGGGTCAAGAACATATAATTGTAGGGAGTGAGAATGGAGACTGTAGCTTCATGAGGGTAGTGCAAGCCTCAGCAGAGTTCTGCATTTGTGAGTGTATGAAGTTAGGTTACAGGTCCCTGGAATATAGAAAAAATAAATTTTTAAAAAATTGTATTTCATTCTTTAAAGACAAAGGTCATGTCAACGCTTTCAACTTAAATTTAGGATTATAGGATGTACCATATCAATTTTTACATCTTCAGTTCTTGCTTTTCACTTGCCAAAAAATCTCAGGTCTTGTACCAAATATCAGTTCTTGACACTTTCAGTCCTCAACACAGAATTACTCATTTGATTTATGACAAAATACACAACCAAAAGAATAACAATCTCAGAATAACAATACCAACATCAACACAAGAATATAGTTACTGAAAACAATTCTTTTGGCCTTTAGCATGTAGTCCACTAGGGATATACAGTCAAATTATAACATTTTAAAAGTCTCTTTAAATAGTTCTTCTCTGTGTGGTTACACCTTCAGCTAGATTTAAAAATAATCAAGTCTTTTCATTACATTTCATTCCAATTTTTAAGGATAGCATCCAACTAGACAGCAAGCAATTTTGATGAACCAAAGACCAATGTATCAAAAGCAATGTTTAAATCTGCACAGTCTGATAGAGTAGCCATTAACCAACAATATGAGGATAATTATATTTAATTAAAACTAAATAAAATTTAAAAGCACACTAGCCATGTTTCAAGTTGGTATCGATAATGTGATAGCTGTTGACCACTTGAAACACGGCTAGTGTGACTTTTAAATTTTATTTTGGTTCATCAAAATTGCTTGCTGTCTAGTTGGTTTGTATCCTTAAAAACTGGAATGAAATGTAATAATATTCTTCCCTGAGACATTGAAATTTTCTTGCTTAGCAAGGTAGTCTGCTTCATATTGAGTAACTTTAGCTGTTAAAATTGTTAAAGCATGAGTTGGCAAGTTTAGGGCAGATACTACCCTACTAAGGCTTTTTGAGGAAGGTCGGCATGCAAGAAGTTATCTGGGACAGCAGCTACCTTCATGAAGAAATTGAAACTATTATCATGCTATCATGATTGCTTCACAGAGTATATTTGCCATTACCAAAATTCTGGGGATATCATTAAAATCACTTGTAGATTATTTAAGGTGGTATAGCCATTTGGAAACTATTCACTTAAAAGCTGCACCATTCACTTAGGAGGTAATCTCAAATAACTCTATTGTTATAACTTGCATTTCTTCTTAACATTTCCAACAAAATATTCCTAGTACAAATCAAAAGTTTATTTTAATTGCAATACTGTAGGTTCAGTTACTACTGGCAGAAGAGGCCATATACATATACATATACATATATGTTCTCAATGCATTTAGAGAGACAGAATTTAACAGGGAAAAAAAAAAGGTGGCTTCACAGAACAGAAGTAGATAAAGGATTTCCTTGCATGGGTTTCCCCTTGCCCCTCTACTGATGCTGACAACATTCCCTGTACAAGTAGGGTCTTTCAAGAGTTGAAAAAGAAGCTAAAGCCTTGAATCCCAATGCCCTTTTATATTAGAACTTACATCAGAATTCCAGAGGAACCCATTACTCCAGTGAGAGAATCAAAGATAAATAACACACAGAAAACACTGGCTTTGAACCCTAAAATTTTAGGCCATTTCTAAGATTTTGAATTCTTTAGTCGCAGTTGCAGAAAAATTTTCAAAACTGTGACCCATTTATTAGAAGGTCATGAAATCCACATATCAATGTCATAAGAAATGAGATATTCTGAGAATTTTGCATTCATGTTCATCAGGGATATTGGCCTATAATTCTCTTTTTTAGTGGGGTCTTTGATTTTGGAAAAAATGAAATATTCTGGGTCATTATAAAAGAAGCT
The DNA here is from genome assembly GCF_054177405.1 of Leptonychotes weddellii. Lineage (NCBI taxonomy): Eukaryota > Metazoa > Chordata > Mammalia > Carnivora > Phocidae > Leptonychotes > Leptonychotes weddellii. Next base: position 65,535,859 of record NC_138371.1, on the reverse strand, counting down.
TGAGAAACACTGATCTATTTGGTTTTCCAATAATGCATGTCTTTTATGGCGAAGCACAGAAGGATTTTATAATCCCTAATCATACTACCTGCTACACTGGAATGATTACTATGACTCCTCCTCCTCCTACTACTACACACACACACACACACACACACACCTCAACATTGTATGTGTGTGTGTGCACTACTACACTAGCAGAATCCATGCTTTTTGTACACAGTCCATAAAGTAAGAGTGGCTGTACAAAATTCTTAGATTTCCTCTAGGACTCAGGGACCTATACTCGTAAGTTTCCAGCCTATGACAAAGTAATATGGGATATTATATTAGCTGGGCGCCTGGGATGGTGCCTAAATGCTACAGTCATCTACTTTGCATACTCAGCTAATTAAAGATAGAGCAAAGTTACTTCACTCAGATGCTATAAGGACACCAACTATACAAAGTTTAACCATGTATGGAAACATGTTCAACCTTCAAAAGACATTTATTTCTTTATCTTTTTAAAAGAGATTTTATTTTATTTATTTATTTGAGAGAGAGAAAGAGAGCAGGGAAAGGGATAGAGGAGGAGGGAGAGAGACAAGCAGACTCCATGCTGAGCACAGAGCCCAATGCAGGGCTTGATCTCATGACCCTGAGATCATGACCTGAGCCGAAAACAAGAGTCAGACGCTTAACCAATTGCACCACCCAAGCACCCCAGAAGACATTTATTAAACCATGAAGCATGCTAGGTGTTTGGGATATAATGAATAAGTCAATTAGGTTAAGTAGTCTACCTCAAGGGTTTATAGTCTAGTGGATTGGTGCAATGGTGAAAACCTGATCAAAGTTGAGTTAAACAGTTTTTTCCTTGCAAAAAATTGAGCTAAGTGACAATCATGGTGATACCAGGTATTGGAAGATGGTATAGATTCAGGAAATGGAGTGGCCTTTTGGGGAGCCATATATGTAAATGAGCAAACAGAAAAGTAGGAAAATAAGTTGGATCTGCATTGGAAAGATATTACATTTATTCTTTATTTTGTTAATGATTAGGGATATCTATACTAAAGGTTATACATTTTCTCAAAGTCAAAAAAACATAAAACATTTAGTATGAAGAAGTAAAATGCTTCTGAAAATAAATTGCCATCTTAGAATCTAAGTAGGGATTTGTAATTGTTTTATAATACATAGGATATTACATAATTTTAATTATTCTTTAATGATTACATTTATGATTCATCTATAGTTGTAAATCGTAGTATCTATAGAGACCACATGGTAGTATCTTATATCGCAGTAAAGTGGGAGAAACAGAAATGAGTGTCCAAAACCAAACATAAATTTTAACTGAAGAAGAAATACTTTTTAAAAATTAATACTACTGAAGTTAAAGAGAATGAGAAATTTGAGAATTCTGATAAAATTTCAAGGAAAAATTATTATACATGAAGAATATTCTCTCTGCCTCTTGTATTGAAATAGCTTATCTATTACTAATTCATTTAACAATTATTATTATCTACAACAAAATTATATAACAGAGTACTTGTTCGAATATATAGATTAGTCCCTGTCTTTGCCTTATAGAAGTTCATCATCTAATAATTTTCATTTTTTAATTTTCCCTCAATTTTTTTCATTTCATACTATTCTCACCATAATTTAACCCAAATCTAAATTACTACAAAATTTTAAAATTTTTCCTAGTAAATAAAAATGTATATGCTCATTTTACTAAATTCAGAAATATTTTTAGAACACCGGAGAAAATTTTTTTAAAAATCCAACTCCTCACATATGACATATAATGTCTAAGTCTTGAACCTGTATTGGGTACTAGGGTGTGTCTTATAATTCTTGTTCTCTTTTAACCCTGAAATAATTGAAGATTTTTATCCAATCTCTCCTCATCTTTAGGACCAGAGAGAGGAGAAATAGTGTGAAAGAAGAGCTAGAGGGTTGAGGTGTGAAGAGGTGGGTTGGGAGACTAAGATTCTGAAGAGATGCAGCATCACATGTAGGATAGGCTACCAACCGGTAAGAAAAAAGATTTTGCCTTGAACTAATTTTTAAATATGACAGTTTTCATGAAATTAAATTCCAACCTTCACCTCCATCCAGGAAGTAGGAGGTCCATGCTCCATTGTGCTTTTCCTGTGTTTCACCCATTCTTCCTCTATATAAACCATTTAATTCACCAGATAAGACTTCTTGCTACTGATGTAATCCTTGACCCTCAACAGTGGGCCTCATTACCCCACTCTCATGGTCAAAGCTGTCTGAACCAGAAATGACCTTGAGGAGACAATGGCTAGCCAGAAATCTATGACGTGTGTTAGCTGCCTTAAAGGATGCTATGATCTAATCAGATTATCTCTGACATAGACATTTTAACTAATCAAAACAGAGGAAGTTGTACTGGGTGGGAAATCATAAAGGCCTAAGAACATACAAGCTAAAGAAAAGTGGGTTGGAAAAAATGTTGGAAGAGCAGATGTACAGAGAAGCTGAGTGGTCCTGACAGAGAAAAAGTGAAAGTATTACCAATCTCAGGTTCTTTTCTTTAGACCTGCCTTTTTCATTTTTTTTTGTATTCCCTAAAACTTCTCTCTAGCCTTCCAAACACCCACACTTCTAATGAGTTTTAGTGGGTTACTATTACTTGTAACCAAAAGACACTGGTAGAAAACTTCCTAACAAATGTCATGTTTTTTAAGTCTTGTCTTTTCTCATCCTTGCTCATGCTATTTATACTACCAAGACATATTCTGTTTTCCCTTCCAAGAGTCCATATACTATCTTCCTTCAAATATAGGCCCAAGAGTCACTTTATCCATAAAGCTGTCTGTGACTAACCCTAGGCCACAACTTCCCATCTTTGAACTATAGAGCACTTCAGCTTCTATCCAGTCGGCTGCTAATTATATTGACTTTTTACTGTCTGTCTCTATTTTATAAATTCACTGTATCATTTAAAACATAGCCAGTGTGTCTGTCGAGTCTTAGTTTGTGAACCAGTAAAATGGGATTAATTATACCTACTTCAAAGAGCTATTGTAAAGAGAGTGCCTAAGCATACTTCCTGCTAGGTCCTTATATGTCTGGCCAAAATTCAGAAGAAAATATCTTTATTTTCTTCAAACTAAACATACAAGAATGGGAAAACAGCTCATTAAAACTTAATACCATTTCTTTCATAAATTAAATGTGAACAAAAATAAGTGACAACTGTCAAGAGCATTTTTACTTCTAAGCAGATTTCTTTCACAGGTAAACATGAACAGATGTTGAAATATATTAGGCTATCCCCTGTCAACATACCCCTCAAAACAGTATTATCATTACTTTAGCTATGGATAATAGTATAGTTTAAGGTTTTGTTTTTAGGTAACAGCGACATTTTCAGCTTTTTTTTTTTTTTAAGATTTTTTATTTTTAAGTAATTGCTACACCTAACGTGGGGCTTGAACTCACAACCCCTAGATCAGGAGTCGTGTGCTCTACCGACTGAGCCAGCCAGGTATCCCTCAGTTTAGTTTTTAGATAACCAAAATAAAACTGCTTTTTCCTGAGAATACATAATTTTATAATTTTCATTATTCAAAAAATCCATTTTGTTCAGACTATAACTCCCTTTCTCAGTAATTTAGGGATTAAGTTTTCTCCTTTACGATAACTGATAATCTCCACAGATTCACAAGTAGTTATATAATTCCCTTCACCATTCTCTTAACTGTAAAATTTAGTCAAATTATGTACTGACATCCTTTCAGATAGGTCTCTTCCATTTTCCTCTTAATTTTTTATTATTTTCTGAATTGCATTTAATTTGTCCATTTCTTACTATATCAACAGCCCTAAGTATTAATATAGTACTCCCTAATTTTTATTTGGAAGAATTAAGACCCTCCATACATTGCTCAAAGAGAATTTAACTGCCTACATTTATAGTAGAAGGCCCTAAGTATATATCCCAAACATGTCTCAACACGATCTGCACTAAATACATGAAAATATTTAACAGTTAAATATAGTGATATAATTAATATAACTACGGGCCAATTTTAGTATTTCTAAAACCAAGTAAAATCAAATGTCAACTCAATAACAAAATCATTCTAAAAATGAGAAATGAAATAATAAAACTAAGTATCTTTTTTAAATAGCTTACTGATTACTAAAATAAATGCAGGGGCGCCTGGGTGGCTCAGTCATTAAGCGTCTGCCTTCGGCTCAGGTCATGATCCCGGGGTCCTGGGATCGAGCCCCACATCGGGCTCCCTGCTCCGCGGGAAGCCTGCTTCTCCCTCTCCCACTCCCCCTGCTTGTGTTCCCTCTTTCACTGTGTCTCTCTGTCAAATAAATAAATAAAATCTTTAAAAAATAAAATAAAATAAAATAAAATAAAATAAAATAAAATAAAATAAAATAAATGCAGTCTAATGATAGAACCATATATACTTATTTGGACTACAAAACTATGCATAAAGTGGTTATCTAAATATTCCACTTCAGGGGCGCCTGGGTGGCTCAGTTGGTTGAGCAGCTGCCTTCGGCTCAGGTCATGATCCTAGGGTCCTGGGATCGAGCCCCGCATCGGGCTCCCTGCTCAGTGGGGAGCCTGCTTCTCCCTCTCACACTCCTCCTGCCTGCCGCTCCCCCTGCTTGTGTTCCCTCTCTCTCTGTCTCTCTGTCAAATAAATAAATAAAATCTTTAAAAAAAAAAAGAAAAAGAAACTTAAAAAAAATTTCTTTAAAAAAAAAATAAAAAATAAATATTCCACTTCAAATGTTCAAAAGTTAAGAATACTTGGGTTTCCACAAAAGACCCTGAATAGCCAAAGCATCTCAAAAAGAAAAACAGAACTGGAGGCATCATGGTTCCGGATTTCAAGCTCTATTACAAAGCTGTAGTCATCAAGACAGTGTGGTACCAGCACTAAAACAGACACAGATGAATGGAACAGAATAGGAAACGCAGAAATGGACCCATAACTCTAAGGTCAACTGATCTTCAACAAAGCAGGAAAGAATATCCAATGGAAAAAAGACAGTCTCTTTAACAAATGGTGTTAGGAAAATTGGACAGCTACATGCAGAAGAATGAAACTGGGCCACTTTCTTACACCATACACAAAAATAAATTCAAAATGGATGAAACACCTAAATGTGGGACAGGAAACCATCAAAATCCTAGAGGAGAAACAGGCAGAAACCTCTTTGACCTCAGTCATAGGAACTTCTTACTAGACACGTCGCCAGAGGCAGGGGAAACAAAAGCAAACATGAACTATTGGGGCTTCATTAAGATAAAAAGCTTCTGGGGCACCTGGGTGGCTCAGTCAGTTGAGTGTCTGCCTTCCGCTCAGGTCATGATCTCCAGGTCCTGGGATTGAGCCCCGCATCAGGCTCCCCGCTCCGAGAGAAGCCTGCTTCTCCCTCTTCCACACCCCCTGCTTGTGTTCCCTCTCTCACTGTGTCTCTCTGTCAGATAAATAAATACAATCTTAAAAAAAAAAAAAAAAAGAGGGGCGCCTGGGTGGCTCAGTCGTTAAGCGTCTGCCTTCAGCTCAGGTCATGATCCCAGGGTCCTGGAATCGAGCCCCGCATCGGGCTCCCTGCTCCGCGGGAAGCCTGCTTCTCCCTCTCCCACTCCCCCTCTGCTTGTGTTCCCTCTCTCGCTGTGTCTCTTTCTGTCAAATGAATAAATAAAATCTAAAAAAAAAAAAAAAAGATAAAAAGCTTCTGCACAGCGAGGGAAACAATCAACAAAACTAAAAGGCAGCCTACTGAATGGGAGAAGGTATTTGCAAATGACATATCTGATAAAGGGTTAGTATCCAAAATCTATAAAGAATTTATCAAAGTCAACACCCAAAAAACAAATAATCTGGTTAAGAAATGGACAGAAAAGATGAATAGATACTTTTCCAAAAAAGACATTTAGATGTTTAACACACATGAAAAAATGCTCAACATCACTCATCATCAGGGAAATACAAATCAAAACCATGATGAGATACCACCTCACACCTGTCAGAACGGCTAAAATTAACAACACAAGAAACAACAGGTGTTGGCGAGGATGCGGAGAAAAGGGAATCCTCTTTTTTTTTTTTTAATTTTATTTATTTGAGAGAGAGAGAGCACACATGAGAGGGGGGAGGGTCAGAGGGAGAAGCAGACTCCCTGCTGAGCAGGGAGCCCGATGCGGGACTCCATCCCGGGACTCCAGGATCATGACCTGAGCCGAAGGCAGTCCCTTAACCAACCGAGCCACCCAGGCGCCTGAAAAGGGAATCCTCTTATACTGTTGGCGGGAATGCAAACGGTGCAGCCACTCGGGAAAACAGTATGAAGCTTCCTCAAAAGTTAAAAATAGAACTACCCTATAATCCAGCAATTGCACTAATAAGTATTTACCCAAAGGATACAAAATTACAAATTTGAAGGGGACTATGTACCCCGATGTTTATAGCAGCATTATCAACAATAGCCAAACTATGGAGAGAGCCCCTATGTCCATCGACAGATGAATGGATAAAGAAGATGTGGTATATATATACAATGGAATATTACTCAGACATCAAAAAATGAAATTTTGCTATTTGCAACAACGTGGATGGAGCTAGAATATATTATGCTAAGTGAAATAAGTTAGAGAAAGACAAATACCATATGATCTCACTCATATGTGGAATTTAAGAAAGAAAACAGATGAACATATGGGAAGAAGGAAAGGAAATAAAAAGAGAGGGAAAGAAATCATAAGAGACTCTCAACTATAGAGAACAAACTAAGGGTTGATGGAGGGAGGTGGGTGGGGTGACGGGTATTAAAGACGGCACTTGTGATGAGCACTGGGTGTGGTATGTAAGTGATGAATCACTGAATTCTACTCCAGAAACCAATATTGTATTACATATTAACTAGCTAACATTTAAATTAAAAAAAAAAAAGAATACTTGGGTTCCTCAAAAGGCTAAACAGAGTTACCATATGACCCAGCAACTCTTTTCCTAAGTATATACCCAAGAAAAAGGAAAACATATGTCCACATAAATACTTCTGTATGAATGTGGAAATAACCCAAATGACTGTCAAGTGATAAATAAATAAAATATATCCACAAAATGAAATATTAACCAGCAATAGAAAGGAATGAAATATTGATACATGCTGTAACATGGAAGAACCTTGAAAGCATCATGCTAAGTGAAAGAAGCCAGTCACAAATGACCACATATTGCATGATTCTGTTTATATGAAATGTTCAAAAAAGGCAAATCTGTAGAGACAGAAAGTAGATTAGTGGTTGCCTTAGGCTGTGGGAAGTTTGGGGGAGAATGTAGAGTTACGGCTAATAAGTACTGAGTTTCTTTTTGGGATGATAAAAATGTTTTAGTTGATTGTGATAATGGTTGCACGACTCTGTGAATACAGTAAAAACTCAATTGTATACTTTAAATGGGTGAATTGTATGGTATGTGAATTACATGTCCATAAAGCTGGTATTAAATTAAAAAAAAGACTATTTGAATCTCTTGTTGATAAGATGCTATTTGACTTAATGCATTCTCTACTGAAATTTTAAAGTCAGTATTCTCAATTTCAGCCTCTATATCCAAGATTGAATGTAGAATGTTCCCAGAATGACCTTTCATGTGTCAGTTATCAAAGCCTCTCAAGAACTCACCTGTGTAGTTAATTTTGCATCTGTGTGTGTGTGTGTATACACATTAATATAAACTTGCTAACGCTATATTAATTCAGTTTGGGAACTGAACAGGTTTATCCAAGATTATGAGTTCCTAAGTACTTATCAGACTTGTTCCACAACTTCATTTGAATGGTCATGTGACTAGCTAGATTTTTATAATAGAGGGATTTGATAAAGAAAAATAAGCCTGAGATTCTAAGCCACATAAACTGTTCATTCCCTTCTGCTGATTCTGCTTCCTACATATCTTCTCTCTATTCCCACTATTATCTTACAATCCTAAATCAATTCTTACTGAAAACACTGCAATAGCCTTCTCTAAGAGGTCTGTTTCTCTTTTCCCCAATCCTCCACACAGCCATAATAATCCTACTACAAAAATAGTAATCATTTTAATATAAAAATCTGATCCTGCCACTTCCCTACTTAAAATTCTTTCAGTATCTCTGCATCATGTGTATGGTAACATTTACTACCAATTGTCAGTTTAAAAAATGAAAAAGAAACTTAAGACATAGAAAAAAACCTCTATTTCTTATAAATTTTTTAATGTAGAAATAACTTTAAGTCTTCATAAATACACTTGTCAATAACTAAACAAACTACTTATCCATTTTCAATTTCTGAAGTGGAAAAATGTTAGCCAGCAAGGTCTACACATTTCCTTCAATCTATCACTCCAAACTCAATAACAAATATTAAGAACCTCTAAGAGGGACAGTTAGACATATACTTGTCAATCATGATCCTAATTTTGAACCCACTCTCCTGTTTCTATTTGAGTCTACTCTGGTTCTGTCACTTCTATCAACTTTTCATTCTTCCTCATTTTTTTAATTTGATGGTTCCATTTATTGTTTGTGTAAGACCCTGGATTCCCTTGATAACTATTTTAATGCCCTAGACTAACTCCAAGGTTTCTGGCTGCTCTGTTGGACAGTCCCCATATCCTTGTTAAAGTTAGTACAAAATAGTCTTTATCCTGTATTCCAAATCTTTGATCAGTTAACCCAATCCCACTACCATTATAGTAGAAAAAAGTTACTTCAACCTTACGTAGAAGCAGCCCCTGTTATAAGTATGAATATCAACTTACTCAATATGATCCTTATTGGTCTTCTGTAATTCTATACTTATAAGCAAAAGTTTTATCATTGTTTATGCTTTCTTATCCATCTAAAAAACTGTAATTACTTTAGCTGATTATAGATCTTCTCAATAAATAGCAGAAAAGTGTAACGATAACATATATAATAACCAACCACATCTCATCTTCAGATCCCCAAATAAAAGAGCAAAATAACAAGGAAGAGCACTTGGAGTAAGGTGGCACTTCCAGCTACGGTACTAATTAATAGCATCTGACACTGGGCAATTTAATTCAACGTCTCTAACTATAGTTTTCCCATGTGCTTGGGACTCTCCTTTTGAAAAGACATTAGTAATGCTTTTTTTTTTAAACCTTCTCCTGCAAGTTTAGTTCAAAATGGTCAAATGTCCTAACATTGCCTTCTTCATGAGGCCTTTCCTGGCATGATTTATTTAAAAATCACCACCACATCACCAATACCACTTCTCTTTAGCACTTATTACAATCTAAAATATATTTTATCCATCTAAAATATACCATCTACTCTATATTTTATTTTTCTATTTATTGTCTGACTCCCTCACAAGATTGTTGACTATATAATGTTCACTACGGTATCTTCAGAGTCATAGAACAGTCCTAGCATATAGAATATGCTCAATGAATCTTTGTTGAATGAATAAATGAACAGATATCCAAAAGGATTGACAAACTGGGGGCCTATTTAATTCCAAAAAGTCATGAACCTTAGAGAGTAAATCAGAAAATCTCTTCAAAAAGTTTTTACAAACTAGTTAAGTAAATTGAATAAAATAAACCAATGTTTTATACTTTAACTTCTTTTAAATACACTATGAACTTGATAAAGCAAAAGCATTACTCTTCATTAGTACATTTATCCTATCATTCAAAAAACCTAACTCGTAAAATTCAAAGTACAGATCCTTCTGTTGGTACTTAGGCTTCTTCTTTTCATTTTTTAAAAAAATATTTTATTTATTTATTTGACAGAGAGAGAGAGAGCGTGCTCAAGAGCAGGAACACAAGCAGGGGGAGTGGTAGAGGGAGAAGCAGGCTTCCCGCCGAGCAGGGAGCCCGATGTGGGGCTCAATCCCAGGACCCCGGGATCACAACCCGAGCCGAAGGCAGATGCCTAACGACTGAGCCACCCAGATGCCCCTCTTTTCATTTTTTAAAAAAGACTTTATTCACTTGAGAGAGAGAGAGAGACACAGAGAGAGGACAAGAACGGGGAGAGGCAGAGGGCGAGGGAGAAGCAGACTCCTTGCTGGGCTGGGAGTCCAACGCAGGGCTCGATCCCAGGACCTGGAGATCACCGCCTGAGTCAAAGGCTTAACCATCTGAGCCACCCAGGTGTCCCTTCTTCTCATTTTAATAAACTGTTGAAACCTAAAAATTTAACTTGCCATTCTAGTGATCTATTTGCGCCAATCAACTCTTTTCCAGTATTTATATCAAACTTCTCAAATTCATTACAGGAAAGGAGTTAGGGTTACTAGTTCCCTTGTGTTAGCTAATTTTATTTTACTTAAAACATAGCAAGATCCTGAGGTCTGTTCAGTCACACTAGGTTTATGAGTCTCATATTAAACATCTCTCTGTTAAGACATACATTAGAGTCCCACTGAAGACAGATAAATGAGATTCCACTCTGCTTATACAGCAAAATAATTTTTATATAAATATGAAATATTATCCACAAATACATAAGAGTGAAGGTCCAGAACATTCCTCTAACAAAGTTTCTCATGAACTAATTTGGTTTTCTGCTATTCAATCTGTATAGGTAGCATATATTTTAAACAAAGATGCAGAAAACAATTATGTTTCAAAATCTGCCGTAGTAAATAGAACTTGATTTACAAAGCTACATGTTTACTACATAATTACAGTCAATTTACTTTGAATATTGATGGACAGGAGTAACATTATAAAAATGACTTAGACAGGGGCGCCTGGGTGGCTCAGTCGGTTAAGCGTCTGCCTTTGGCTCAGGTCATGATCCCAGGGTCCTGGGATCGAGCCCCGCGTCAGGCTCCCTGCTCAGTGAAGAGCCTGCTTCTCCCTCTCCCTCTGCCTACTGCTCTGCCTACTTGTGCTCTCTCTCTGTCAAATAAATAAATTTAAAAAAAAATGACTTAGACAATATATCTTCAGATAAAAGTAGTAAGCCCACTACAAATGGAAGTACTCATCCACTTTGAGAAAATTTGACCAATAAAAATCTTAAGTTAGAATCTAGTGAAACAAACAAGCGTATGATTTATTTCACAGTAGAAGAGAATTCTAGCACAGTGCCTTTACTTACTAGGTTTTCAAATATTTACTATTAAATGAATTCTTTGCTACTTGAGGAGTTTTATCTAGACTTCCTTTAATGTAATAGTTCTCAACTCTATATTAGAAACACCTGGGGATCTTAAAAATATTTATACTTATGTCAAGGCCCAACTTCAGACCAGTTATATCAGAGTCTCTGGGGATGGAAGCTTTGCATTAACAGTTTTGGAAAGCTCTCTAGGAGATTTTAATGGGGAACCAGAGTTGAAATTGATTGCCATAGTGTTTTAAAAAGCTTCAGTTCAACCTTGCTAAATTCTATCAATTTTGAGGTTCAAATGAAAATAATAATCAACTAGTGCTCACTGAACTGTTGGTCTGGTATATAATATTAAGGATGCTATAAGACTAAAATGAAAAGAAAAAAAAAGATCTGCTAGACTGAGGTAGCAGGAGGGATTAAGACGAGTACAAGAAGAGTAGGAAAATACATAGACAGCCTAGATGAGAAGATCCCATGAGAGAATGGGAAGAAAATAGAATTAATCTTAAGGTCCAAAAGCTAGGTGGGAAAATTAATAAAATATAGAGACAAATTCATACAAGTAATAGCAGATAAATGTAAAGAGAGCTTTTATACACTAGAACTGATAACCAACAACTTGAAAAACAACTGTTAATGAAGGATCTGAATAGGTTACAGATGCACAAGCTAACTGTATATTACAGAGTATCTACATTGTGTCCAAGTGTCCAAGTGAGCCTTCAGGGTGGTTGGTAACAAGGGCAGGCGTGAGAACTCTCAGTCATCCTCCTATCATAACACGGACAGAGAAATCTGAACCAAATATCTCTACTTTCCAAGTGTCTTCTGTCTCTTCCCAAAGAACTTTTATAAGGGCTGCTGTAAGTAGATTGTTTAAACCAAGGTTTACATATACAGTAGGCATACTGAAAGGAAGGAGGGATAAAAGGATTGCCACACCTCCCAAAAAGTTTCTACGAGAACATGTGACTACCTGGGTAAGGCTCGCCAGCCAGCCATGAATCCCTTACCAGGTAACCCTTATCTATCACTTCTTGAGTCTCTACATTACTGAGGGTGGAAATGGACTCAGTACTCTCAATTATTTATCTTTGACCCCAAAAGGAGGGAGCCAGCATGATGAGAGCAGAAGTGGGCATAGCAATGGAACCTATCGTCCCAGCTATTCAGGATATGTGAATTGTAATATGACACACTGGATACCTGAATATCCACAGAGTTCAGCTTTAATATCACGTCTAAGGAATGATTAATAAAATAAACAGATTAGAACAAACTGATCCTACTTAGGAAATAAAGACTGTAGAAAAGCTTTCAGAGAGGAATGATGTAGATTTCTATTAGCTATTATTAGATGAAGAAATCTCCTGGTACTTGGGCAATAAACCCACACAAAAAAACAAGTAGGCCTGGTTGAAGAAACACCCCAAACCTTGAAGAATACTTTTAATATTTAGGCTGCAGCTTAGAAAAGAGGGCCTGCCTTTCAGAAACTGTAGATCTATTATAATACAGGGCTAGCAAGGAAAACATCATTACCACCAATGTCTTGCTCTCCTTTTCCCAATTTTTGACATCCTGAATATTTTCCTTTTGGGGTCAAAGATAAATAATTGAGACTACTGAGTCCATTCCACCCTCAGTAATTTGTGTCCTAGGGTATAAGGAGGATAAGAAAAAGAAAAGGAAAGGAAAAAATAATGAGGTAAGTGAAAGAATCTAACAATTAAGAAAAAATATCCAAAGAGCTAAGAGTCCAACAATTGGCACTATTAGTAGAAATGACAATCCATCACTCACACACAAGCCACCTGCTCGATATCAGGTATAATACCTTGCAGGATGAGCCAACAGAGAAGTAGTGGTGTCCATAATAAGGTAACTAAACTATAGCAATAAAAATTAAAGATTCATGAGACCCTCAAATAGAGTTTGGAATAATAAGAAAAGAGGACCTTCTGAAAGATGGTAGATGGCCATCAAAGAAAATCTGGATGGCCGCAAAGGAGATCTCGATGTTTCCAAGGACAAAACAAACAAACAAACAAACAAAACAACAACAACAACAACAAACACAGAGGTTTGCTTCCAAAATGTAGCCTGAGATATTGAAGAAATCCAAAACCTGGAGAAATCTGCTATGAAATCTAGAGAAAATTTATTAGGCAACAGATCAATGCTGACTCAGTAATGAAATTCACTACAATAGAGTAAGGAGGTAAAAGAAATTCTGGACAATCTTAGAAGATAAAAAGGAAGATCTGGGAAGAACAACAGGCAAACAAAGACACTCGTCCACATCTGGTGATAGATATATTGGAAAAGGCCAGTGTTGGCACAAACACACCTTAAACACCACTCCATCTAGTATATCAGTATATCAGTACACTAACATACCGGGAATCAAATTAGATCTAGGATTCACTTATGCTTCCTACCAGGTGATAAGTAATCTTCTAAATTGAATAATAAAATAATTAAAAAAAGAAAAATGAAAAGGGACAAAGATAACAGTTATACTAAAGATACAAATACTTTTATTTTTTAAGGTTTTTTTTAAGATTTTATTTATTTATTTGTCAGAGAGAGAGAGAGCAAGAGAGCACAAGCAGGGGAAGCGTCAGGCAGAGGGAGAAGTAGGCTCTCCACTGAGCGAGGAGCCTGATGCGAAACTCGATCCCAGAACCCTGGGATCATGACCTGAGCAGAAGGCAGACGCTTAACCAACTGAGCCACCCAGGCGTCCCTAAAGGTACGAATGCTTTTAAAAAGAAACTTAAGGGGCACCTGGGTGGCTCAGTCAGTTAAGAGTTTGCCTTCAGCTGAGGTCATAATCCCAGGGTCTTGAGATCCAGCCCCGTATCAGGGCTCCCTGCTCAGTGGGGAGTCTGCTTCTCTCTCTCCCTTTGCCCCTCCCCCCTGCTCATGCACCCTCCTTCTCCCTCTCTCTCATTCTCTCTCTCAAAGAAAATCTTTAAAAAAAAGCCAAAAACTTGGCCAAAAACTTGAAAAAGTGAGGTTCAAAAGGGACCATACTGTTTCTAACTGGAAGTAGAGATATTTTGAAATAGAAATAATAGCAAGATACATATGATTTCTACTACGGATGATTACATGGCCTAAAAATACATTCCAATCACTAGTTTCAGCAGATATCTTGAAATGAAAGCTGATTTTTTTTACCCTCTTTAAATTTTTTTAATTTTTATTTTATTGTCATAAGAATACTTAATATGAAATCCACCTTTTTTTTTTTTTTAATTAAGGAGGCTTCACGCCCAATATGGGGCTTGAACTCATGGCCCTGAGATCAAGAGTCGACTGCTCTACAGACAGAGCCAACCAGGCACCCCTGAAATCTGTCTTCTTCACAAATTTTTTAAGTGTATACTACATTACTGTTGACTATCAGTATGATGCTGTATAGCAGATCTCTATAGCTTATTGACCTTGCTTAACTGAAACTTTACACCCATTGATTAGTAGCTCCCCATTTCTTCTTCCTGCCACTTCCTGGAAACAATCATTCCACTCTTTGATTCTATAAATTTGACTATTTTAGATACCTTATTTAAATGGGATCATGCAGCATCTGTCTGTGACTTACTTCATTTAGCATAATGTTCTCAAGTTTCATCTATGTTGTATTATACATCAGAATTTTCTTCTTTTTAAGGCTGAACCATATTCCATTATATTCATATAATTATTTTCTTTATCCATTCATCTGTTGATGAACATTTAGGATATTTCCACATCTTGGTTATTGTGAATAGTGTCGAATGAACCATAGGAGCAGTAATATGTCTTCAAGACCCTGATTTGAATTCTTTTGGATAAATACCCAGAAGTGGGATTGCCAGAGCATATGGTAATTCTATTTTTAATTTCTTGAGGAACCTCTATACTATTTTCCATAGTGGCTGCATCATTTCACGTTCCTACAGCGTGCAAGGGTTCCAAATTCCTCACATCTTAGAGAACACTTGTCTTTTATTTTTTCATAATAGCCATCCTGAAAGGTGTGGAGGGATATCTTTTTGTGGATTTACTTTGCATTTCTCTGATTAGTGATGCTGGGCATCTTTTCATATAAGTGTTGGCTGTTTGCATGTCTTGTTTGGAGTAATGTCTGTTCAAGTCCTTAGTCCATTTTTAAATCAGGTTATTAGTTACTAGTTTTTTACTATTGAATTGTAAGAGTTCCTTATACAGTTGACCTTTGAACAACATGGGAGTTAGGGGCACTGACCACCCCCCCACAGCCAAAAATCTGTGTATAACTTTTTACTCCCCAAAAACTTAACTACTAATAGCCTACTGTTGACCAAAAGCTTTATCAATAATATAGTTGATTAACAAACATTTTGGATATGTATTATATACTGTAGTCTTAAAGCAAGAGAAAAGAAAATATTAGGAAGTAAATCATTAGGAAGAAAACATACATTTACAATGCTGCACTGTATTTATTGAAAAAAAATCCATGTGTAAATGGACCCACACACTTCAAACCTATGTTGTTCAAGGGTCAGTTATATATTTTAAAGATTAACTCGTTATCAGATATGTGGTTTACAAGTATTTTCTCCCATTCCATATATTGCCTTTTCACTCTGCTATTTCCTTTGCTGTCCAGAAGATTCTTAGCTTGATGTACTCTTACTCACTTATTTTTGTTTTTGTTGCCTATGCTTTTGGTGACATATCTGTAATAATCATTGCCAAGACCAATGTTATGAAGTTTTTCCCCTAAGTTTTATTCTGGGAGTTTTACAACCTCAGGTCTTACATTTAAGTCTTTAATCCATTTTGGTTGATTTTTGTGTATAGTGTAAAATAAGGGTCCAATTTCATTCTTTTGCATACGGATATGCAATTTTCCCATTACCACTTACTGAACAGACTAGCTTTGCCTTATTGTGTTCTCTTAGCACCCTCTTCAAAGATCAGTTAACTATATATGCATGGATTTATTTCTAGGCTCTCTATTCTGTTTCATTGGTCTATATGTTTGTCTTTATTCCAGTACTATATTGTTTTGATTACTGTAGCTTTATCCATTCACCTCATATTTTGAAATCAGGACGTGTGATGCCTCTAGTTTTGTTCTTCTTTCTACAGATTGATTTGGCTCTTTGTGATCTTAATAAATTTAATTCATTCATATGAATTTTAGAATTGTTTTTTTCAATTTCTGTAAAAAATGCCATTGAGATTTTGATAGCGATTACACTGAATCTAAAGACCACTTTGAATACTATGGACATTTTAACAATAGTGCCTTCTAATCCTCCTCTTTAAATTTTCTGCTTCACTTAGTTTTTGATCCTTTTAAATTCTTTACTTTCTTATCAGCTTAGCAATGTCACAACGTTTAAAATATTTTATCTAATTATTTAATTTTCAGTAGCTTATTCAAAGTATTTAAATCAACCACAATTCTATGTTCAAGTATTATCTTTTTGGTTTTAACCAAGTGGAAACTTTTTTCCTCAAAAGCTTTCTCCAAGTTTAACCTTTGTTGATGACTTAAGAGACCCCATAATCTCATTCTTAGTTCCTACTTATGTGTGGAAAGACTCAGTAAGCGGGTTTGGGGGGGTGGGGGTGTGGGGAGGAGAGAGAGAATCTCATACAGACTCCCTGCTGAGCCTAGAGCCCACACTGGGGCTTGATCTCATGACCCTGAGACCATGACCTGAGCCAAAGTCAAGCGTTGGACACTTAACCAACTGAGCCATCCAGGTGCCCCCACCTTTGATGAGAAATTTAAAGGAAGCTTCTGATTAGTCTTCCTTTTATTTCCAGAAATTACTTCTCTGATGTCCTAAACAATATTCTTATTAAGGTGACCAATTATATCTGTCATTACTATTTCCATATTGAATCCACAAGTGTAATTAATTATTGTTTATGTGCTTGTTATATTTTATATCCTTCCTAGGGATGTTTGTAATTAGGTCAAAAAGTTTCCCTATTCCAATACTGCTTCCCATTTCCTGGGTTATATGACCTTATCCAGCCAGTGAAATAGCCTGTCTTTTGGCTTAAAGGTATATTGTGTGTATTTTCCAGTTAGATAAAAGTAAGAATGATTTTACTTTATAATGTGAAAAAGGCAACTAAAAAAAAATCTGAACATTGGGTAGAATTACACTAAAGTTACACTAATTACTTGTGGAAATGGCCACACTTATCCTTTCACAATAGATTCTTAGGAATGGAGAAACAAATTTAATGACCATATTCTATAAAATATTACTGCAAAATTGGAATTACATGCAGCCAGAAGACTTAATTATTTTATTAAAATTAAGAGGGGCTTTTTACACATACATGTTTCCTTTTTCTCTTTTCCTTTTAAGAAAACGATATGTGGGGCACCTGGGTGGCCCAGTCCATTAAGCTTCTGCCTTCAGCTCAGGTCATGACCTCAGGGTCCTGGGATCAAGCCCCACATCGGGCTCCCTGCTCAGCCGGGAGTCTGCTCCTCTCTCTCCCTCTGCAGCTCCCCCTGCTTGTGTTCTCTCACAAATAAATAAATTAAATCTTAAAAAAAAAAAGTATGTTACGTGCTGAAGCCAGTATTCATTCAGTGTAATCCTTTACATACTCTATAGTATAATAGAGTAAAAATTAGTGCTTCATGTAGTCACTGTGAAAAAGAGATTGGCAGTTCCTCAAAAAGCTACACATAAAATTACCACTTGACCTAGCAATTTCACTCCAAGGCACATACATACACTGAAAAGAATTAAAAGCACTGTCTTGGATAGCTGTACATTTAAAAATCCATCAAGAGATGAATGGATAAATGTGATATATACATACCTACATATATTTGTCATATTTGTGACAGATAGATAATGGGATATTACTGAGCCCTAAAGAGCAATGAAGTTCCGATACGTGCTATAACATAGACGAAACTTGAAAACATTATACTAAGTGAAATAAAACTGACACAAAAGGACAATTATTATATGATTTCACTTACAGGAAATATCTAGAATAGACAAACTGATGGGGACAGAAAGTAGATTCAAGTTTACCAGGGGTTGGGGAAAGGGAGGGAATGGAGAATTAGTGCTTAATGGTTAGAGAGTTTCTGTTTGGGGTGATGAAAAGTTTTGGATAGAGAGTGGTGACTGTTACACAACATTGTAAATGTAATTAATGCCAACGAATGGTTAAAATGAAGGGGTGCCTGGGTGGCTCAGTCAGTTAAGCAACCAACTCTTGATTTCCACTCAGGTCATGATCTCAGGGTTGTGAGATCAAGTCCTGTGTAGCTCTCTGCGCTCAGCAGGGAGTCTGCTTGAGATTCTCTCCCTCCTTTTGCCCCTCCCCCTGCTCATGCCCTGGCACGTGCTCTCTCTCTCAAATAATCTTTTAAAAAAAATAGTTAAGGGGTGCCTGCGTGGCTCAGTCAGTTAAGCATCTGCCTTCGGCTCAGATCATGATCCCATCGGGCTCCCTGCTCAGTATGGAGTGTGCTTCTTCCTCTCCCCTCCCCCTGCTGGGCTCTCTCTCTCAAATAAATAAATAAAATCTTTAAACATAAAAAATTTTTTAAAAAAGTAGTTAAAATGGCAACTTTTATGTTACATATTTTTCCACAACTTAAAAAACTTAATAATGTGGAATACCTTGGATTATATACTTTAAATGGGTGAATTATAAATTGTAGTCTGTGAAATATGTAAATAAACACATTATGAAAATTAATATTTGAAGTCTTTCTTCAAAGCTTGAAGTTCAGATCTCTTTTCTTTTTTCCAGCCTTCCCTGGTCATCCTAGTGACCCTTCTCTTATTCTCAAATCATATTTTACTTGTTTATATTACTCAGCATGCTATTAACCTTATCCTATTTTCGGCATCACTAGTGTTTTTTAATTACTGTTACACATTTAATATTTGATTATGCTTTGTTGATAAAACAAGATTAGTTGCTCATATTATCAAATCAAGATCCATATTTAATATTTGTTTGTATTTTGTTTACCAAACAAGATTAGTAGTAGCCCAAATTGTCAAAAGAGGACCCAGTAGCTCTCTGCCATCTTCAAATCTTCAAAAAATAATTCAATATTACACTTGCACATATACATAGAGTAAAAACTTCAGTAACAAATGTTAAGAAAGCAGTCTCAAAAAATAATCAGAATACTCATTCCCTGGGCACTCCACAATTAATCAAGGATGTAATAGATTTAGTTAAGTATAATTATTAAAAATAGGCAGGAGGATACTTTTACCAGAAAAATTTCTGACTGACCATTTTTCTTTTTCCCCAAATGAATTAAAGACACCGTCCAATCAAAAAATAAAACAGGCGAAGAATATACATTTAGCATATATACTAGTATTTTTTATTCCTAAGTAGATATGTTTCAGATATACTTACTTCTAATCCTAAACAGAATTAACTAAAATGAGATTATATAAATAATAAAATTACAACAGTCAACCAAAATTTTTATTTAATGAAAAATCTCATTTAATAATTATAGTGGTCTTAAATTATACCTAAGTATTTGGGGCATAAAATGAAAGAAAAGGAAAACTTTACAAAAAAGAAATAGAAAAGATAAATATTTATTTTTTTTGTTCCTTTGAAAAAATAGCCTAAAAAATTGAGAAATGTATAAAATAGTGTACTTGGAATAAAGCCATATAGTTATAGAACAGTAATATAAAGACTAGGTAAATTTCCTACTTACATCCTTAGTATATGCTTAAAAACCTGTTAGGCTTATAGGCTATTTTAATCCACAGTGGAGTTTTGTCTTGTTTTTTTTTAACTGGTACTTTTAAAAATGTGCAAAATGCAGGGCACCTGGGTGGCTCAGTCGCTTAAGCGTCTGCCTTTGGCTCAGGTCATGATCCCAGCATTGTGGGATAGAGCCCCGCATTGGGCTCCGTGCTCAGCGGGGAGCCTACTTCTCCCTCTCCCTCTGCCTGCCTGCCTGTCTGCCTACTTGTGATCTCTCTCTCTCTCTCTAATAAATAAATAAAATCTTTAAAAAAATAAAAATGTGCAAAATGCTTTTGTTAAAATATTTCTTTCCTGCAGGATGTCTAAATGACCTTCTCTTCAGTGTGTTTTTAAAAACATACCATACATTATATAAATTATATTTCGATCTAAGAGCAAATGTGTAAGTTTTAAAGTACAGCATCATTACCTCAAAAGTAAATCTGTTTCAATGAACAACTATGTTTCTATTCCCTACTGAAGCAGAATGACTTATATTCACTTTTACATTGAAAATATCCACTGACATCTCAGAGAATATTGCTCTTCTAGTCAGAAACACAGCTGACTAGAAATTTATCAAATTTATTTATCAAATTCACTTCCCCAGAAAATAGCCAATAAGGGGAAAGAAACAAAAATGGGTTTCCATCAGATAAATACACGAGTTAAACTCATTCTTTATTAATTAAAAAGTCCTCATGCCCTTAATCTCTGAGGTTTTATAATTTACACATGACTCCAACAAGCTTGGATTGTGATTTCCAAGGTCACAGGCATAAAGATGATGATGATGGCAGGTGTAATTCTCTAAGCACGTATTAAGCACTAGGCATGGGGATACAGCTAAGAGTGGAGGGACTGTCTGTAATAGGTAACTGTACCGAAAGTTGTGCAGACATTCAAAAAAAACCCCAACAAACAGCTTAACTCTATGATGGAGAAGCTATAAGCCTTATGTCTCAAGGGTATCACTATGTTACAATAAGGATAACAAAAAAAGACAACTCCCTGAGACCTTAAACAAAAGTTTAAAGTTTTACAAAGTTTAATATATCATATACTTTTAAAATAATGAGCATAGGCAATAGAATCTAAAGATTTAGATTTGAATACAGACCCATCACTTAATATATCAATGACCTCAGGCAATTTTAATCTCCCTCAGAGTCAATTTCTCCAGGTGTAAAATGGGAATCATATTTATTTTATGTCACTATGGTGAGAATCAACATTTGTAATAGCACCCAGTACAACTCAAACTCATTAATATAATAGATACTGAAATATTCTGAAAATTAAACTACTAGAATAAATTGTTCTTTGAAATAAGCAATTTTATTACTTTTAAAAATACTATAACTTTTTAGATGTTTAGATGTTACTCTGTAGTTAAAGTAGAAAATGCTAAGATTCATTTAAGTGTATAAAGAATGCTCTTGAATCTCATCATAAGGCACCTCTTTGACCAGGTAAGTTGAATTCATTTTTCAGCCTCAATTTAGATGGTATCTCCTCTGGAAAGCCTTCTCACAATCTCCACTTGCATATCTACTAGACACTTAAAAATCTACCACATCCAAAACCAAAGTCCTGATGGCCCATTTCTATCCCGAAGTTGCTCCATCTAAATACCTTCCTTATCTCACAGCCAATGGCAAAACCATCCTTCCCAGTTTCTCAGCCAAAACCTTAGAGTCATTCTGTCTTCTCTTTCTCTCATATCCCACATCCAATCCACCAAAAGACTTCTTTGGTTGTACCTTAAAAACATCAGAATTTGACTGCTATCAAACTTCAGTCACTTAGATTACTCTATGAGCTTTCTAACTAGTGGTCAATGCCTCCCTGTATAGTCTATTCTCAAAACAGCAACTGGAGTGATCCTTTAAAAGTACAAGCCAGGGGCGCCTGGGTGGCTCAGTCGGTTAAGCGTCTGCCTTCAGCTCAGGTCATGATCTCGGGGTCCTGGGGTTGAGCCCCCCATCGGGCTCCCTGCTCAGCGGGAAGTCTGCTTGTTTCCCTCTCTCTGTCCCTACCCCCGCTCGTGCTCTTTCTCTCTCTCAAATAAATAAACCCTTAAAAAAAATTTTTTTTTTTAAATTAAAGTACAAGCCAGATTTACTGATAGCCCTGCAATGGCTCCCTGAAGTCACTATAGAGGTCTGTAAAGCCGTACATGATCTGACTCTTCC
The DNA here is from genome assembly GCF_054177405.1 of Leptonychotes weddellii. NCBI lineage: Eukaryota > Metazoa > Chordata > Mammalia > Carnivora > Phocidae > Leptonychotes > Leptonychotes weddellii. The sequence continues at coordinate 65,513,750 of NC_138371.1, read as the reverse complement.
ACCAATTACCTCTGTCAATACCTTGTCTACCCTCCCTTCTCCCTCACTCTGCTCCAGTCACACGGTCCACTACTCTGAACACTCTGAGCCCCTGCCTCAAGCCCTCTGCCTGGAAGGCTCTTCCCAAAGAATTCCACATAGCTGACCAATTCCTTTGTCTTTGCTCAAATATCACCTTTTCTATAAATCCTTCCTCAACCTCTGCAACCCATCACCACCATAGCCTTCTTATTCTGCTCTACTTTTTCTATCTTCCATAAAACTTGCCAACTTCAAATGTGCTATATACTTTATTTATCATGCTTATTGTTTATCTGCATCCCCACTATACATTCCACAAGAGCAGAGAGCTTTGAAAAGTTTTATTCACTGATATATCCCATGTACCTAGAATAGCACCAAAAATGCAAATAAAAATGTGAATAAAAGAATACATTAGATACTTCCTTTGTTGCCTTTAGCATCCTGCACTGACCACTATTATATCAGTTATCAACTGTACTAAATAGCCTGTTAATTTTCTGTCTTTTCAACTAAACTGTAAATTTCTTGAAACAAGGAATTTTATTTTACTTTCCATTAGTAGTGCTGGTACTTCCTTACAGTGCCTGACACCTAGTAAGTACTCGGCATTATTTAATAAATTGATGAAAAAAATAAAACTATCTACATCAAGGTGTAAGCACCTTTATTATCTCCAAAATATAAACACAAAGCTTAAAGGCATGACACTGAAGACTGAGTTCTGGATTCTGGATTCTGTTAGTGTGATTGGTCTGGGTCTGGCACTTATAAGAACACTGTTGAAATTATTTAAGTTCCCTACAACTATTTCCTTATCAGTAAAAATAGAGGAGTAATGATGGTATCTGAATCTCATGTGATTATCCCAAATATAAAATGCAGGTAATAGTGAAGGATTCAGAATGTGTCACTCTAGCATATTGACTATTTTGAGTTAAAGGCACTTGAAAAACAGCAAATATAAGGAAAACATTCTGACCTTCCTTCTTTTCTTAAAAGCAAAAAATGTAATTCCTCTATGAAAGATGTCCTCCTATATCAGAAGGAAAGCAACATTCTTATCATCAAGGACAAAAAGTTGAGGCTGAGATAATTCTACACAGACTTTGTTAAAAATAATTCTCTCCCTTTAGCCTCTGCACATAGTCACTTTCCCACAACTGCCTCTCTTTGTTCAACTTAATATAAAACAAGTAGGTTTTGCCATTTCTTTGGGTGTTCATTCCTTATGCAGACTCCTATGTCACACAAAACTTCTTTAAATAAATTTGTATGCTTTTCTCCTGTTGATCTACACTTTTTAATTTAATTCTCAGGCACAGCCCCAAACAACTGTAAAAGGGTAAAGGTAAAAGTTTGTATCTCAGACAAGAGAATTAGGCCCAGTGATTACTATATATTAAGCAGTCAGTAATTGACATCTATTATTTGTTATTACAAATTTTTTTTGTTATTACAAATTAAATAGAGCCACTACTGTAAGTCCTACTTCAATAACTTGACTAAACTAAAATATTCACTAGTCTTTAGAATCTCCTAAAAAGCACAATGATTTATATTAAAAATTGTTACCTAAAATAATTTTGATAAGCATTTTGCAAAAGAAGGTACCTTAACTCTCTCAGTAAAAGTAAAATTATATTTACATTATTCCCAGAATATTTTTAAATATTTCTGGATATTAGGTTCTAAAACTATCTTTGGTAACTGCCTTCAATGTTTAATAATTTCATAATATGTTTTCTTTTATATGGCCAAGATACCTAATACTAGAATTTAAAAATCAAACATCTTACTATTTAGATGAACTACATTTATAGGCCTTTCATATATATACACACATTCTTCCCTCTGCTCTGAATAATCTTATTTCCAGAAATAAGACTTTTGAGAAAAAGATTTAAGTACATTTGTGACTCTTTACTAAATCACCTCCAAGCTTTTCACTTTTCATTTCAGTCATGTATCCAACAATAAGTATAATCTTTTGGTAATGTTATATTAAGAACTGAGCAAAACTAACAATTCTGTCCAAATTAAAAAGCCAATTACATAGTGTTTATTTTAAACCCTGTTTTCTCTTATTTTATAATAAAAATAGTTTTTCCATTGTTTTATAATAGAAATAATTTTTCTATTATTTCCCTGTCTACTGTGACTCCTAAATGTTTTCCTACTCTATCTCCAGAGTCAGTTCTCCATTTTATAAAATACTTGTGAAAACTAATTTTCTTTATAGTTTATACTAACATAAAGAAATAAACATACACATTTTACTTAACACTCATATGGACAGTAGACAAGAAAACAGAGGTAAAGCAGTTTAAATGATTGTCCCAAGACCACAGATGGAGTGACTGCCAGCTTTAGGATTAAAACTAAGAAGCTCATTATTCCCTTCTTATATTCCGAGTACTTAATACTGTTTTTACATCACAAGGATCTCTTAACGAATTTAAGAACAATAATTTAATTTGATAATTAAAACAATTATCAACAATAATTATGACAAATGTAGATTTGTGAAATTTATTAAACAAAACCAAAATTACTTTATCTAAATATTCCCTGAAAAAATTAATCTGATTTACCGCATAAGTTATTTTTTTTAAATTTCCCTTAGAGTGCCAAGAAAGTGACAGTTTAATATAATTTATCATTTCAGTGTCTTTTTTAAAGGCCAATTTCTTTAACCAAAATCTACAATGAGTATATGAGATGGTTGCTACCAAACAGAAATACTTTGCATTAAAAGAAATTCTCCAAACTTAAAACAGTAGTTTCTACTCTAATTGTAAACTTAAACTTCAGGATATATTTAGAACAGAATTATCTATGAAAAGACAATGATAAAAAGTAAAGAAAACACCAAATACTATTGCATTTACAAGAGAAAAAGACATACAGTATAACATTAACAGCTTACTGTGGAGAGTGGGTTTAATCAGGAAGTAGCCATTATCCTTTCGATTCAGAGCTGTGACAGCACTCCAAAACAACAAGCCGTGATATTTTTCAGTTAAAAGGAATGAAAGAATACCTACTATTGTGTCCTAGCTTGGCTGACCCCAAAGGTCACCACATGTCTTTTATCAAAAGCTATCATGAAAACATAATCCAAGTAAGCATTTACAATGCTCTATTTGTTGAAACACCTAAAATCTACCTAACACAACCTCTCTCTCTCAGTTACTCACAAAACATGGCTGTCTTATTCAGAGATTAGCAATTATTGTAATGAGATACTGTCGGAGAGGGTCAAATAGTACTTCCTGCAGTTTACACATCTTGATTTCCTGGTAAACAAACTGAAAGGCAGGTGGAGCACTTAGATCACCAGTAAACGTGAATGCTCACGTGACAAAACTAAGCCAGGTAAGGTTGATGTCTCAAGTAATCGTTCTTTTCTTCATTTTATTAACGTCAAAACAGACAATAAAGAGTTCTTTCTTCCCTTTTTTAAGGAGCGTTTATTCCTGACATGTATAGGCACACAGTTTATAATAAGGAATGCTTGAAAAACGAATCTGTTTAAGTAGGTTTTAAAAATTACTTCTGGCGAGTAAATTGTAAAAAACGAGGCAATGCTAATAAGATATATATATAAAAAAAAACAACTAAGAATAACTGTTCTAAAACCTGCTAAATATAAGGAAAAGTGTTTAAATTTCAACTGCTTCAAGAAAGTAGATAAAAGAAGTTTCTGAGTTATAATTAAAGGCCAAAATTAAATTTTAGTCAAAGTATAAGCCTATTTTTATCAGAGCAAGCTCCTGCAAAAATATTGCTTTATAATTTATGTGGCAGTCTTCGAAAAAAAAATCTCAGTTATATGAATCGAAAAGTTTACAAAACTTGAAGCTATTCCCAGCATCCTTTAAAATTCACATTTCAAAAAGAAAATAAAACTGAACATATTTACTTGTGAGCATCTTTTAAAAAATATTGTTAGTTTGAAGACTAAGTTTTCTTGTCCTTAGTTTTTTCCCCCAAAACTGCTGTTTTTTCCTCTCTGAAATTTGTAGTATAGTTGAATGAGAGTTTGGTTAAATTAACTAAAGGTATAAAACAAACACACATACTCAGTCAAAATGATAAACTAATTCACTACTTTAAAAATATTTAGGATATTTTTTCTTAATCTACAAAACTGAATTTATCTTAATTCTATATATACTAAGGCCATGTATCTATGTCTTATTAGGAACATAACATGCTTTAATTTTAAATCAAAGAGCTTTTAACGACCCTCTTACAATATAATCATATCAAGGCATTAAATTTCATTACTTAAATCATATTTACTCTATTTGTGAAATAAAATTCTAATGTACTGAAATAGAAAACAAAACAAAGTGACAATTAAATTAATAACAACAAAAAGAACACCCAAGTAGAGAAAACTGTGCCAAGAGAACAGAATCTCAGAATAGGTCTCATTACAAACATTATGTGTCATTTAAAAGGAGTGTGTATTCAGTATTAAACATTAACACAAGTCGCTAATCACCATCTTTACTACAATGCCATGAAATAGACAGCAAGTTTTCAGAAAACTATGAATACGGAGTTCCAGTTCCAGTTCAGTTCCAGCTGAATTTCTTGGTCAAATGAAATAATTCAAATATTCTATAGTTACCTGGAATGCAAAACAAAGCCCTTATTTCCTTTATAGAAAATTTAAAATAGGGGCACCTGGGTGGCTCAGTTGTTAAGTGGCTGCCTTCTGCTCAGGTCATGATCCCAGGGTCCTGGGATTGAGCCCCGCATCGGGCTCCCTGCTCAGCGGGGAGCCTGCTTCTCCCTCTGCCTGCCGCTCCCCCTGCTTGTGTTCTCTCTCTGTCAAATAAATAAAATCTTTTAAAAAAAATTTTTTTTAAATATAATTTGTACTAAATATGTAGCTTTGACTGTGATTCATATACTAAAAAAAAAAACCTAAATTTTAAATTGGAAAATTATTATTTCAGTTATTTCAAAGATCCATGACTATCTTAGTTTCCTATAATACGTCAAATTTAGAGGATAATGAAATAAAAATATAGAGGTAAAGACAATAAATTTGAAATTTTGTTTCATTCAAGGTGGCTTTTATCAACAATCAGCAAGTTTGGGTATTAGTTTATAATTCAGCTGGAAGGGCTGGGCCAAAAACCAGGGTAATATATGTGGTACCCTGTGAGTTAGAAAAAGACCCCCTCTGAGGTCGCATATGAGAAAAAGACACCTTTTCTTCCTCTAGGATGAAATTCAGCCCTGCTTGTTCTCTCAAGTCAGGAACTCTTGGACTGGGCACACCCAGGACTATGACCTATACCTGGTAGCTCTGTACTGGCAAAAAGCTTCAGAAGGGATTCCCCTGCCCCTGGCAAGTCTAAGAAACCAAAGAGGAGATTAGTCATCCACGACTTAAGAAATTCATACAAAAAGAAGAGAGGGGGCAGGGGAGACGGAGGGGACACAAGGAGGAAGAAAGGTTCCTGCTTTTATTGCTTGTCTTCTGCTGGCAATAAATACGCTTTATAGAGTTATTTATAGCCCATTTTATTCCAAAATAATTTAATGTGACTTAGAGAAATATGAATAGCAGAACAGATGCTTTCAAAATATAAATTAATATGAATAAAGAGAAAATAAGGGGAAGGAAGAAAGATGAAACACAAGGTAAACTTGAAACACAGAAACATCTATCATAAGGCCTTGTCTTAGATGTAAATGGTTCAGCTCTGAGCTTCCTAGCAATAAAAGTAAAGTGGGAAACAAGACCAAATTACTAAATTTTAGGGGCCTCTGGGTGGCTCTGTCGGTTAAGCATCTGCCTTCGGCTCAGGTCATGATCCCAGGTTCCTGGGACTGAGCCCCTTGTCGGGCTCCCTGCTCAGTGGAGAGCCTCCTTCTCCCTCTCCCTCTGCCCCTACCCACCACTCCCCCACACTGCTTGTGCTCTTTCTCTTGCTCACTCTTGCTCTGTCTCAAATAAATAAAAATCTTAAAAAAAAAAAAAGAAATCACAAAATTTTAATTCTCTGTGAGATGTATTACAAACAAGCACCAAAGCTTTTCCTAGTACTCAGAATTGGGAGAAATTTCTTTTATACTTTTCAATAATGTAACACTGGACAATGCAATAATTTTTTCAACAGCATCTTTACAGAAATTAAATAACAAATTTCATATGAAAATTCCTTTTAACACTTCCTCAGTGCAAGCTGGGGTCCTAACTAATGAAAAGTTACCCAGAAAATAAGCCATCCTCCTAGGAGAGCTTCTGTAATTTATTTAATCTGGGTTTTTAAACAAACACTAACAATCCCAGGATCTTTTGTTAAATTCACAGTCCACTTTCATATTCCAAATTCATACTTCATTTTCTAAATTCAGGTTCTTCTGCTGGATGAGTAAGTAAAAATGGGCATGCAAGCTGTAACTGTGGTTCCCGAGCAGATGAAAGAGAAGACACTGGTAGTTAGGGAAGTCTAGACACTTCAAAGGGAACTTCTCTTTTTTACTTAAAACAATTCCTCTCTTCTTTGTTAGACTTTCTATAATCCCGCTCGATCCAACAACCTGAAAACCCGATCTATGATGACTTTTATTCCTCTTCAGTTTGGTATTTCTAACTACGGTAAAAAAAAAAAAATCTGACTTAGGGTTTCTAGATTCCTATGTTCTCATTCAGTCTGCACCCATTTGGATTCATTTTAGAGCATGAATCTTTGCATAGTTTTATAGCATTTGTTTTTTATGTTATTGGTGGGGGGAAAAGAGAGTTGTAAAATTACTATAAATAGAATCTCTCTCATTTTATTATACAAGAAAAACAAGGTTGGCGATGGTAGCCTCTCAGTACCATACATGCAGACTGAATACTACTACTAAAATTTAACAACGCTACAACCTGATTTTCACATGTGGACTAAGTAGGAGCAAATCCTATCTTCCATTGTAGCTGGGTGGGTTGCTTTTCTCTCTCCCAAAGGTGCCAAATTTATGTTCTGTTTCCCATTGCTTCTCCATCTCATTAGCAGTTTAGATCTTATCACTTTCAGAATGCTCCTCTCTCAGATCCTGACTGTTTGGGCCCATAAAACCTTCTTTCTCTACCTGATTTAGCTCTATATTATTCTCTAATTATTTTAGGGATCTGCCTTACTAGATTTTGAAATTCCTCATTTTATATTACTCACTGTGAATCATAAAATGCAAACACCATAAGTACAAATTAACTTATGCATTAATAAACTGCTGTACATATTTATTACAGTTCATGTTTGTTCAACATGAACAGGATATTTATTAGGATTGCATCGAGTGAGCCAGATGCCAATTTTTACCATACAGGTAATTTCTTTTTTCTTTTTTCTTTTTGAGAGAGAGCGGTGGGGCGGGGTGGTACAGAGGGGCAGAGGGAGAGGGAGGGAGAGAATCTTAAGCAAGCTCCATGCCCAGAACATAGCCCAATGTGGGGCTCAATCTCACAACCCTGAGATCATGACCTGAGCCAAAATCCAAAGTCAGATGCCTAAATGACTGAAGCGTCCCTATACAGATAATTTCTAAATGGTGTATCGAATCTACCCATATTAAATCAAACCTTAGGCTTTTCTACTTTCAAGATGGTCAAAAGAATTTTAACTGTAAGAACAACTTTTAAGAACACTACCAAAAACCAAACAGATTTTATATAAGTGTCAGACCTAAAATGAACAAAATTGAATAACGACTGTGTCCAATATAGTTTGATCCATATTTGAACTCATATATGTAACTCAAGGAGTCATGCAGCCTACTCCCTTATTAAATGAACTTTTCCAATGTGTAGCCACCAAAATTTGTTATTTCTGAATTTCCTATTTTATGAAAATTCAGTCTAAGTATAGTAATTTCAATGTACAATTTTTGCTATTGCAAAAGGTAGCAGTATTTACATTTGACATAATATGTACACTTGCTTAACATTTTTCTTGCAATAAGGAAAAGCACTCTTAACATTTAAAAAAAGTTTTTTTTAAGATTTTATTTATTTGACAGAGAGAGAGAGAGACAGCGAGAGAGGGAACACAAGCAGGGGGAGTGGGAGAGGGAGAAGCAGGCTTCCCACGGAGCAGGGAGCCTGATGCGGGGCTGGATCCCAGGACCCTGGGATCATGACCTGAGCCGAAGGCAGACGCTTAACGACTGAGCCACCCAGGCGCCCCAGCACTCTTAACATTTAAAAATATGTTAGAAAGCATATGCTTAAGAAACTCATATTGATTAGCATCTTAAGTCAATCAAGATCATATTCTAGTCATTTAAAAAGTTATAGGATAATTAAAATGGTTACATTATTAACCACCTTATCATTGTTTACTTCAAAGAACAAAAGTAGGAAACATCTATCATCATATAAATTGAAAAGCTTTTGAACAAATTTAACAATAAAAGAAAGAATATAATTTGATTTTCTTTCTTTTTCTAAAAAGCAAACTGGAAAGAGTAAACCAAAGGAAGCTACAAATATATATATTTTCATTTATTGCAACATAATAGATACACCCAGAGCCTGTGAGAATACAATATTCATTTTGCTGCAGAAGAACAGACATTGCATAACAATGAGATTTGCTAATGAAATCAACCATCAACCTGGAATACATATGTATTAAACCAAGACCTCAGTGTCATTTTCTTTTTGCATCGTTTGTTCTTTCTTTCATTTTTTTCTTGACCTTGTCAGTATTTTTGTCCTTTAGATTTCAGAACTTTGGTAAAGAAAATCAAGACTATAATATTATAGTGTAATGCTTTTTATTCATCACATTTATTTTTAATGTAAATTCCAATTGTTCTGCTTCTATCAGCACTATTAATGTACCTCTGGAAAAAAAAAAAAATCAATGGATGCTACCAGAAAAAACAAAGGAGGTTTATTTCTATACAAAATAATTGGATCAGGTCGGAAAAAAACTTTTTTCAACATCTGACATAAATTCCAGATGACAACTTTTATAGCAATGTTAGTGCTTACTTAGTAAGAATTTCTTTTTTTTTTAAGATTTTATTTATTTGACAGAGAGAGACACAGTGAGAGAGGGAACACAAGCAGGGGGAGTGGGAGAGGGAGAAGCAGGCTTCCTGCCGAGCAGGGAGCCCGATGTGGGACTCAATCCCAGGACCCTGGGATCGTGACCTGAGCCGAAGGCAGATGCTTAACGACTGAGCCACCCAGGCGCCCCTTAATAAAAAAATTTTAAAAATTATATATATATATATATATACATATTTTAAAGATTTTATTTATTTATTTGACAGAGAGAGAGCAAGAGAGCACAAGCAGGGGGAGTGGCAGGCAGAGGGAGAGGGAGAAGCAGGCTCCCTGCTGAGCCAGGAGCCTGATGCAGGGCTTGATCCCAGGACCCTGGGATCATGACCTGAGCTGAAGACAGACGCTTAACTGACTGAGCCACCCAGGCACCCCCCAAAAATTATATATTTTAAAGTCACTTTTGTAATAATATAAATCCTCCAGCAATTTCTACTACTGACAGCTATTAAGTGAAATAATATAGGGCTGATATAACTATCAACATACAAATTATTCTAATGCTTTTAGATTAAAATCATAATTTTTCTCCCCAAAATACTCTGCTATCCTGGTCTATAAAGTTAACCACCAATTTCCATTTATCAAAAGTAAATAATTCTGATAATTTTCTTATAAATTTATTATTTTAATTTATGATTTAGTTATTACAATTTTCTATAAAAGTCCAAAAGACTATGAAAGTACTTGATATTATATATCTTTTTAAAAAAAGCTTTACTGTCCCTTAGAATTGATTTATATCTTTTTGAGTATAAGCTATTTAACTAAATGACTATCCATCCTATTGGTTGACTGTTTACACAATTAGGTTTTCAATTCATGTGTGGTACAGATAAAATTAACAGCCTAACCTGCTGTGGTATATAATTGCTACTAATTCATGATAATAACAACTTTTAAAAATAGCAATACCTATATAAACTAAAGCAGCCTCAGTCAAATAAAATTAAGTTTTCTATTTTTATTTTTGTAATACCTTAATATCTAACCTCAAGCAATATCCTGCAAAATAACAAAAGTCAATAAATATTACAGTAATGTTGAAAAAGTAAACTGCTCCTTATTAAATTTAAACTCTCTGAAAGTTGCCACTTACAGTCTAATAGTTTTCCAGACTATTTTAAAAACCATGAAGGGTGATTTTAAGAAAAGAACCACATAATCGCAGAACAATGATTAATCCACACACAAAGTATTTCCCTAAGAAAACCAGAAATTTCTATTAAAATGGCAAAATATAAGTCAGACTGTAGAGAAATAGCCAGTTTATACAAATGTCTATGGCAATACTGAAAACCTACTTTCACTAGGGCAAATAATGGAATCCTAAAATGCAGTGATGAGCTTTGGAAGGTCATCTAGCTCCTTGCGACTCAAGTGTGGTCCACAAACCACCAACACTGAAATTGCTTCTTAGAAATAAAGACTCTCAAGCCCCAGCCCAAACCTACTGAATCACAATCTTATGTACCATAGAATTTAAGAAGGCATGATCTAGAAAATTCTTCAACCTACCTAAAAATTTGTATACCAATTCCAGTGACTTCTGATATTCTAACTCATCAAAAATCCATATTAAAATGCAGAATATTCAAAGAATAAAAAATTTACTTGTCATACTCAAAGCCCATTACCTACCATCTATTTAATTATTTGAAGTCTCATATTCATATGGTCTACTGATTTGAAATTTGTGGTAATAAAAGAATAAGGGGGCAGGAATAATATCTTTTTGTAAGATCTTGGAAAGTATTAAATAAATGGATAAATGGAAGTATTTACACTTTCTTAGAAATTATTTTAAATTTTTCAGTAGAAGAATTCTTTCTTAAATAGAATCTTGTGAGGAAGCCCAGTATAGTAAAAAAATTAATGAAGGCCTGCACTTTGGCACAGGAGAGGGACCCAGCAGTAGCCAATGAGTCTCAACAGAACTACCTCAGAATATAGTTTGAAAAACTCTGATTTAAGGAAACTACTTAAGAGTCTAAAAACAAGCTGAACAACTCATACTTATCACAAAGTTTGCTGCTCTTCAAAGTCACTATATAGAGACCAACTGTTTATTCTTTGGTGTTTTAAACTAAGAACACTAGATAAAATTAGATAATTAAGCATTTTTTTCCTCACTCAAATTGATCTCTCCCCAAATTGTTCTAATTGGTGAAGCTAGATTTAATTAATATGTGATCTTTAATTATTTTAGTTAATAGTATGCCTACCATATACTAGACATTATGGTAAGTGCTTCAAGGGCAATATAGATTAATGGACAAAATATTCTACTTATCAAACCCTAGAGGGGTTAAGACAACTAAATACCATCAAGCAATATAACTATGGAAGCATAATTAAATGAGGACTTCAGAAAAGGCTTCAGGAAAGGTGACATCTAAAGTAGGCTCTGAAAACTGTATAGGATTTTGAAAGGCAAAGAAGGCCAGGTGGAGGAACTGGGAAAAAATGGCATCATAAGTGGAGGGAAGACATATGTTGAAAAGCAGAAGCTGAAAAGCACTGCGTATATTTGAAGAATAGCTTGAGGCAGCTTGCAAGCTCCCTAACAAAAATCATGAGTTGTTCGGGGCACCTGGGTGGCTCAGATGGTTAAGCATCTGCCTTTGGCTCAGGTCATGATCCCAGCGTCCTGGGATCGAGCACCAGGTCGGGCTCCCTGCTCAGCGGGAAGCCTGCTTCTCCCTCTCCCACTGCCCCTGCTTGTGTTCCCTTTCTCGCTCTCTCTGTCAAATAAATAAATAAAATCTTAAAAAAAAAAAAAAAGAAAGAATGGGCGCCTGGGTGGCTCAGTTGGTTGGGCGACTGCCTTCGGCTCAGGTCATGATCCCGGAGTCCTGGGATCGAGTCCCACATCGGGCTCCCGGCTCAGCAGGGAGCCTGCTTCTCCCTCTGACCCTATCCCCTCTCATGCTGTTTCTCTCTTTCTCTCTCTCTCTCTCAAAAAAAAAAAAAAAATTAAAAAAAAAAAAGAAATATTGATCTAACAGGGTGCCTGGCTGGCTCAGTTGGTGGAGTATATGACTCTTGATCTTGGGCTCTCTGCTCCGCGGGAAGCCTGCTTCTCCCTCTCCCACTCCCCCTGCTTGTGTTCCCTCTCTCGCTGTGTCTCTGTCAAATAAATAAATAAAATCTTAAAAAAAAATGTAAATTGCAGCAGTATTTTTATAATGAAATATTAGAAAATGAATAAATTAAAAGATTGTGGGATGTTTACATAATAAAATAGTATACAGCAGTTAAAACAAATGGCCTAGAGCTACACATATTAACATAGATATATATCTTTAATATACAAACACATCCACTTGAGGGAAGCAAAGGTTTTGTTTATTTACTTCTATTTATCATTTTATTTAAGACAGGACAATCCTAAATAAACCAGTTAAGGTAGGAGAAGATGGATATGTTTTATGAATGATCAATGAAACAAGTCTCTAGAGGACAAAGAAAAGGAAAAAAGTGAAAGAAAAAAAAACACGAATAAACTCTGGGTGAGACAGTTTTTTGTGTTTGTTTTTCTTTTTTTTATTATGTTATGTTAATCACCATACATTACATCATTAGTTTTTGATGTAGCGTTCCATGATTCATTGTTTGCATATAACACCCAGGGCTCCATTCAGTATGTGCCCCCCATCACCAGTCTAACCCATCCCCCCACTCCCCTCTAGAACGCTCAGTTTGTTTCTCAGAGTCCATAATCTCATGGTTTCCCCCTCCGATTTCCCCTCCTTCATTTTTCCCTTCCTGCTATCTTCTTCTTCTTTTTTAACATATAATGTATTATTTGTTTCAGAGGTACAGGTCTGTGATTTAACAGTCTTACACAATTCACAGCACTCACCATAGCACCAGGACTTATTTTATAACTGGAAGTTTGTACCTTTTGACCACCTTCACCCATTTTGCCCACCCCTTACTTCTGGCAAATACCATTCTATGCTTTGTGTCTATGAGTTCACAATTTTTTGTTTTTTGTATTTTGGGGTTTTTTGTTTGTCTTTTGTTTCAGATTCCATATATAAATGAGATCATACGGTGTTGGTTTTTCTGTCTCACTTATTTCACTCAGCACAATGCTCTCAAGGTTTATCCATGTTGTTACAAATGGCAGGATTTCCTTTTATGGCTGAATAATATTCCATTTTATATAAATATTACATTTTCTTTACCCATTCATCAATTGATGGACACTTAGGTTATTTCCATGTCTTGGCTATTGTAAGTAATGCTGCACTGAACATGGGACTGTGATGTAAAGTTTTTTTCTCAGAGATGGGTGGAGACGTAGAAGAAGAAAACAGACAATTTTTTTTAACTTTTAATTTTGAAATAACGATATATTTATAGAAGGTTGCAAAAATAGCACAGTGAGGTCCCACTTATCCATCGCCCAGTCTCCACCAATGGTTTATACTTTACATAACTATAGTGCAATATCAAAACCAAGAAACTAACTACAATATATTTGTAGAGTTCTGTCATTTTATCATATGTGTAGATTCATATAAGCAACACTGCAATCAAGATACAGAACTATTCTATCACCACAAAGATCTCTCTCATGCCACTCCTTAACAGTCACACCCATACTCCTCTCCTAAAGCCTGGTAACCACTAATTTGTTCTTAATCTCTATAATTTTGTCTTTTTTAAAAAAAAATATTTATTTATTTGACAGAGAGAGGCACAGCGAGAGAGGAAACACAAGCAGGGGGAGTGGGAGAGGGAGAAGCAGGCTTCCCGCCGAGCAGGGAGCCCGATGTGGGGCTCGATCCCAGGACTCTGGGATCATGACCTGAGCCGAAGGCAGACGCGTAACGACTGAGCCACCCAGGTGCCCCTATAATTTTGTCTTTATATAAATGGAATCATAGTGACTTTTGAGATTGGCTTTTTTCACTTAACCGAATGCCCTTGAGATCTATCCAATTGTTATGTATATCAATAATTGAAACCTTTTTATTGCTGAGTAGCATTGCACAAAATGGACACACCATACTGTATTTAGCCATTCACCTACTGCAGGACATTTTGGTTGTTTCCAATTTTGGCTGTGACAAATAAAGCTGCTATGGACAAATATGTACATTTTGCTGAGATGAATGTTCAGGACTGTGGTAGTCTGGTCATGTAGTAAGGGTATGTTTAGTTTTTTTGTTGGTGGTGGGTTTTTGTTATTTTTTGAAAAACTGCCAAACTCTTTCCCAGAGTGGTTATACCATTTTATATTCCCAGAAGCAATGTATAAAAGTTCCATTTCTCCACATCCTTGCCAGCATTTGATATATGTCACTATCTTTTATTTTATTGTTCTGATGCATGAGTAGTGATAACTCATTTTTGCATTTCCCTAATGGCTAGTGATATTGAACGTCTTTACATGTACTCAACTGGTATCTATACATTCTCTTTGGTGAAATGTTTCTTCATCTCCTTGCCCATTTTCTAATCAGACTGTTGGCATTTTTACTGTTGAGTTTGAGAGTTTTTAATGAGATATGAGTACTTTGTCAGATATGTGGTTTTCAAATATTTTCTCCTAGTATATAGCTTGTATTTTCATTACCTTCACAGGGTCTTTTGCAAAACAAAAGGTTTTAATTTTTACAAAGTACAATTTACTGATCTTCACTGATTTTTTCTTTTATGGATTATGCTTTTTGTGTCGTGTATAAGAACTCTTCACCAAGTCACATCCCATAGATTTTCCCTTATGTTTCCTTCTAAAAGTTTTATATATTATATTTAATTTTACAATCCAAAGAGATTTTGAAGTAGGAAAAGGGGAAATTGATAAATCTGATAAATCTATCAGAAGGTCTTCAAATATTTAGTAGAGTTAATTTCAAAAATTTTTAATATCCACCAAAAGTATGAAGCACTTAAGATAGATACAAGGTATAGAATCTAGAGAGTAGATAAAATACATATTTTTATTTTATTCTTTTAAGTGCTTTGACAGAATTATACATCAGTGCACCTGACTCAGCCAGGAAGAACTTAAGAGTGTTCTTGGGGAAAATTACATCTGTTCTAAACCTTTAGGAAGGCTGTGCCAGGAAGAGATAATAGACTGAACAAAGGCAAAAGAATACACTCACTGCATGCTTAAGGAAGTATACATGGTCTTAAAGTTGGAGAGTCCTAAGTATGAGAGATTTAGGCCAAATTTTGGGTGTAGGCAGGAGACAGATTATGGAACATTTCATATGCCATGCAAATGAGATTAAATTTTATTCTGTGTGATGGGAAGCTAGTAAATTATTTTAAGTAGATGAATAATCTAGTTAGATTTGTGATGTCAATTAAATTGTCACTGAGAGGATGATGAATTTGGACACAGCAAGACTAAGGGCAGAGTCACCAGTTGGGAGTCTACAGTGACAGCCCAAGTGAGGCATGATGCAAACCTACATAAAGATTTAGGCATTACGAATAGAGAAGAAAGGATGGATTTGAGAAATATTTAAAGAAAAAAAATAATGTAGTCTTTGCTGAAAAAGCAGGCAGGGAAAGGTGCTGGCTTAAGGTGAATAGAGAAGTTATGAAATAGCATTTGTAGAAAATTCTTTTCTCAACCTTTAGCTAACCTGTAGTATTGGACAACACAGTATTTACCACAGCAATGAAAAACACCAGTACCAGAAGATGCTCTTTGAAGGAAGAGTCAAACAAGTTAGAGATTCACAAAACCTATTGGCACATTAAAAGATGCACAGAAACAGTTGTTAAACAAATTCTGTCTTTTTTTTTTTTTTTTAAAGATTTTATTTATTTGTGAGAGAGAGAATGAGAGACAGAGAGCATGAGAGGGAGGAGGGTCAGAGGGAGAAGCAGACTCCCTGCTGAGCAGGGAGCCCGATGCGGGACTCGATCCTGGGACTCCAGGATCATGACCTGAGCCGAAGGCAGTCGCTTAACCAACTGAGCCACCCAGGCGCCCCCTGTCATTCTGTTTAACATTAACCTATGTTTCCCAAACTTATTTGACCATGAAATTTTTTTTTCATGCAATACTCACTCCATACAACCAGTGCAGTCTACTAAGACTACTTTGGGGACTATTGGTTTAGCAACAATGTGGGCTTTGGTTAAGCTTAGAAGATAAGTTTTTAAAATCTTCTCTTTAAAAAAAAGAATTAAATCTAAAATGTAGGTTTATGTGAAATTTCTACAACCTCACTTATTACTACTCTCCATTGCTCATCCCACTTCAGTCATGCTGGTTTCCTTATTGTTCTTCAGTTATGCCAAGCACAGTCTTCCTTAATGTCTTTGCATTTACTGCTTTCCTAGGGATAGTCCTCACTCAGATATATGTGTGACTTGCTCCCCCCATTTTCTTAGGATCTCTATTAAACTGCTATCCTATTAAACAGGACTTCACTGACCACTCTGTAACAAATACTAATTCCACAGCCCTTGTACTCATAACCTTTAATTTGCTTTATCTCTCTTCAGTGTTGGTTGCCATCTAACATATTAAATATCAATTTATTAAGTATTATCCCTTTTGCTCACAGGCTGTAAGCCCCATGAGTGCAGAGTCTGTTTTGTTTACTGCCTTATCCCCAGCACTTGCATGTACTAAGCACTCAATAATTAG
Source organism: Leptonychotes weddellii (assembly GCF_054177405.1). NCBI lineage: Eukaryota > Metazoa > Chordata > Mammalia > Carnivora > Phocidae > Leptonychotes > Leptonychotes weddellii. The sequence continues at coordinate 65,497,011 of NC_138371.1, read as the reverse complement.
TTGTTGAATAATTTAGTAATCATCACTTAACTTCTAACTGAGGTTATTTACTTCATATTAAAGTAAATAACGGGGGGCGCCTGGCTGGCTCAGTCAGTAGAGTTTGCACCTCTTGATCTCAGGGTTGTGAGTTTGAGCTCCATGTTACTTAAAAAAAATAGTAATAAAATAAAATAATAAAGTAGATAATTGGTGAAATAGCTACATATCAACATATCCATTAATAGGAATAGTATTCTCCTTTATGATGTTAACAATTAATATTTTTCATGCCCACATTCTATCTATTAAGGTCTGACCAGTTTTATCCAAACAAAACTTATAAACAAAACGAAAAATTTACTTCAAGATTCTGGAAGGTTTCAACACTAACCTTTCAAATCTGTCTCCTAATCAAAAACATTTGTAAAACTGTTGAATAATTTTATCCGTAGAAAATACACAGGCATCATTCCGTATAATTATTGTCAAATTTCTCTTGAACTGTGCTTCTTTAGATACTGGCTTACAAAAGACTCCAACTGGAGGCACTGAATGTAGCAACCTTGACCCTTTAAAGCAAAGGATCCTTTTCTTCTGTGATGGACAGTGACTCCATTCTCTAACTTCAGCAATTGTCAAATGCTTTAGTAGATTTTAGGTGTGTAATGCTTCCACTTTCAATTTGAGTCATGATGTACTCTTTAACATAGGTCAGCTGTTCAGCTGAACACACTCTGCATGGTAATATACTCTTCATGATGGAAACATGTATTCCACTAAAAACTAGAAAAAATTCTCACTGATACATGCAACGTTTTTTCAAAATATCTCAGTATAAAACCCTTATTTTAATATTTAATATAGTAGTCATATTTTAATATGAAATGCAATATTTCTAAAAGAACAGACTTTTAAAAATACTCGAATAAGTCAACACAAAATATGTATTTGAACTGGTTCTGATTGAAACAAAATATTATTTAAATATGTTCTTATTAAGGACTAAGAAGAAAGTTCATGCATATATAACTTTATAACCCAGGTATAAACTCTCCATTCAACAAAAATTTTTCTATACCACAATCTAGTGATGACAGACTAAAATAAAAAAAAAAACTTGCTTTTCAATAAAAGTATGTGCAATTGAATAGTAAATAAAAGTCTCTAAAATTATCTTCTCTTATGCTGTAAGTGTATATGTTGTGGTATTCTAAGTTTTATTCAAAGAGAATAGTTTCTTTTACCTTTATAACGAAAGGTATTTTATATGTATAACAAGAAATAATCTAACAGTTACCTAGTGTTTTTCAGGAACTAATTTGACTACTTTGGTTAAATCAGTCTCTGAGAGTTGGTCTCTTCATCTGTAAAATGAGAGTTTGTCTAGGATTTCTAATATACTTTCTAGCTTTAATATTCTGTGACTCTACAAAATTAATTTTTCCCAGTTAAACTCTACTGTTTTTTTCTCTTGTAAACTGAGAAATACTTTTGATACCAAGAAATGCACATTCTCTTAAAAGCTTATTTCTTTAAAAACTAGATAATAAAACATATTTATGTCTCCCTATAATTAAACACCTCAATTTGTCCTGAAATATGATAAGTACTGTTTATCTACTTTAGGTGAATAAAAGCTGAAGACAATTTATTAGAGCATAAGTAAGACTTCTGAATACTAGAAGGTCAGAGCCTGTGTGCTGAGCTGCTAGCAAAACATCTATGATGCTCCAGAGCTGCCATTTCTCTTCCTTGACAAAGACTCCATCTGCCACTGAGCCATTTACAGCCTCCAAGTCAGAATATCAATGATTTCCAACCATTCTGCAAGCCTGCTTTCACCTTGACATCACCTCTGCAAGCCATCTAAAGCAGATGATACATATATCCCCAACTATAAGCATGAAGCCCATGCTTTAGTCACCCGATAGGTATTTAAGCTTCCCTCTAATGTACCATTTTTATTTATGCTGAGTTGAAAAGAATTTTAAAGTGTCTATATTTGCTGTAATTCTTGTTGCTTTACTTACACGCTCTAAATCAAATATATTCATAAAACTTGAAAACCTGAAAAGACCATACTACATAGTGTTCAGTAATGGCTTAATAACTAAGACAACAAAACTACATCATAGTTACACACAATACCATCTGCTAGAAAATTATTTCATATAAAATATTTCCTTAGAAATTGGAAACATTAAAGCAAAGAAGAAATGTTGGTAAAATTTCTAGTTTTGTACGTAAATCAATGTTGTTAACATTGTAACAAGTGAAAGCCATCTGCCTTGCAATAAAAGAAAGCCAGAGAATTTTTCAATTATATTTTGTTATTTCCTCCTAGTTTTTGTTTGTTAAAGTATTAGAAATAGATGCAAACTTCCAAGAACTATTAAAAACTCTTCTTTCATCCCTTTTAAATAAAAGCAGTATAATCCTTGGTAATTGGTATTTATGAAAATGGAATAACCTTATTTAAAATATTAATTTTATCTGAAAGCAATTCTCTATAAAATAAATAAAGATTCAGTTAAGTCCTATTTATTATATGCAAAACATTAAGGGGACTACAAAAAAGTTTAAAGCAAGATTCTCGGCTTCAAGTAGCAGAAATTATACATGAACTCATGAAAAATCACTTAAAAAGACAAGGCACTTTACCGTGAGAGGAAGAGTGTTACACAGGAAGGAATTCTGGGTTACAGGTTAGGAGACTGAAGTCTAATTATATCTCTACTCTGAACCCTCCAAGTGCTTATGTTAGCCATTTAACTCTAGGAGAACTATTTACCCAACTATAAAGTGAGGTGACTAGGATAGGTGACATCTAAAGTCTCTTCCTGCTGTAGCACTCTATTACAGGACACCATGAGTCTAGATGTCAAATGATTACAGACACTAACTGACCCTAGACGTTAAGTGGCACCCCATTTAGGTAGATGTGGCCTGTATTAAAAAGGAAATGAGATTTGGGCTTGGTCTTGAATATGTATGCAGAGGGAGAAACAGAATCTTCCCCAAAAAGGGAATAGCATAAATAAAGGTGTGGAAAAAGAAATCATGATTTCATATATGTTACTGTGGCAATGTTATCCACAAGGTGTGAGAAGAGGAAACATGATACTGGAGACAGAGAAACTAGAGAGACTTCTAAACATGACCTAATAGGGTGGTGGTGGGAATGAAAGGAAAACAAAGAAGGCAAAAGGATGCAAAAGATGCAAAAGATAATGAAGCCAGAGCACGGGCACTTTTAAGTTCTGATCTAGAGCCAGAGGAAGGAGAGCAATCCAACATGATACCAGGATTCATATACTGATGTGAGAAATGGTGATACTATTAACAGAAAGAGGCCTGAAATGTGATCCTCTTTCTAAAATAAGATGAAAAAAAAAAGAATACATTAAAAAGAAATAAAGCCATCTAATTTAAAGAAAAAGAACACTGAACCAGAAATTAGACACTGATGCTGGACTCTGCCATGAACTGGCTGTGTAACATAGAGCCAGTCACTCTAAGGGTTGGTTTTACAAAATGGAAGTACTAGACTTGATATGATTTTAAGATTCTTTTCAGTTTCATATATAACATGCATCTTAATTTCTGAACAAATTTGAAGTTGTAGAGGCAAGAAATCTTTTGAAATAGTCTTAGTCCTGACTGATTGAAGATTTAGCATTTTTTGTAGATAGAAAAAGTTAAGAAATACAAAGTACGTCATCCAAAAATAATAAGTATGGTTATTTTCACCTAACAGGTACAACCCCAAACACAACTGCCACAAAACTAAAGACAGAAGAAGCAATTTCAGAATTAATGCTGCATTTCTGAGCCTGCATTAATCATTAGCTAATTCATTAAATACCTGTTCCTAGGAACTAAGGGAAAGGCAAAAGAAGATATGATTTCCATGTTTAAGCATATAATAACTTTATTAGTGAGATAAAATGAACATAGGTGAAACAATAAAAAATTGTCTTTTATGTAGACTAACCCACATACCAAAAAATTCATTCCTTAACATCAGTTCAAAGGGGAGATGAATCCTGAAGCATAAACTGAAAACCGTAATGGATATGAAATTTGGTTAAAGGAAAAAATATTTTTAGAGTGTTTCCTTCAACAAGAAAGGCCATAATCAAATTAAAATTTTATTCATATTTCATAGTTATTTTTGGACAATGATTATTTTTAATTTCAAGAAAAACTTCCTACTTATTATGATGTCATGATTCAAAATATATGGAGGATTTATAAAGTGTGTTCCTAGAAGAATGTGTCAAACAAACAAAAAAAAGACAAATTTTTTTCTAAGCACTAAATTACAATCTAAATCATATTCTAAAATACTCTGTATTCCATAACTAATTTTAAAATTAACTAACAATTTTAATATTTTTCAGGAAAGTAGTTAAATTTAACAAACATAGAAAAGAGGGAAGTTAACTTCTAGTAACTCCACTTGTTTCTTCCATTAAGTATGCTTATAATAAATAATTAAAACAGCATATCAGAACTTATTACTTGTTTTTTTTAAGTTTCATTTATTTAAGTAATCTCTACACCCAACTTGGGTTTCAAAAGCATGACCCCAACTTCAAGAGTCCCATGCTCCTCCAACTGAGCCAGCCAGATGCCCCAGAGCTTATTACTCTTTTTTTTTTTTAAGATTTTATTTATTTATTTGACAGAGAGATAGCGAGAGCAGGAACACAAGCAGGGGGAGTGGGAGAGGGAGAAGCAGGCTTCCCTCCAAGCAGGGAGCTCGATGTGGGGCTCGATCCCAGGACCCCGGGATCACAACCTGAGCTGAAGGCAGATGCTTAATGACTGAGCCACCCAGGCACCCAGAGCTTATTACTCTTAATTCTCAATACTTAACATTATAATCAATTGAAGGTATAATATAATTGGCAGTTACTGTACATATTAGCATATGGTAAATTTTTATTCTTTGGGAAAAACACTTCCATGTACTCATAAACTTTGATCTCCAAAATGACTACTTTCTTTTTAAAATATATCTTTATTTTACTTGAAGAGTATGAGGACTAAAAGTAAACTTTCTTTTAATTTGCCTAGTAAGTCCAACATTCAGGATGTAAAAATGACCATAGTACAATGCTTAAAATAAGACAAAGAAAATGGCTTAAAAATAGAGTGTTTCCTATGAAGATGCAAGTACAACTTCAGATAATAATGAACCCAGCTCTCTTCAAAGATATGAACATTCTCTTTTCATTATTAACATTTAACTAAAATAAATCTATTCCTTTTCCACCTCTCCAAGTAAAACTCATGGTAAGAAATGGCCTAGAGTTACTGCAATTGTCCAGTAGATTGTTTAGTAAATGCTGATCATATCTTTGTGGCAAAGATATAAATGAGTTACTGCTGCTATAGTGATTTGATAATTGTTTTGGTTCCCAAGTCTTCGTATATTAATCCCTCTTTAAATAGTGCTGTAGAAAAGAACAATTAATGGAAAGTAACTGGCTCACAATGTAGTTAAAATCATATACAAATTTGCTAAACACATGAGCAAATAACTACACAAAGACATTAAAAATCCAATCAATCCAACAAATTGAAACTAGAAACAAGTCTGAGGGCTTAAGTTCTAATACTGTGAACAGACATATGTGAATAAGGCAGTTTTGTCCACAAAGAGCTTACAATTGAATACTATAAGTAAAACTTTTCAAGGAGTTTCATAAACTGTTTCAAAGTGTTTGTATTTTTAAATGAGGCTATAGCATGCTTAAATATCTCTTTATAATAACAAATAAAATAACAAAATAACATAAAAATAAATAAAATAAAATAATTATATAGTAATAAAATAAAATAATAAACAAAATAACATAACATAACATAGTAAGCAAAAATAAATAGGCTGAGAACCTTAAATGTATATCATGTGTGGTGGTGACAATCAGATGAGTGCTCATGATAGTCAATCCCTGTATCACACAGCAGAATACTGATATAGTTGCTATGATGGTTTTGATGCTTTTTTTTACATTTTTTGTTAAAAAACAGAAGCATGAGGTGCATTAGTAAGGAAATGAGCCAATGAGGACATAAAGTGATAATTCAGCAAAATGAAAAGATAATCCCACTTATATTAGGTATTTGGAGTAGTCAAATTCATAAAAACCGCAAGTAGAATGGTGGTTGCCAAGGAATGGAGGGAGGAGGAAATGGAAACTTGTTTAATAGGTATAGAGTTTCAGTTCTGCAAAATGAAAAAGTTCTGGAAACTGGTTGCACAACATTTTGACTATATTTAACACTACTGAACTGTACAATTAGAAAAGTTAGCATGGCAAATTTTGTGTTAAAAAAGATGCCTTTAGGTGCTTATACAGAGATGCCTAGACTTGAAAGTTAATAAAGTATGTCTTATATAATTAAAAATATAATAAGATTGTGTCCCTTGCAAAATAGAAAAAAACAATTGTCTTTATATACCAAAAAATTATCAAAGATTAAATTCAAATGAGGATATTGTATTTGTTAATGCACCGATCAAATATATAAAATTTTTACTGAAAATCAACTTATTAAAAGTTATGCAAAAACTGACTAGAGATTATATTTCCTGAAGAGATCCGTAGGATTATACATTATTAGAAAAAAGGTTTTAGGATTTTAAAAATCTTAAAAATGATGTAAGCAAACAAATTACAAACAACAACCAGATGCAATAATAAAAGTGTAATCAGGTTCTCCATCCTAGAGAGTAGCACAGTGAAAGAACTGATGTTTTAATCAATTTGGGAATGTAAGAAAAATCTTGCTGGAGAAAGCAATTAAATTTTAAGAATAAATAGATAGTTCAACATAAGAATATCAATTGATATAACATACTACATTAGTAGAATGAAAGGGGAAAAATCACATCAGTATCTCAATTGACACAGAAGTAACATTTGAGAAAATCCATCACTCTTTCATGATAAAAAAAACAATTCAGAAAACTAAGAATATAGAGGAACTTCCTCAATATGAAAATGGAATTCTGAAAAACCCACAGCCAACATCAAACTAAATGGTGAAAGACTAAAAGCCTTCTTCCTAAGATCAGGAAGAAAGACAAGAATGATTGCTTTCACTGCTGGTAGCCAAAGTAATTAGGCACAAAAAGGAAAGAGAAAGAGAGAGACAGAAAGAGGAGGGAAGAAGGGAGAGGGAAGGAGGAAGAAAGGAAGGCATATCCAAATTGGAAAGTAAAACTATCTCTTGCAGATGACATGATTCCAAAGATAGAAAATCCCAAAAATAAAACAAACAACAAACAAAAAATAAAAACCCGACTAGCACTAATAAACAATTTAGCAAAGCTGCAGAGTACAAGATGAACACACATGCATACACACACACATACATGCACAAAATCAGCCGTGTTCTATATACCAACAATGAACAATCCAAAAAAGAAATTAAGAAAACAATTTCATTTAAAAGCATCCAAAAGAACAAAATACCTATGAATTAACTTAACCAAGGAGGTGAAAGCACTGGTAAAAAAAATTAAAGATGATCTGAATAAATGTAAAGAACATCCAATGCTCATGAATTTTAAAACTTAGTATTTTTAAGACAGCAACACTACCCAAGGTGGTGTACAGATTCAATGCAGTTACTATCAGAATTCCAACAGCTTTTTTTCTTTATAGAAAAAGAAAAGTTAATGCTCAAATTTATGTAGAATTGCAAGTGGCCCCAAATAACCAAAATAATATTAAAAAAGAACAAAGTTAGAGGACTCACACTTCCCAATTTGAAAACTTACTACAAAGCTACAATAATCAAAATAGTGTGGCACTGGTGTGAGGCAAACATACACACCCAATGACACAGAACTGATAGTATAGAAATTAAACACATACATTAATGGCCGACTGAGTTTTGACAAGAACACCAAAACCATCTGGTGGAAGAAAGAAGAGTCTCTTCAATAGATGGTCCTGGAAAAACTGGGTATCTATATGCAAAAGAACTAAGTTGGACCCCTACCTCACAATAAATAGGAAAATTAATTCAAAATGGATTGGGACACCTGGCTGGCTCAGTCAGTAGAGCATGGGAGTCTTGATCTCAGGGTTGTAAGTTTGAGCCCCATGTTGGGTGTAGAGATTCCTCAAAAATAAAATCTTAAGAAAATGGATCAACAACCTAAACATAAGTGAAATAATAAAACTCTTAGAAGAAACATAGTGGTAAATCTTCATGAACTTGGATTTGGCAATGGGTGCTTAAATATGATACCAAAAGCACAAGCAACAAAGAAAAAAAATAGATCAATTGGGTTTCAAAGAATTAAAATTTGGGGGGTATCAAAAGTATTATTAAGAAAGTGAAAAGACAGTCTACAGAATAGGAGAAAATATTTGCAAATCATATATCTGGTAAAGGCCTAATATCCAAAATATATAAAGAAGTCTTACAACTCAACAACACAGACAACAAACCCATTTAAAAATGAGCAAAAGATTTGAATATACATCCAAAGAAGATACATAAATGGCCAATAACCACTTGAAAAGCACTCAAAATCATTAGCAATGTATGAAATGCAAATCAAAAATCACAGTGAGGTACCACTTCATGCCCACTAGTATAGCTATAATACTAAAAAATAAATAAACAAATATAATTAACAAATATTAACAAGGAAATGAAGAAATTGGAAATATTATACATTGCTGGTGGGAAAGCAAAATGATTCAGCTGCTGGGGAAAACAGTTTGGTGGTTTCTCCAACAGTTAAACATAGAATTAACATCTAACTCAGCAATTCCTTTCCTAGATAAATACTCAAAAGAACTTAAAACAGGTACTCAAACAAGTACCAGTACACACACGTTCATAGCAGCATGACTCACAGTGTCAAAAAGTGGAACAATTCAAATGTCCGTCAACGTATGAGCAGATAAATAAACTGTGGTATACACATTCAATGAAATATTATTCAGCTACAAATAAGAATGAAATACTGATCCCCACTATAAGGTAGATGAACCTCCAAAACAAGTGAATGAAGCCAGAAACATATATGAAGCCTTCATATATGTACTATTCCATCTATATTAAATCTTCAAAAAGGTAAATTCATAGAGACAGGATACAACATGATGAATGTACTAAATTATTCAGTTTTAAATGGTAAATCTTATGTCATATGAATTTCACCTCAATAAAAAGCTTTAAAAAAAAAGCAGATAGGACTTGATCAAGTTCTTTTCCAATGAGAAAGGAGAAGTATACCAGGGTTAAGAACATTTAAAAAATGCAAAAGGTCTTTTGTATGAGGGAAAAAAATTTATAGTTACTTATTACAGATATCCTCCCTCAATTTTTTCTTCTCTTACTCCCTTCCTCCATCTCTCCCTCCCTTCCTCCCTCTCTCTCTCTATAAATAATATATATTGTGTATAAATACTAGAGAAATACATATTTCTCTCCTATAATTCAGATTATACCTTCTGTCTTGGTCCTACAATGATTTCTCTCCTGTTTTCTACTTCCTCTTATCTATTTTTTATGAGATGGCCTCAATGTTATCTTCTAATCCTTCTAAGTAAGCTTTTCATTTGATATTTTAATTTCTAAGAGCTTTCTGGTTTTGGCCCACTCATTTTTTATAGCAAACTCTTGCGACATGGACACATTGTTTTCTCTTACTTCTCTAAAGATATTAACCGTACCAATTATTTTTCTTCCTCTTGTAGAGTCTCTGTTTCCTCTATTTTTTTTTCTACTTATATGTTTAGGTCTTTGTTATTTCTAATACAGGCTTTCCTCAAATGTCTGATGACCCTTACATATGCACTCATATTATAGAATGGAACATTAAAAACTCAATTGGAAATTTTGTCAACTTGTATGAGGCTTGTCAACTGTGGATTTCATCTGGCTAAGCCATTTCACTTGGGAATCCCCTTGATGTTTTTATCCTTAGGTTTTTCTGTAAGAGCCAAGTTAGCAAAGTTGACTGGGAGACCACAATATTCAGTATATAATAAGCCTTCACTCAAACCCCATCTTCCTTTGATGCCCTTGTCCACAAAGGTGTTTCATTTACTTAAAGTCCAAAGATGCTCAATTTCACCCACTACAGAGGATAAACCTCCAGTCTTCTTTTTTTTCTTTTTATTTTATTATGTTATGTTAATCACCATAGATTACATCACTAGTTTCTGATGTAGTGTTCCATGATTCATTGTTTGCATATAACACCCAATGCTCCATTCAATATGTGCCCTCTTTAATACCCATCACCAGGCTAGCCCATCCCCCTACCTCCCTCCCCTCTAGAACCCTCAGTTTCTCAGAGTCCATGGTCTCTCATGGTTCGTCTCCCCCTCCGATTTTCCCCCCTTCATTTTTCCCTTCCTGCTATCTTCTTCTTTTTTTTTAACATATAATGTCTTATTTGTTTCAGAGGTACAGGTCTGGGATTCGTCAGTCTTACACAATTCACAGCACTCCCCATAGCACATACCCTCCCCAATGTCCATCAGCCAGCCACCCCACCCCTCCCACCCCCCACCACTCCAGCAACCCTCAGTTTGTTTCCTGAGATTAAGAATTCCTCGTATCAGTGAGATCATACCTCCAGTCTTCTACTGAATGAAGGAGGCATCCAACTGTGTTAAGTACAGGAGATCTGAGGAATAAAACGGTTAAACAGACTTTTGGTTTATTTATTTATTTTTTAAAAGATTTTATTTATTTATTTGACACAGAGAGATAGAGAGGGAGAGAGCAAGCACAGCAGGGGGAGCTGAGGCAGAGGGAGAAGCAGGCTCCCCACTGAGCAGGGAGCCCAATGTAGGGCTCGATCCCAGGACCCTGGCATCATGACCCAAGCCAAAGGCAGACACTTAAATGCTTAACCGACTGAGCCACGCAGGCGCCCTGGACTTCTGTGTTTAATGAATGTTTAATAAACATTTTACGTTTTCATACAGTCTTTGTCTCTAAAGATTCACCTGTACCTATAAATTGTCCCACCCCCACTGTTGCTGCCTCTTCCAGAGATACTTGGAATTGATCATTCCCGAGTCCTCAAGGGTTTCATTCTTGCATTTCTTCCCAGCTCTCCTCATTGTCAGCTAATTATTCAGTTCTCTCACTCTTCTAAATTGGTTACTACTCATCTGTCCACTCTCCAGCTTCCAGAATTTTGTTGCTATTCATCCCTCTCCTATTTCTTTGCTTGTTTTCTTAAAATGCATTTTTCTATCAAATTAGTGGGCCTTCAACAATTAGCCAAACTAAATATTTATGTTCAAGCTACCTATTGTCCTATTCCTCAGTCTCATGAATTTTTTTCTACATTAAAAATCATTTTCTATTGGAATATGCTGGTTTCAGGGGTAATTACTCTGGTGCAATTAACTTTAAAGGTCATTTTTTATTATATAAAGGCTGGCTACCCTTTCTCGAAATTCTGCTGTGTTTTTCTTTTATCTTTTCTTTTTATATTCACTCTGTACACCACACTCCTTTTTGACTGAATACTTAACTGCTAAGGAGGAAATAACACCCCCTCCTTCAGTCCCTTCAATTCTCTCAGCATACTTATGTTCTAAATTACATTTTGCTGCTTTCATTTCTCTTCATATCCTGACATGCAGGTACTCTGTATTTGTAAGTTTGTACTTTCTCTTTGGGCATCTGCCTAGGTTTCATACAATTTTATTTTCTAGGAATCCTTCCTCTGATTCTTGACCAACAGACTTATAAAGCACATAGTTTTCTTTCTTTTTTTTTTTTTTTTAAAGATTTTATTCATTCATTTGAGAACGAGAGAATGAGAGACAGAGAGCATGAGAGGGAGGAGGGTCAGAGGGAGAAGCAGACTCCCTGCCGAGCAGGGAGCCCGATGCGGGACTCGATCCCGGGACTCCAGGATCATGACCCGAGCGGAAGGCAGTCGCCCAACCAACTGAGCCACCCAGGCGCCCAAGCACATAGTTTTTTTCACTAGTGTCATGTCGCTCATTCCAGTTATACTGACATTAATCTCCTATCACTCTCACAGGTTTATTTCTGAGAGTGCCTGCTTAATATTATGATAGGAAACCTTATATATCTAACTGGGATTTTGAGCGGGGAAAAGATCTAAGTTCCCAGTTGAGGACCCTTGAAGAGGCTTTCACGAGCTCAAAAATAAATAAATTCCCTTTTTATAATCACACCTGCTCCCTCAAACAGCATACCTCCCTTCAAAACTTATAACATTTCATCTTCTTCCCACCTCATATACACATAAAAATAGAGGATAAAGGGTGAGAAAAAACAGAAGGGGGAAAGGGCAGCAGTAAGAAAGAACACCCTTAATGCTTTTTCACCCTCCACTGAGAAAAGAAATTCGACTTTCTCATAAATACAAAATCAGGTACCACTTATTTATTTTGCTATATAGCTGGAAATCATAAATTTTCTAAAGATTTTTTTGTAGCATTAAGCATCACTGTTCAAATAGTGATACCTAGCCCCTACTATGCTTCAAAGAGCATAATGGGAAATCTCTATAGAATGAAAATTTTTGATAAGGCCTTTCCCACCCTCAGGGATCACACCATTCTTTCCATATTCCAAAAACATTGTATATATACCTCTATGATGGGATCTACTACATCTATAATGACTGGTTTGTGTATCTGTTTCTTCACTAGATCCTAAGCTCTTAAAGAAAAGACAAGAAACAATATATTTTCCATCTTTGGAAATTTACTAAAAGGTACAATGTAATGTTTAGAGTCAAGGAATAATGCATATCCATGAATTTCTCTTTAAGATGATGGAAACTTCTTAATTCTGATAGCAATGGTATATATAATTTAAGAATCAGAAAACAGAATACCTCCAAAAATATAAATTATAAAGAATTTATAATATTGCTTTAAAGCCACCCATGTACTAGACATGGCTTCCTCCTTAAAAGCCTCCAGTAGGAGAAAAGTTGAATGTGGAACATTTTCAAATTAAACATGAGATGAAGGAAAATAAAATCAAACACCAACCATAAAGACTTCCAGTGGCTTCTCTTCACATTGGAAAAAAGTTCTAACTAGTTTTGATGACATCTGCCTACCTCTACTCCCCAGTTTACAATATCCTAGCCTCAGCACTGTGATTCCTATTTCCTCAGATCCTTACGTGGCTGGCTTCTTCTGGTGATGATTTCTCAATATGAGTGTTGCCCCCTTACAGAGGCCTTCCCCAACTTTTATAAGTATACTGCCCTCAATTCTACCCTGCCCCATATGTGCTATCACATTTTCCTTAGTTTTCACCCTCCTTAGGAGTTCTTATCAATTATTAAAAATATTTTATGTATTTATTTACTTCTGCTCTCTTACTAGAAAGTTAACCTGATAAAAGTAAACAGAAGGAAATTTGTCTTACTGACCACAATATCTACAATAGCTAGACAGTGGAAGCATGTAAGTCAGTGCTCCATAAATGTTTGTTAAATGAATAAATAAGTGACTGAATGTGAAGCACATAATATACTGATTGAATGAATGAATGGCTCACAATTCCTTTCTAGGGAATAGTTTCTCAGGCAGATTCTTTGAGTACATCATTGACTTTAAAGAAGTATGAATTTGAATCCCAGTTATACCAATTACTAATTATGTCCACTTGGAACAGTTACTTAATATCAGTAAGTTTAAGATAAAATGATATTTGGAAACTGTCTGGCACACAATTAGCCTTCATTGTTAATTCTCCCTTAGAAGACAGGAGTTGAAAGTGGAAGAAATCATAGGAAGAGATCAAATATATGTTTGTTCTAATTGTCACTATTGAGCATCATGGGTTCACCTGTTTACTGAGGAGCAATAGGTCACAAGCAGAGCTAAAAAAAAATTGATATGACCATGACTACATTTGGAACAAATAAAATCACATCCCTGAAACATAGTTGGCATTTGGTTATCATCTGCTGAAATAATAATGAACAATTTTAGGTCACAGAAATTTCAAGTTATAATTTCTTGAATATTTCTTAAATTTATATTTGTAAGAAATACAGTAGTCAAGATATTAGATCAAGACACTCCTGGATTATGATCCTTGTTCTACCTCTTGATCACTGTATGACTTATGTGAGTTGCTCAACCTCTGTAAGTCTCAATTGAAATTGAGTTGTTGACAATTCAAACTTTAATTTACACTTCAAACATTTCTCATTGCTTTTAAGGTAAAGGGAGGAAAAACACCTTATCCTATTCTACAATGCCCTTTATCTTATGGTTGTTAATCTCAAACCATAATCCTTGTTCTCTGTATTCTAGCTACATTGACCTTCTATTTTTTTTCCTTCAAAACACTATGTTCCCTATATTTACCTATGTAGTTACCTTTATTAGAGTTTTTCTATTTCTTCATATGGCTCTTAGTTACTGTCTATGTCCTTTCATTTCAGCATTAAGAACTCCTTTTATCATTTCTTTTAGGGCAGGTCTACTAGCAACAAATTTCCATCTTAAATATGCTCAAAGAGCTAACGAAAACCATGGACAAAGAACAAAAGGAAACCAGGAAAATAATATATGAAAATGAGAATATCAGTAAAGACAAAGAAATTATAAAGAGGAACTAAATAAAAATGCTGGAGCTAAAAAGTACAATACGTGAAATGAAAAAGTCACTAGAGGGGTTCAAAGCAGATTGAAGAGACATAAGAAAGAACCAACAGACTTGAAGATGGGTCAATTCAGATTATCTAGGCTGAGGAACAGAAAGAAAAAAGTATGGAGAAGTGAACAGATGTATTATGGATTTCTCAAAAGGAGAAGAGAAAAAGGGGGAAAAATATTTGAAGAAATAATGACTGAAAACTTCCCAAATTTGGGGAAAAAAACATGAATCTACACATCCAAAGAGATCAATGCACTCCAAATAGGATAAACACAGAGAGAATCACACTGAGACACATAGTCAAGCTCTTTAAAGACAAATACAAAAACAGAATCTTGAAGGCAGCAAGAGAGAAGCAACTCATCATTTACAAGGAATCCTCAATAAAATTAACAGCCAATTCTCATCAGAAAGCATGGAGGCCAGAGGCAGTTGAGATGACATATTTAAAGTGCTAAAGAAAAACAATTATCAACCAAGGAGTCTATATCTGGCAAAACTATATGTTAAAAATGAGGGAGAAATTAAGACATTCCCAAATAAATGAAGTAAATGAGATAAATATTAATAGCACCATGGCAAAAAGAGAGCAGTGTAGTATAGTAAAGACACAAGGATCCATGTCAAACTGAATGGGCTTTAACTCTGAACTTCACTGATTAATAACAACATAATTCTGGGTGAATTGTTTAACCTCCCTATAGCTTGTTTCCCTTCTATAAAATGAGGATAATAACAATACGACCTTCATGAAGTTAGGAGGATGAAATAAGTTAAAACAATAAACTCATGAAAGGGTGCCTGGCACATAATTAAGCACTCAACTGTTGACTATCATCATCATCATTTTTATAGAAGTTCTAGAAATATTGGTTTTTATTCCCTTCAACTACCCATATTTCTGTAAAACAAACACTGAATATTGAGAAAACATGATACAATAGTGAATTTTTCTGTAGAATTGTGCATTAGTAAAATCACAAATCATATTTTATGTCTAATAAATGGATTGAACTAAATGTTTTGTCACCCCTTTAATCAGAGACCAAGTAAAAAAAAGTGATTGGTGAAAGCGGTTTTTTTTCTCAAGCCTCTGACATAGATGCTTATGCCTTTAAGTATAGACCTGTGCTTTTTACCTAAACAGCCCAACACTACTATCATAGCTCCAATACTTTCTAACAATAATTCCTTAATATTAAATATTGAATCAGTATACACATTTCTGTGTCTTAAATAATATCTTTTAACTGTTTGAGTTTGGATTCAAATATGACATATACATTAGAATAGGCTGATATGTCCTTCAAGTCTCTTCTAATCTGTAATTGCTCCCACCACATCCCCATGCCATTAATATTTTTAGTTGAAGAAAATAGGTCTTCTGTCTTCTAGAGTTTCCCAGTATGGACTTTCCTAATTTTATCTCCTGGTATCATTTAATATGTCCCTCTATCCTTACTACTTCTTGTAAATTAGTCTTGATCATATTCAATAATTTTTCTTTTGTTTTCATTTGGATGGACAGCTTCATAGTGGTGGTGTGTACTTGCATTAGCAAATACATGTCTTTCTTACATAAAACAGGAGTGATAAATAAAGTTGTTAGGAAGATTGAATGAGTTACTACAAATCAAATTCTTAGATTAGTACCTGGCATACAGCAAGCACTCCATAAACACTGGCTCTTATTATTACACTGCATGCAGTGATCTGATATCAGACCAGATGAGAATTTTTGAAGAAGTAGTTAAAGATAACTAATATTTCTGGCTTGGGTGGCTGAGTGGATGTTGATATCATCAAACAATAACAGGAAACATGCAAAGAGGAAAAGGTTTCTGGGAAATTGGAAGAGAATGTGTTCAAGTTTAGACATGTTGAGTTTAGTGCTGTGGGGTAGCAAGCTACCAATGTCACATACAGAATTGCAAACAAGGATTCTAAAATTTAAAAGTCTGTGGACAGGAAATAAAGATAAAATGTTGAGAAGAAAAGGGAGCTCAGTTAAGGTCACAGTTGTCATAAAAGACTACAAGACCATTCTTAGAATAAATTGGCACTGGATAAACAGGTAACAACACTTCAAGCAAAGGAAATGATGTATGGAAAAAGACACACAGACAAAATCATCACTCTATGTTCTGGTTATAAGAAAGTCCTGACTAGGAGCACTTGAGTGGCTTGGTAGGTTGAGCATCTGACTCTTGGTTTCAGGTCAGGTCAGGATCTCAGGGTCATGGGATCGAACCCCGTGTTGGGCTCTGTGCTCAGAGGGGAGTCAGCTTGAGATTCTCTCTCTCCATCTCCCTCTGCCCCTCGCTCCCTGTGCTCTCTCCTCTCTCCCTCTTTCTCTCATTTAAATAAATAAATGTGTTTTTTTTAAAGAATGTTCTAAAAAAAAAAAAAGAATGTCCTGACTAGAAAAAAATCTGTGTGTTGGAAAGTTACATAGATAGGACAAAGCTAACTTTGAATGGCTTTGAAATTTAGGAACAGGTAATTCAATTTAAGTAGGAAATGGGAAGATATTTAAGAAGTTAGTAAGATAACTAAACTACGCTGTGGCAACATCATGCAAAAATCTAAGAGAATTAGAAAGTAGAAAATGTACTTACTGTATTACTCTAGAAGATTTAAAATTTATTCCAATTTTAATTCCACCTAAGCTAAAGAGAACACTCCTTAGGCACTGTGACTTCAGGCAGTACCCCAGAAATGGAAGATGGCATCTTTAGTGACTTCCCATTTCCCTTTCCATTCCATTCTCTTGTGTCTCCTCTTCCTTGTGAAACCAATGCTCTCAAGCTGCCCTAACTAAATAAAAATAAAACTACATTTTTGCAATGATGCACCATCTTGCTCCCTGAAGCATTGTGGTTACATCTCCACATTCAGTTCTAGCCTGCCATGTGATCTTTCATTTTCCCCCTACCAACCTATAGATCCGTTACCAATTTCAAGTAATTCATACAACATGGTAAGTGATCAAAACCCTAGGGGATATTTAATTTAAAAAGAAGAATTTACTAACCTGTATGAATTTCAAATTGTTAAATTATATATTCTCTGTATGTTTTCTATGTATTTATCCATTCTGGTTCATCCTGACATTATCATACTAAGAGACACACAAGCACAGGACAGTTTACTGAATAAATTTCTGCTGTGCCACTATTGGATACAAAGCACTCTAACAGACTCTAAGGGAATTGCAAGAATGAATAAAACATAATCTATGCCTTTAATAGATGGTAAGGACTTTACAGTCTAACAGGTGAAGTAGCCAAACACACAACTCATCTCATAAGGCAGGTAAGAGCTTTATAAGAATGTTTCTGAAACGTATGTATAGACCCTTACAAATGGAGAAAAAATATCTTCTGAACACATGGGTAGATTGAAATTAAATTATATTACCAAAATACATAGAAAACTAAAACTATGGATAAGGATAAACTCTTCCTGCTATTAGATCTAATTCAACATACTACCAAAACAAATTTATAAAGTATGCACATAAAAGCTACCAAACTGGGGCGCCTGGGTGGCTCAGTCGTTAAGCGTCTGCCTTCGGCTCAGGTCATGATCCCAGGGTCCTGGGATCGAGCCCCACATTGGGCTCCCTCCTCAGCGGGAAGCCTGCTTCTCCCTCTCCCACTCCCGCTGCTTGTGTTCCTGCTCTCGCTATCTCTGTCTCTGTCAAATAAATAAATAAAATCTTTAAAAAAAAAAAAAAAAGCTACCAAACTAGGGATGCCTGAGTGGCCCAGTTGGTTAAGCATCCAACTCTTGATTTTGGCTTATGTCATGACCTCAGGGTCATGAGACTGAGCAACCAGTCAGGGTCCAGTCCACACTGGGCATGGAGCCTACTTAAGATTCTCTCTCCCCCTCTGTCTCTGCCCGTCCCCCCACCCCATTTGCACATGCTTTCTCCATCTCTCACCCCCCTCCCAAAAGTCACAAAACTAACAGATTTCAAATTGTTACCATATGATGTTTTTGCTAAAATGAAATCATTGTACTCAACATGATGGAATATGGTACTGATTGCTACTTCCCCATTATTTCCCAGTTAATTTGAGTTTGGCATGCTTATCTAATAATCTAGTGTTCCCTGAATAATTTAATATTGCCACCATTTCTTTCTACTCCAACTACTACAAAGCTTTAATTTAGTTCACTCTGATGTCATCTGGCCTTCACTTGGTACAAATGAACCACTTGTACATGTCAAATCTATTTTTGTTATTTTCTTATTACACTGACATAATTAAACACAATCATAGTTCTGAAAGTACACGGTAGTAATTGGTTATAAGGTAAGCATCCCAAGTGATAAAAGACTATGCCTGTATTAATTTCTTCTTTATTAACATTTGTAAATTATTGTAGCAAACCCCCTCTCCACAGAGAATATATCTACATACTCAGGTCCAAGGTAGTGTTGAAGAACACTGCTATGACAGATATAACGAATATGAGAAAGGCAGAAATGATAGGAATATTAATTCCAACTGCAAGGGAATCCAGAGGTTTTATGGAAGAGGTAACATTTGAGGGGAACTGTGACATTTGAGTTTAATGTCAACTGTGTAAGTTTTCTAAAATTTCATTTCTATAAGTTTGACACTAAAAATATGGAGGAACTAGAGTAAAAAAAAAAGACACCCAGAAATATTCAGTAATAGGGGCAATAAAAAGAATTTTATGAATGAAAGGTAAGTAGTTTTTCCTGAGACAAAAGCAAACTGGAGAATAAGATTGTAAACATTAGATATGCTATTCATAAAATAGATGGCATACTTTGCATGTGGAAAAGTTTACTTGCACTATCCTATATTATGATGGAAATATACCTATTAATGTAATGTTTTTAAAATGTGTGCTTGCAAAAAAGCATTCACATAAGGACAGAATCAGTAATATTTGTATTAAACTTAAAAAAGAAGATTTTATTTATTTGAGAGAGAGAGAGCACGTGAGGAGAGGGGGAAAAAGGGAGAGAATCCCAAGCAGACTCTGTGCTGAGTGTGGAGCCTGACACAGGGCTTGATCCCACAACCCTGATCATGACCCAAGCCAGAACAGAGTCAAACTCAACCAAATGAGCCATCCAGGTGCCCCTAGTTAAACTTTTTTTTTTTTTTAACATCTATGACATGCTAACCTAGGTGCTTTTTCAATGCTATACAATAAGAATTTTCCATTTTTATCAAAACCTTTCCTCTTCTACAGTTTTTCCTTTGTATATTTATAGAAAAATAATAATCAAACTTCATAATTCCATAACTCAGTCTATAACAATCTTCCTCTCATCTCTGAAACAGCTTTTGCAGATTATATTTGTATTTTTTCTGCTCCTTGACTAACATCTGGAAGTCTGCATTGGTGTTCTAGAAAGTGTGAGAGAAGAGAATGATATACTAACAAAATTAAATTTCAAGTCACTTTAATTCAGAAAACATTTACCTAGTCTAGGTGCTAGACTCACTACAGCAAAAGAACACCAAAGTAGAAAACTTTTTTCCTTTATATGCTGCTCTCATGCTTCTATAATTTATTTCTAGACTATGTTAAGATTACTGTCTTTTTCTTTTTTTAGGCATATTTATTGAACAGTAGCTCATTTAGAATTTTTAGGTAAGAACTAATTTTTAAACCAAATGAGCCTGTAACATTGTACATTTCCACTTGTTCAAAGAAGTTTAGTTGGGTCTCTGCAGCATAGTATCATTTATATCTGCAGTCACTCACCCAGAACACCATGCATGCTTTTAGCTCCATTAATGGTATAATGGTGCAACTTTTGCTGGAGATGCATTAAGGGGGTAGGGTCTTTTATCCAAATATACATCTCTGCTTTTGGTATTTAAAAAGTAGAAAAATAACGGTCAGTTAATACATGGCAGACTTCTTCTGGAAATGGCTAATTTCTCTACTTTGCAAATAACGACTTATCTATCAATTGAACACACTAGGAAAGACACTTGACCTTTCTGAGTCTCAGTTCAGTCATCTGTAAACTGTAATAAAGGCTCAAATAGAAAGCACCTACCATCTTAAAAAACAGTGAATAAATAAATATTAGTTTTGTTCTTCCTCTCTCAACACTAATAGAAAATATATTTATTTTTAGAATATTTAATGGAAAAACCATGAAAAAAATAAGAATAAAAATAAAGAAAAATATACAGAATATTAAAAGAACTCTTTGCTAGGTACCTGGGACTTACCAAACTTCTTGGTAAGTAAACTCCTACAAGATCTAAACTTTAGGCTCATTTACTTCCTCAAATTTTATATTTCAACAGTATTGGACCAAAATATTTGCATGTCCTGGAACATATGTTCTTTCCAAATCTATATGCCTATTTCCTCTTTCTGGATCTTCTTCCTTTAAAAAAAACTGTTTTTATTTGAGCATAGTTGACACAAAGTATTATGTTAGTTTTAGGTGTACAACATAGTGATTCAACAAGTTTATACATTATGCCATGCTCACCACAAGTGTAGCTACCATCTGTCACCATACAACACTATTAAAACATCATTGGCTATAGTTCTTATGTTGTGCCTTTTATTCCTGTGACTTATTCATTCCATAATTGGAAGCCTGTATCTCCCACCACCTTTCACACATTTTGCCCATCCCCCCATCTCCCTCCCCTCTGGCAACCATCAGTTTGTTCTCTGTATTTATAGGTCTGATTATGCTTTTTTCTTTGTTTATTCATTTGTTTTGTTTTTTCACATGAGTGCTTTACACATATGAATGAAATCATATGGTATTTGTCTTTCTCAATCTGACTTATTTCACTTAGAACAATACCCTCTAGGTCTATCCATGTTGTAAAAAATGGCGTGATCTCATCCTTTTTATGGGTGCATAATATTCTTCTGTCTGTATGTGTCTGTGTGTGTGTGTGTGTGTACATACACATATATTTACACACTTACCACATCTTCCTTACCATTCATCTATCAATGGACACTTAGGTTGCTTCCATATCTTGGCTATTGTAAATAATGCTGCATTAACAAAGGGGTGCATGTATCTTTTGGAATTAATGTTTTCTTCTAATACATACTTCAAAATTCTAGACCAGATGTCATCCTTCTCTGTAAAGATTTATTTAGTTTCCTTTCCTAGACACAGTGAATCATTCCCTTTCCTATTTTTCTCCTAAAATCCAAGCTATCAAAAGTGACAGCAGAGTTTAGTAAAAGTAAATGAAATATAAACAAACCAAAGACATTTTAACAATGGCATAAACTTTCTTTGTCAAATTATTTTGGTGTGTCAGGATTAATTTTAGGCATGAGTGACAGAAAACCTGAAACCAGTGGCTTACAAAAAAATAAGTTTATCTCTGTCATATCAAAGAAGTCCAGATGAAGACACCAGGGTAGACATGGACAAGGTAACATCCTTAAGATATTAGAGACTTTCTCTTTTATTGCTTTGCCCATTCTTGTTTGGGTTTTCCACTCATTTCCAATTATCCTGTCCACATTATAGCCAGCAAGGAAGAAGGGGAAAAAAAGAGGGAATGCAACCCTTCCTTTAAGTTGTACACAGTCCTTCTGCTTATTTATCTCTAGCCAAACCTTAGTCCCATGACCACATCTAGATGCAAGGGAAGCTGGGAAATATTTATTCCAGGTTTTGACATGCTAGGAAAATATTAGTAGACGGGAAAAATCAACATTTAGGGACAACTACCGGTCACTATGACACTTGGTTATATCTTATCTGTGGTAGATAGCTGACATTTTAAATTTGCTATCTACTGCCAATATTTCTAGCAGTGTGTACATTGTAAAATATCTAATAATTCCTTCTAAACTTCAATATTTATTTATTTTTTAAGATTTATTTATTTATTTATTTATTTGACAGAAAGAGTGAGTGGGAGAGCAAAAGCAGGGGGAGTGGCAGAGGGAGAGGGAGAAGCAGGCTTCCCATGGAGCAGGGAACACGATGCAGGACTCGATCCCAGGACCCTGAGATCATGACCCGAGCTGAAGGCAGCCGCTTAACCAACTGAGCCACCTAGGCGCCCCTAAATTTCAATTTTTAAATGAAATATTTCTGTTGGTAGAGATTAGTCTCTAAAAAATTTAAGTGAAATTTATAATAAAAGTACAAAGGGGAAAAAGGAATATTAACAAAAACAGAAAAGGCTTGGGGTGCCTGGGTGGCTCAGTCGGTTAAGCATCTAACTCTTGATTTCAGCTCAGGTCACAATCTCAGGGTTGTAAGATCAGCCCTCATCAGGCTCCACACTGGGCATAGAGCCTGCTTAAGATTCTCTTTCCCTGTCCCTCTGCCCCTCCCCCTACTCACGCACACGCGTGGGAGCTCTCTCTCTCTCTCTTTAAAAATAAAAACAAAACAAAACCAGAAAAGCCCATTTTATTTTAAAAGCTGCTTTGTGGCAGATTATTAAAATATGTAGTAAAAGGATAAATCAAAATATTTAAAAATGTAGCTAATGTATTAATGAAATCACGTATTAACAAAACTGCACGTAAGTGAAATAGCATGAATACTCTCAAAGACAAAGAACCTGGAAAGATTTGAGAAGGAAAAAAATCTATGAGTTATTTTATTATACGCCTATAAATGCTGTCTAGAGATTTTTATTTTATTTAATTAATTAATTTATTTATTTAATTTCTTAAGGGTTTTATTTATTTATTTGAGAGAGACAGCACGCAAGAGAGCACAAGCAGGGGGAGAGGGAGACAGAGAGGGAGAAGCAGGCTCCCCACTAAGCAGGGCGCCCGACACACAGTGCTTGATCCCAGGACCCAATCCCAGGACCCAGGGATCATGACCTGAGCCAAAGGCAGATGTTTTAACCAAATGAGCCACCCAGGCACCCCCATGCTGAAATTTTTAATCAAGTAGATGTGATCACAAAACAATACTAAAAATTATGGTGGAATAAAGCAAAATCAGGTTAGGTAGGCTAAGATCTCACACTATGTGACTTGAGAAAAGTAACTTTACAGGTGATGATATGACTATGGTGAGGGGTCAAAAGAATTTAGTACGTATCAGCCTCTGTGCTATACTTTATGAGCATGGTGTCACTTAATATTCACAGCACTCCTAGAGATATAAATATTATCTCTGCTTTAGAGAGGAAAAAAATGGATCTTAGACTATGTAATTGGATCAAGATCACAACACGTAAACAAAGGTTTTTCTGACCTCAGTTCATCTTCTTAACCATTACACATATTACCTCCCTTCAAACTCTCTGGACCTTGGTTTTCTCATCTGTTGTATAAGGGGAATGTAGCACAACCTGAACCATTCTAAAGTTCATTCTAGCCTTTTAAGATGTTAGTATTCTAGTGAGGTATTTTTCTCTAAATAAAAGCACAACATATCAAAAGATCTAATCAGCCTCCTGGCTGGAATTCATACGTCAATTAAGTTATCATAATATATGTAACATGGAAAGTAGAAATTTATTTACTGAAACTTATAGACAACAGTCCACAATGTGTAAGTATGTTAAATTTGGATGTTTGCAATATATCCTTGATCTTTACACCTGATTTCATGCCCCTTCACGTATGTGTAAAGGAATCATATATAAAGTTAAGTAAGAGGGAAGAAAGTTAACAAACATTACATTTAAATCTTGCATAGCAATTCTTTTTAAACGTATGTAGCATCATTTTACAGGTGAAGATACTGAGGCACAAAGAGGCTGACTTGCCTAAGGTCACATACATGGTATAAGTGGCAACAATACTTGAACTTTCTCTAGTTCTTTAAAAAAAAAAAAAAGATTTATTTATTTATTTTAGAGAAAGAGTGAGGAGGGGAGGGGCAGAGGGAGAGGGAGAGAGAGAGAATCTTGAGCAGACTCCCCGCTGAGCATGGAGCCCGAAGAGGGGCTGGATCTCATGACCCTGAGATCATGACCAGAGCTAAAATCAAGAGTCAGATGCTTAACCAACTGAGACACCAGAAGCCCCAAGCTCTCTCTAGTTCTTAAACCTACATTCTTTCCCATCCACCTTGCTTCCCATGGTTCACTTTTGGATATTCAGGCATTAATATTCTTATTTCAATTTTAATATAGGAAAACTAAAGACACTAATTAATTTAGCTCTTTCTGGGGTATTTATGATTACCAGCAAACATTGGCTGAATACTCATTTGCTTAGCACAGTGGAAAATATATATTAAAATACATAAAATATAAGAGAATATAGGCTATCAGTAACATAAGAATAATAAAAATTAAGCATTACCAAACTACTAGGTAGAGAGAATCCCTTTCAATTAGGATGCTTAGGGAAGGCCTCAAAGAGATGATTACATGTGGACAGGGTATTAGAGGAGAGGTGTGAGTTCATCAGAAAAAACTAAAAGCCTAAAATGGAAAAAGGATACTCTAGGGAGGGGCGCCTGATTGGCTCAGCCGGTAGAGCATTTAACTATTGATCTTGGGGTTGTGAGTTCAAGCCCCACGTTCAGTGTAGAGATTACTAAAAATAAAATCTTAAAAAAACAAAAAAGAATATTCTAGGGAAAGGGAATGACATGAAGGTAAGTATGGAGCTAAAATGAATTTGCAATGTGGAGTTTGTAGTCCCCATTGGGTAGAGTATAGGATTCTTCTTGAACAACAGAATATTTGGCTGGAAAATATATTACAGCCAAATTGATGAGGAGCTTGAATACTAAGTTAGAATATCTAAATTTGATCTTGGAGGAAATGGGAAGTCACTAAACATCTTCAAGTAGAGAAGTGAAAGAGTCAAAGGAATGCTTTAATAAGATTAAACTGAGGATGTGTATACTTCAAGGGAATGGATGATGGCCAGGAAGATGGAAGATCAGTTAAAAGATTTGAACATTTCTGTGGATCATAACTTGGGAAAAATAGAAATTCCCCTGAGTTCTGAAAATTTCTAAGGAAAAACTATAAAAGATGTATATTATATAATATACAAAAACTCATTACAGCTTCAGCTCTGAAACAATCTATAATATCCTTTCCCACCCCAGCCACAATATTCTACTCTTTTACTTAGTACTTTATCATCTCATTTCATCAGCTTATCTACTTCTGCCTAGTTCCTTAACCTCTCCATTTTCTCTGAACATATCACCCCTTCCCTGGCCTCACTTTATTTCCGCCCCATGGTCAACACTTGAACTACTCACTCCACAGTCCCCTCAAAGGGAATCAATGTTGAAATCTACCCTCTTTTCTTGATTCAAGAGGCTGGAGAAGGCCACACAGCCCTGATATTATTACAAAGTAAGGGTTTCTATTATCCGTCACTTATGAACATCTCAAATGAATATTTCTTAGTCTTTAACTTATTTTATATCAGGTAATATTGGATACTACCTCTCTTCCTGAAATTCTTGAATTTAGAACAATAGCAATTACATACTCTCTTAATATTACCCTAAAATGTATAGTGAGTCAGCATTTTCAAATTAAAAACTTTTTAATCCAATGGTAATGTTAACTTCCTTGACTGTAAAGTACTTAATGATAAACAGAAGGTTACTACAGAAGTATGTTAATATTTTGTTGTAAAAGTATTCAGTCAGAGTAATAAAGTTCTGATTAAGAAAAAAACAAACAAGCAAAGAGTTGCATATCAGAAATAGCTGAAGTGATCCCTTAGGAAAAGGAATGAATATGCCATAAACATCTGAACATCTGCATACTTGATGATGATAAAGCCTTTAAAAATACAATAAAAGTCCTCTCTGGCCTCTAAAAAATGTTAAGCTTAAAAAAATAAACCAGTTTTCAAAAAAAAGTTAAAACATAAATACAAAGATTATCTACACATGAATTTACATTTCTGATAATTACTGCTTATACAATTAATGAACAATTAGAACAGGATTCAAGAAACAGATTGAGTAAATAACTTACTCTAAATTTATTTCTCTGTTATTTAAAAGAATTTTTCAAAAATGCTATATTTTTACTACTTAGTAATTTTATAATAAAGTGGATCAAGGCCTTGGATAAAGTTTTTTTTTTTAAGAAACATATTTCCTTATATATAGTAGAAATTACCACTTTAAAATTCAAGAGGAAAAATATCAGTTACTTATGAGAACTATCTCTTTTCAACAACTCTCCATATTTGGAAGACTCTATAAATCATTTAAATATCAATGAAAAATTTAAGCAAGCTTAAGAATCCTTTCAAGGTTGTTTTCAGTCTTTCCTTAATAAGTGATTACAATCTCAAGTAATTTTATTTTTGTAAATTTTTTCTTAATATGGATTCACCTTAAATGTTCTGTCATTTTTTAGTAAAAACAAAAATTTTATTTATTTATTTATTTTTTTAAAGATTTTATTTATTTATTTGACAGAGAGAGAGACAGCAAGAGAGGGAACACAAGCAGGGGGAGTGGGAGAGGGAGAAGCAGGCTTCCTGCAGAGCAGGGGGCCGGATGCGGGGGTCAATCCCAGGACCCTGAGATCATGACCTGAGCCGAAGGCAGATGCTTAATGACTGAGCCACCCAGGCTCCCATAAAAACAAAAATTTTAAAAACAGGATGTTCCGGGGCGCCTGGGTGGCTCAGTTGGTTGGGCGACTGCCTTCGGCTCAGGTCATGATCCTGGAGTCCCGGGATGGAGTCCCGCATCGGGCTCCCTGCTCGGCAGGGAGTCTGCTTCTCCCTCTGACCCTCTCCCCTCTCATGCTCTCTGTCTCTCATTCTCTCTCTCAAATAAATAAATAAAATCTTTAAAAAACAAAAAACAAAAAACAAAAAAAACCAGGATGTTCCGATTATGATTCACACTGAAATGTATTAATATAATTAAGCATGTAATTTCAGTCATATATTAAAAGTAATTTTCATTTTAAATGTTTTAAGATCATTTAAAGCAATATTTTTAGTATTTAAATAATTAACTAGAAGTATGAGATGTGGTTCATAGAAAATGTAAACATTTAATTGCCTGTTGAGAGAAAGAATAATTTAAAATTATAAATATTTTCCAACACAATTCTCATTCTGGAGAAAACAAGACATCCTTAAAAGATTATCATTTTGGTCTTACTGTGATCAGTGTGGTCAATCTTGTGACATCACTGTTGAGAAATCTGCAATAGGAAAACAGAAATAGTATTCAGCTGAATCATATCTGAGTAAGTAATTTCAGAAACTAAAACATTTGTTTAGAATTTTTGTCTTTCTTGATGCCGTAAGTCATATTTAAATCAATCTAAAGTCAGGGAAGGTATAACTGGCATGACACAAAGCATGAAGCACTTGCAGGTTGTTTATGGGTCATTATTTATTATAGGATGATAGATTATGTTTTGTTTATAATCAGATGGGGTGTTAACATAACATATTAGTAAATAAGCTATAGGACATTTGGGTTGCTTTTTGTTTTCAAATATTTACTAAGAAGAGAATCACAGTGTCTTAATATACTATAAACAAGATACAGGTACTGTTTATAGATAACTTTTTCTCTATGATCAGATTAGCAGCCCATTTTATGGCTAGAATGTGAGCAATTTATTATCAATCGATAGGCGAAATGGCTTAGGCTCATCCTTATGAAAAGTGACAAAACTAGTAAAGACTGAAAATATCATTGGGAAGGAACTATACATTATAAACCGAAAGGAAGTTATAAGTTAAACTATTTCCTAAACTATAGAGAGCTTAGAGTTCTTATCCCTATAAAATCTAAGCTTTTTGAAATTTCTCAATTAACAAGGCATGATTTAAGATAAGCTTTTAAATGTTTTGTGTTAAAAAATGACACAATATTATGGTGTTTTAATATTCATAATGGGTCTTCGTATGTTATTTCATCAGATCCTCGTAACAATTCCTTCAAAGTAGCAAGAAAGAGATATTACTTATTATACATTCATGAAAAATAGATGTTAGAGAGTATACATGACTTGTCCAAGAGAACTGAGTTTTCTTTGGTTCCTTTTTTATCTCACACCTTCCATCCATTCCATTCTGCCAACAAACACATTATCCTCTGTATCCAAAGACCTGCCTTTAAGGAGCTACTTCCTAGCATTATGCTCTCAACTTAAATCAATATAAAAAGCAGTCATGTGGGGCACCTGGTGGCTCAGTCAGTACAGCATGTGACTCTTAATTTCAGGGTCGTGAATCCAAGCCCCATACTGGATGTGGACTCTACTTTAAACAAACAAACAAACAAACATACACACACACACACACACACTAAAAAGCCTTGTGATGATAAAATGTCAACACAAAAAGTCTTATGAAAGAAGCAATTATACTTTCTATTAAACTCTGTAATTCAAAAGGGTATTAAAGTTTTTTTAAAATAGTTACATTCAAACAATATTTGTGACTAAATAAAAAAATAAATGTTCCATTTTATTTTTTTAGAAAAAAATACAAGGAAATTAAGACTATATCTATACTTAAAACTGCATACTATATTTAAAGCTCTAAAGCTAATAGCATAAAAAACTAGTAAAGGCATTCCTTCATCATGGTAACAATTTTTACACATGGCTTACTGGGTACGTGCAAATGCATAAGAAAAAAAATACATGAAATTAAAATGACACTAGATAAAGCCAGACAAATCTTAAAGCTTCTCATAAAAATCCTAAGTGGCTTTTATAAGGAAAGGTAATTCTTTAAAATAATCTTGAAACTAGGAAATATATTCAAATTACACATATAAAAATTAATATTACATTTTATGAAAACATAATTCACTAATATATTGGTTATGTCCTAGTTCTCTACAAGTCACCATTTCAGTAAATATGCACAGGGACAATCTCAACTATATTTATACTTAGAAAACACCTACCAGTGTTAAACTGTGAGATAAATCAAGATATACAATTATATAAGCAACCTTTCAGTAATTAACATATAACTATCTTTATTTTATCTCTTCTGCCCCAAAACAGAAAGCCTTTCTTTATGTAACTGATTTTAACATAAACCATAGAAGTCTCAACACACACAAAGTAAGGATATCTATCCCTACCTAGCTTATTGAAAAGATTCAAAGGAATCAATGAATAGAATACCTACATTTTCTCACCTCACTCAATCTGAACATAGAAGTATATGCTGCTTAACTCTAAAATTCATTTAAATAGTCATTAAATATTTAATCGTTCATTTATATATCAGTTTAATGTTTTTGCCGTGTTTGCACTTTTCAAGGTGTGGTTATACAATAAAAAATTATTTCTATTTTTTAAAAAAATCTATTTCTATCATATAAGAAAAATAATCTCACAGGGGCACCTGGGTGGTACAATTGTTGAGCATCTGACTCTTGGTTTCAGCTCAGGTAATGGTCTCAGGATGGTAGGATCGAGCCATGTGATAGGAGTGCAGAGTCTGTGGAAGTTTCTCTCTCACTCTCCCTTTGCCCCTCCCACCCCTCACTCCACACACACGTGCGCGCTCTCTCTCTCTCTCAAATAAATAGATAAATCTTAAAAAAGAAAGAAAGAAAGAAAAATAATCTCACAAATCATATGCTACTTTAGGCTGTTTCAGTGTTGGCAGTCTTGGAATGCAGACATTATATCATTCTCTTTTTAAAGATTCACAACTACACATATTTTGGCATACATTTTCAAGGTTTAATAAAGACTTTTTAAAACTCTAAACGTGCTTCTACCATCATCTAGCTATTTCAAATCCTGACCATTAATATTTTTAATTGGGTAAATTATTCGATAGAAAAAAATTACAGGGTCTGATAAGCAATATTTCTTTTTTTTTTAGGAGGGAAGTAGAAAATACTCATAAATATTAGGAAACCACTGGGGAAACTAATAAAATTGCGATCACCACCAACGGAATAAGCACTTTATGCAGTGCTGTGCAATGAAACTTTCCGCAATGATGGAAATGTTCAGTCTCAGCTGTCCCAACACCTAGCCCATAGCCAAATGTTGCTATTGAGCACTTGTAATATGGCTACTGTGACTAAGCAACTGACTTTTAAACATTAATTAATTTTAATTATTTTTAATTTAGATTTAAATAGCTACTGGTAGATAGTGGCTACCATATTAGAATAACTAAGCAATTCTGACACCATACCAGGATTGAACAATCATTTACAAATGATTGTCCTACATATTTGAAAATGTTTTTCTCTATTTTTTAGAAGTGGGGGAAAAAAAAAAACAAAAAAACCTCAACTGTGTTGGGTAGGATATGTTCATTTCAGAAAAATTGCTCCAAATTTGGGAAGGAATTCTTTTATCTTTGAATAACTTTCAAGTTTATGTTTGGTGGGAAAAAAAGATTTATTTTACCATCCTTAATGTATCATAGGGCTTATATGGGGAAACACTCTTGAGTTTTAGAGAATTGAGTTCTAAACCTTTTCTGCGTGCATTTATATTGCCTGCTATTTAAAAGTTTCAGTTTGCCTTAGGGGCTCCTGAGTGGCTCAGTCAGTTAAGTGTTGGACTCTTGGTTTCAGCTCAGGTCAGGATCTCATGGGTCATGAGATAGAGTCCTGAATCAGGCTCTGAGCTCAGCAGAAGTCTGCTTAAAGATTCTCTCCCTCTGCCCCTCCCCCCACTCACACAGGCTCTTGTCTCTCTCAAAGAAATAAATAAATCTTAAAAAAATAAAAGTTTCAGTTTGCTTTACTTTGTTCAGCTGGATAGAACATGTACCATTATGACTAAAAACCTCAATAGAACATAGAAAAAAAAAGAAATTTATTTTATTAACAACTTTGACAGTCCTGATCCTTATGAGTCTCTTTTGCTATCAATTGTTTTCCCTTTATTATTATGTTTTAAGAAGAAAAGATAAGCAAGCTTTAATAGCAAGACAAAAGTTTTAACTAAGCATGTAATATGGCATATATGAAAAAATCCTGCTATCTCAGTCTAAAGTGAGTATAGAAATAGAAGACATTATACACAATTTAAAAAGCTTTGTTAAGCAGCTCTTTCAAGTTGGATAGGCACCAATTAATTTAGATACTTACTTTACATGCAAATAAAGCAATAGAAAATCATTTCCTGACCTGTACAAACACTGGTATCCTGGCTAAAAGTTGTTTTCCTGATTTCATGGGGGAAGATATCCAAGGTAGAAAAAGAAAGGAAAACAGGCAGCGTTAATAGATACGGGTTCCAAGTCCAAGCAGTATTTTTGATGCATCAAACTCACTGAATGCCTCCTGTCCTCAGTTTCAACTGTGTCTAAGCAGGGTATGTAGCAAAATATCTGATGCGCTTCTTTCCTTAGTGTTCACAGAGAATGTGAAGGCAGTAGTTCCAATTATTCCAGCAACCTCACATTAAACCTAAAATACAGTGAAATTAATAAAAAGGATGGAACCTCCTACATTAAAACAGACAACTGACTCCCTGAAGTCAGGTGTTCATACAACTTACAGAAATGAAAGAAACAAAGAGTCCTACAGATTCACCAATTCAAAGCCATCACTTTTTATTTTGACTGTTTACAATTTTTTTATCAAAAAAAGCAAGATCATCAACGCCTAGGTTCTATATGTGGCCACTATTTGGCTTTGAAGACCTCATCAGGCTTTCTGGTAGGGTAAGTAGTCCTCTAATTCAAAACCTGCTGTTGATTAATTCAATACCCGCTGTTAGAAATAATCAGGAGTCCACTATCTACCCTAGAGAAACTCAAAGTTAGAAAGTGATGACTCTATAGCCTACTGACACAAGTCTAGGAAAAAGCAAATGACAGTTTCTCATTTTAAAACCTCTAACGTGGGGCGCCTGGGTGGCTCAGTCAGGTAAGTGTCCAACTCTTGATTTCAGCTCAGGTCATGACGCCAGGATCCTGGGATTGGGTCCTGGGTCAGGCTCCATGCTCAGCTGGGAATCTGCTTGAGATTCTCTCCCTCTGCCCCTACCCCTGCTTGCTTTCTCTCTCTCTCTCTCTCTCTCCCAAATAAATAAATAAATCTTAAAAAAAAAAATAACGGATTTAAAAAAAATAAAACCTCTAACTTTGTCATATTACAACCTAGAGCAAAGTGAGATTTCCCTTAAGAAAGCTTCCTTAAGTGCTAAACAAAACCAAAAGCAAAAACAAAAAAAGCATGTATAATCTCTTTAAAGCCTTAAAGAAATGAATTACCAGGATTCTAACTTTTTGTCACCCTCTCCAAGCTTCTTACTACTCTCTTCAACTAAACAACTCACTGTCCATACTACTACTTCAGGTAAGACCAAATATAAACAGAGATCATTTAAAAAGCACTCCTTGTATGGTCAATGATTTCACATTTCTTATAAAACAAATTACATTTCTATAAATTACTAAAATGTATCAATAATTTCACTATCCTTACTATAAAAAAACCATCATCCCCTCAAAATGAATCATATTCCGCATTTGAAATGCTTGTCTTTATTGTTATGTATGATGGAAACCTTTAGAAAAGTTATAATTCCCGGGCACCTGGGTGGCTCAGTTGGTTAAGCAACTGCCTTCGGCTCAGGTCATGATCCTGGAGTCCCGGGATCGAGTCCCGCATCGGGCTCCCTGCTTGGCGGGGAGCCTGCTTCTCCCTCTGACCCTCCCCACTCTCATGCTCTCTCTCTCTCTCTCTCTCATTCTCTCTCTCAAATAAATAAATTAAAAAAAAAAATCTTTAAAAAAAAAAAAGGAAAAGTTATAATTCCCAAAGGTTAACTCACAAAATTTTTAAGCAACTAACATAAGTCTTATTACATGAAGTTTAGCTAGAGTTCAGATGGTAACTTCGTAATTTTGCTGATAATAAAAACCATGTAAACACAGCACAACCGGCTATTAGATTTCGTGAACCATTTTAAAAAAATTTAAATATATATAAGCTGCGTGGTTTCCCCAACTTTACCACCCTATTCTTTCAACACTAATTAGCACTTCTCAAAATATTTACTCACTGGTTCATAGGTTTCTGCTTTAAAGCCATAAATGGTCATCCAGTAGAGGAAAAAAGTGGGTAGCACTGCTAACCAGTGTTGAAACATTCTTGAGGTTAATATATACACAATATCCAAAAATGAACTAATCACTTGGGTGAAGTAACATAATGAAGAGCTTCATTTGAGAAAAATTATATGCTGTTTTGGCTATACTTTTATTTTTCTAAGTTCTTTAGGAAATTCAACTCAAATTGTAGCAGCACAAAGAGGTAAAGCCTTCAGGAATTGCTATTAACTAACTTAAACACATTATCTGAATATAATTATGGGGAAATTTTAGTTTTTATCAAAATCAGAGTCCATCTTAGTCTTATCAATAATTTGCCACTTACAAGATTGCCTTAAAAAAAAACAAACAGAAAAACAAAAAAACCTCACTTGAACAAGCCAACAATTAAAGACAAACACATAAGCTCATAGTTCTTTAAGGGTTTCATGTCTCATAGCTAAAGAGACTGAAATGAAATTATTCCAATCCAAACCTTCAAATATCCAATTCACACTATGGCTATGAGGACTCATGAGGCAGTTAAGCAATGTAACAAGATAAAGGCAAAAAAAAAAAAAAAAAAAAGTTAGATCCAAATAGCTAAACTTGCCATCACTAATAAAAAAAACTAGGTTTCAGATAATATATATTTTCTTCTCTTCTATTAAAAGAACTTTGCCATGAATATTAAGGGACTTTATAATTATTACTGGTATATATATATGCTTTTAGAACCCTTGAATGATTTCATCATAAACAAGAAATCTGGTCTAACACTTTCAATAATAAATTACATAACCTGGTCCTCATTCAGAATTTTGGCATATATTCATTATCTACCTTAGGCAATCTCTTAGAACTTCAGTTTGCCATACCATAATTATCTACTTTACACTGAGGTTGTGAAGTTTAGTTAATTATGCTTATAAAATTTTAGAGGTACACAGATGAAAGAGAGGTGTAAGGCATTGGTATAATTAATTGCTATGTACTTAGTGAAAAAAAATGCAACTTACAAACATTTAACAGCAACAATCTGGATGAATCTTTTTTTTTTAAATTTTATTTATTTGACAGAGAGACAGAGAGAGAGTACAAGTAGGCAGAGAGGCAGGCAGAGGGAGAGGGAGAAGCAGGCTTCCCACTGAGCAGGGAGCCCGATGTGGGGCTCGATCCCAGGACCCCGGGATCATGACCTGAGCCGAACGCAGATGCTTAACCGACTGAGCCACCCAGGCGCCCCAATCTGGATGAATCTTAAAGACACTACACTAAATGAAATAAACCAGTGCTGCAGACTGAATTGTTGTATCCACCCCCGCACCTCCATAATTCATATGTTGAAATCCCCAATGTGATGGGGATTTGGGGGGTGACTGGGCCATGAGAACAGAACCCTCCTGAATGGAATTCGTGCCCTTATAAAATAAGAGACCCCAGAGAACTTCCTTGTCCTTTCCACCATGTGAAGTTATAGCAAAAAGACAGCCATCTGTGAACCAGGAAGCAGGCCGTAACCACACACCAAATCTGTCCACACCTTGATCTTGGACTTCCCAGCCTCCAAAACTGTGAGAAATAAGTTTCTATTGTTTATAAGCCACCGAATCTATGGTATTTTGTTATAGTTATCCAAACAGGACTAAGACAGCCAGTCACAATAGGACAAACGCAATATGATACTTAACATATTGTGATGTGAGGTACTTATATGAGAGGTACATGAATAGTCAAATTCATAAAACATTAAGTACAATGGTGATTTGCCAGGGGCTGGAGAAGGGGAGAATGGAAATTTATAGTGTAATGGGTACAGAGTTTCAATTTTGGAAGATGAAAAAGTTCTGAAGATGGTGATGGCTGCACAACAATGTAAACGTACTTAATACCACTGAACTGTATACTTAAAAGTGGTTAAAATGTTAAATTTAAATGTTATGTATATTTTACCACAATAGTAAAAAATGAACAAGTGAAAATCTTATATAGAGATGCCTGGGTGGCTCAGTTGTTAAGCGTCTGCCTTTGGCTCGCTTGATCCCGAGGTCTTGGGATCAAGTCCCACATCTGGCTCCCTGCTCAGCAGAAGCCTGCTTCTCCCTCTGCCCCTCCCCCTGCTTGTGTTCTCTCTTGCTCTCTCTCTTAAGTAAATAAATAAAATCTTTTAAAAAAAGAAAAGAAAATCTTATATAAATCACAAACCAATCTTAAATTTTTCTTTCACTAATACACATGTTAAAACGTTAATTAAATCAAGGGATTCATTTGTTCATCCATTCAGTAACTATTTATCAAGAGTTTTCTATGTGGCAGGCACTGTGCTAGACCTGGAAATATGGCAGGGAAAAATACAAAGTCTCTGTCTTCACAGAACCTATGCAGAAATCGTGGAGACCTTCAAAACAACAGAAAGTACAAAAATTATATCCTTTTTCATAGTGACAAGTACTACAATGAAGAGTAAGGAGATGGGAGTGATGGCAAGAAAGGCCTCCCTGAGAAGACTACTGTCCAGAGATGAGACTGAAGTAAGAACAAATGCTCCAGGTAGAGAGAATACCAAGTACCAAGGTCCTGAGGTGGAAAGGCTTAGGTGTTTTAAAAAAATGACAAGACGGCACAGTGCTGGTGCACAGTAAGTTAGAAGTCAGTAGTAGGAGAGCTAGGCACAGATCACAGAGGACCTGGAAAGCAACAGTAATATTTTGGATATTATTCCAGGTGTGCTGAAAGCCATATGGGATGTTTTCACTAAGACAGTGATGTGATCTGATTAAAAAACAAAAAACAAACACCCTAGTTACTGTATACAGAATAATCTTGGGAATAGGAGAGGAAGAGATTAATCAAAACAGAGAGACCAGTTTAGAGAACTGTAGTAATTCAGGTGGAAATGAGGGGACTATCATGATAGCCATGTCGATGCTAGAAGTGGTTGGATATTTGCTTGCTGATGGACTAAGAGAAAAAGTATCAGAGTCAAGAATGACTCCAAAGTTTTGGTCAGATCAATTGGGTGAATAATGCTGCCAAACACTGAGATGGAGAACACTGGGGTAGGAATTTGTTGGTGGTGGTAGTGATAGTATTAAGAAATCAAGAATTTGGCTTTGACAAAGTTAAGTACCCAAGTAAAAAGCTTCAGGAGAGATGACATGATCAACTGTGACAAATGCTGCTGGACAACACTTAACCTGAGGGCTAAGAAACGGCCATTGGATTTAGTGAGGTAAATTCACTGGTGCCCATGACAAGATGGTTCTCAGTGGAGTGGTTAAGACAAAGGCATGAATAGGATAAGTAAAGCAGAGAAAGTGTGATGAGAATGTAGAAGTGGCATATATGGACAACTCTTTGAAGGAGTTTTGCTATAAAGGACTGTACAGAAATGGTACCGTAGCTCAAAGGGGATATGGGATCTTGAAATATTTTTGTATTAAAATGAGGGAACAGTACAGCATGTACATATGCTGATGAGATGATCTAGAGAAAAAAAGAATGATGATGGGGAAAATTATAGAAGCAAGATCAATGATTACTAAGCATTTAATAAATGCATAAATCTGTCCTTGCTGCTAGAAAGGCAAAGATAATAAATATAAGACACGTAATTAATTTAAGGGTTATATGGAAACTATATTGAAAATCATAGGGGGAAAATATTATATACATAATTAAGTTAAAAATCCCTTAGAAACAGTATTATTTTATAATAGAGGCTGTCATGTTGAAAAGATTATGCAAAGCAATGTTGATGTATTTTATGATGTGACAGCAATGTCCTTCTAAGCTATACCCATACAGCTGCACAGTGTAAGAATAATGCCATACACAGTTTTTATTTGATTAAGCACACTGGGGCTTAAATAGGATCAACATTAGATAAAGAGTAAAGCCAGCAACTTTTAAAAACATCTCCATTGTACTTTCCCTTTTCCCTCCTCTGTATTGACCCATTTCCACTTTTGGATTTCCAGCACTGTCTCTTCTATAACTCATCACTCTACTTAAAACAGAAAGCAATTCACATATCAATTATTTGTGTGCAGTGCTTGCACATGCAGTGTGCAAGTGCTTGCACATGCATGCAGTGGGGAGGGCCAGAGAAAGTCCAAGCAGACTCTGTGCTGAGCTGGGAGCCCCGCACAGGGCTCTGTCTCACAACCCGGAGATCACGACTTGAGCCAAAACCAAGAGTCGGGCGCTCAACGGACTGTGCCACCCAGATGTCCCAATTCCTTGCGTATTTTTATTTTATTTTATTTATTTTTTTAAAAGATTATTTATTTATTTCAGAGAGAGAGAGACAGAGATAGCAACAGAGATCAAGAGCGAGTGGGGAGGAGAGGGAGAAGCCGGCTCCCCGCTGAGCAGGGAGTCCAACGCGGGGCTCGATCCCAGGACCCTGGGATGGTGACCTGAGCCAAAGGCAGACGCTTAACCGACTGAGCCACCCCGGGACCCCTCCTTGTGTATTTTTATACTCTGTCCTTTTCTAAAATAAGATATGAAATAATACACTTAGGTACATAATATACAAATTAAAATTAGAAATTGAGAGTGAGAAAAATAACATTAGGCCAAGAAAAAGGTTAGTTTCAAAATGCATACCACAAGGCCCTGTACCTTTTGTAATGGGAGCGACCAAAGATAGGGCTTTGAGTTTCCTGATAATCAATGCAAAGAAATGACCACCATATACTGCTTTTGTTGATTTATATTATTCACAGTACTCATAAAGTTAAATCATTTTTTTGAAGGAAGAGAGCTTACTGAGACCTGAGGAAAGTCATTCTATTGAGTTGTCAAAAAGATTCCAGCAAATAAACAAAGTAATCAGTCTTGAACAACTATTTCTTTAACATTCCTCAGAGACTGGCCAATGGCATAGTACTTAAGAGCATTTCGGCAGCTAAACAGGGTTCAAGTGTGTCACACATAACTTTATTTCAAAGAAAAGATGTGGAATATCCAAAGCAGTACTCTACCTATTTCAGGTATTCCTCCCCAAAATATAATGCTAGAAATCACAATGAATTTTTTTAATTGAGATAAAATACACATAACATAAAATTCACCATTTTAAAGTGTACAGTTGAGTGGTTTTACTATATTCACAATGTTGAGAAACTATTTAATTCCAGAACACTTTCAATATCCCAAAGAGAAACACCATACCAATTAAGCAGTCATTGCCCATTCTCCTCCAGACTCTCCCTTTCAGCCCCTGGAAATCCCTAATCAATTTTCTGTCTCCATGAATTTGCCTATTCTGGACACTTTCACATAAATGGAATCATGATACGTGACCTTTTCTATGTGGCTTCTTTCACTTAGCATACTGTTTTCAAGGCTCATCCATACTATAGCACACATCAGTACTTCATTCTCTTTTACAGATGAATAATATTCAATTGTATGCACATTTTATTTATTCATCCATTGGTTAATAGACATTTAGGTTGTTTCCACCTTTTGGCTATTATGAATAACACTAAGAACGTTCATGTACAGATTTTTGTGTGGACATAATGTTTCAGTTCTCTTAGATATATACCTAAGGAACAGGAATTTTGGGTCATATGGTAATTCTATATTTAACTTATTAACTGCCAAACTGTTTTCCAAAATGGCTGCAGCATTTTACATTCCCACAAGCAGTATATGAGATTTCCAAGTTTTCACATCTTTGCCAACACTTGTTATTTTCCATTGTTTTTTTTTTTTTTTTTTAAGATTTTATTTATTTATTCATGAGAGACAGAGAGAGAGAGAGAAGCAGGCTCCCAAGGAGCAGGGAGCCCGATGCGGGACTCGATCCCAGGACCCTGGGATCATGACCTGAGCCGAAGGCAGACGCTTAACCATCTGAGCCACCCAGGCGCCCCTCCATTGGTTTTTTATAGTCATCCCAGTGGATATGTATTATCTCATTATGATTTTGATCTGCATTTTTTGATGGCTAATGATGTTGAGCACTTTGTCATGTGCTTATTGCCATTTGTATATCTTCTTTGGAGAAATGTTCTAATCCTTTTTTGTTCACAATGAATTTTTAAAGATTTTCATCTATTGCCAGTGCTCAGATTAGGAGTGACAAAATAAAATAAATTATAATTTGTGAAAATGATAAAAGATCAAAACTACTTTAAGGCAGAAAACACATCATAGTATATGGATCTACTGTATAATGCTAACCAGTATCAACACAAATCCTTGCACTGCCTGTGAATTTTCTTCCTCCTCACTATCAAATGTGTTGCCTAGTTAATGAGCAGTTGGTATCCATAAAGAGGCATATTGTTTTAACATTTCAACAAAAACTGGCAATTGTCAAATAATCAGAAAAAAGGTGGATATTAAAACAGCATGAAACATTTCAAAAGTAACAAATGGATTACAGCTTGAGGAAGTAAAGCATATTTACATACTCACTGAGTTCTTCATGCAGACTGAAAAGCTTTAAAAAAAATTAAAAACTCTCATATGGAGTTTTAAAAGCAATGCTAGCTTGACTCTCAACAGCGGCCAAAAATATGCCAGTGCCTCGATTACTCTGGTCTGAATAGGCAACATTTTCCTTTAAAGTTCTAGGAATATAAGGTACTGATCACCAAGCTAGTTCACCAGACACAATCAGCAACTTAAATTCAAGGTAAAAAAAATGGTGAAAAGAACACTTGTGAGTTTCTGAAGAATGTGATTCTTAAGAGACAGAATTTGAAACAAAGATAATACTGAATTTGCTGGGAGAAGAGGACAAGATCATGAAGAGTTATTAATAAGTTTAATCACTTGAATAAATTTTATTAGATATAATTTTAATTCACTACTGCCACAGTAAATGAGTTTTATCATACCACTTACTATTCTTTTCCTTATATTAGGATTTCCATGACCTATCCCCTAACATTACTTAGTATGATCTCTGCTCTACCTAGTGATGCACAGGCAGCATTTATCAAGTAACAATTAACATATGCCATCTATTCCATAACAAATTATGTCTTGATTTATAATTTCAATCTATATTTGTGATATTATCAGTGCTACACAGCATTATATATTAATGCCACCCAGCCTGTTCTCAAAACAATGCATAAAGATTTAAATTTAAAAATTGATCCTTATTCTCAAATTACTAGTGAATTAAATAAACATAAAAGTTGGAATATTTCAAAGAGAACAGCTGCTGCCTTCAGTTTCTAAAAAAATTGTGAACTGAGCTATTCAGGATGAAACAATGATTGTTTTTGTAGCAACCCAAAGAATAACCAACATACAGCAAAATGTGCAGACTGTGTTCTTCCTTTTCTCATCATATACCTAAACAAAATAGGCAAAGAAGTTTCATTACACAAAAACAGATTTAATGCTGAACTTCTGTAATTATCCACTTGATCAACAAGTTTTCTAATATTAAGCAGAAATAGTATAAAAAGATGCAAATGTCTGCTTCTTTTTTGAAGTTGGTAGATTTACAATTTTTAAAACAAAAATATATAAAAAAGATACCTAAAATTTCTCATGATAAAAAATATATTTTGGGGGGGCATCAGAGTGGCTCAGTCAGTTAAGCGTCTGCCTTCAGCTCAGGTCATGATCCCAGGGTCCTGGGATTGAGCCCTGCATCAGGCACTTTGTTTAGCAGGGAGGCTGCTTCTCCCTCTGGCACCACCCCCCCCCCAACTCATGCTGGTGTGTGCTCTCTCTCTCTGAAATAAATAAATAATATATATATATATATATATATATACACACACACATATATTTTGACTCAATATTTTAAAAATGATTTCACTTTTCTAATTACTTTATTAGAGTATTTTAAAATGTATATAAATTAAAATTTCACCATTTTCAGCAATTAATTTGTCTGGGAGAGAATTTTTTGTTTTGTTTTCTACCTTAATGCAAAGAAACTAAGTCAGTGCATTAAGATACAAAAATGTTCCATGGGTGTGCCTGGGTGGCTCAGTCAGTTGAGCATTGGACTCTTGATTTCCCCTCAGGTCATGGTCTCTGGGTCGTGGGATCAGGCCCCACATCTGGCTTGTCCCTCTCCCTCTGCTTCTCCCTCTGTTCTCGCTCTCTCTCTCAAACAGATAAATAAAAATCTTAAAAAAAAAAAAGTTTCGTGATAGGGATGCCTGGCTGGCTCAGCCGGTAGAACATATGTCCCAATCTCAGGGTTGTAAGTTTGAGTCTCACGTTGGGTGTAAAGATTACTTAAAAAAAAAAAAAAAAAAAAATCTTGAAAAAAAAATGTTCCATGATAAAACAGTAAGCCTTGTGCAGTGTGTGATACACCACAGGTTTTCAATACACATCTGTTACACTAAGTTGTATATTTTATCTGTGCTTCAACTTCCTGTGATGCACAATACCAGAATATGGAGAATAAAGATTCTGATCTTTGGTTTAAACTTTAAAACTTAAAATGTTCTTACTTAGAAATCAATTTCACTTTAGAATATGGACAATTTCAACCCAGTATTTTAAATGTGATTTGACTGTAAAGAAGAGGGCAAGAGATAAAAAAGTAGATTAATACTCGATTTGAAAGTTCTCCAATATATCACCCTGAGGGGAAAGTGATCCTACTTTAAATGACCTTTTCCTGTCATTTCTAGCCCCAGGACACTTTTTATCCCTTCTCTCTCTGTCTTCTCTCCTTTTGTCTAGAGAAAAGCAACTTCTACCAGAAACCCTTTTCCAAACTCTGCCATCTGCCCTCTGACCCCAATGCCAACTTTCAGCACTGCTTGCAGCCTGGATAAGTGTGGTGATCTAATACCCCATCAGATGCCGTGCATATCTCTTTCACTAATTAACTTATATTATTAGGATCTTCTTTTTATTAATTTGTTTCCTTTACTAGACACCAAGTTTCATAAAAGCAATGGTTATGTCTAATATATAACAGATGCTTGTGGTATAATGAAAAAATAAATATTTAGTCTTTATCCCTGGTTCCTGACACAGAGCTCCAAAAAGTTCTGGAATTTAAAGATTTTATTTATTTTATTTGAGAGAGAAAGAAAGAGAGAGAGAGAGAGAGCAGGGTGAGGAGCAGAGGGAGAGGGAGAAGGAGAGAATCCTAAGCAGATTCTGTGCCCAGCACAGAGCCCAGACACAGGGCTCAATCCCATAACCCTGAGATCATGACCTGAGCCAAAACCAAGAGTAAGACGCTCAACGAACTGAGCCACCCAGGTGCCCCAAAAGTTTTGGAATTTAAATTTACCATCTCTGGGGCACACAAGCAGCTCAGTTGGTTGGGCATCTGACTCATGATTTTGGTTCAAGTCATGATCTCAGGGTCGTGAGATCAAGCCTCTCTTCAGGCTCCATGCTGAGCACAGAGTCTGCTTGAGATCCTCTCTCTCCCCCTGCCCCTCCCCCGACTCATGCTAGCTTACTCTCTCTCTCTCTCTCTCTAAAATAAATAATTAATTAATTAAAAAATAAAAATAAATTTACTACCACTGTATGCTGGTGAGTTGCCTCATGGGGAAGGTTAAGTAGATAGCTTCAGGATGGGGGCTGGTCACCAGAAAAACCAACACTTGATTAGAGGGCTAGAACTTTCAGCTCTACCACCTCCAAAGACAGGTGAGGGGCTTGAGATTGAGTTTAATCAACAATGGGCCAATGTTTTAATCAATCATATCTATGTAATCTTCATAAAAACCCTTAAATGATAGGATTTAGAGAGCTTCCACGTTAGTGAACAGATCCACATGCAAAGAGGATCATATACACTGACTCCATGGAGACAGAAGACCCTATGCTCATGATCCTTCTGGACATCACCTTATATACTTCTTCTCCTGCCTATTCATCTATATCCTTTATTATAAATTGTAATAGTAGGCATAACACTTTCTTGAGTACTATTGAGTACTGAGGGATGGGGTCATGGAAATCCATGATTTGCAGCTGGCCAGGCAGATGTGTGGGTAGCCTGGGATCCCCATCTGCAGCTGGCACTGGAAGTGGGGGCAGTCTTGTGGGATTGAGCCTTAACCTATGGGATCTGCACTAACTCTGAATAATGTCAGAGTTGAATTAAATTGCTGGAGACCCACTTGGTGTTAGAGAATTGAGGAATTTGTTGTTGGAAAAAAAAATACTCAATACACTTATTTTGGGAAAATGAATGAGTGAAAAGTTAATTTTAAAAAAGGTAAACTATATTTAATTTTTTAACATGTACAGTCATTTTTGCATCATTTTTCTAGTTTGTTTTTCCCTTTTTTGCTATTTCTTTGTATTTAATTTCCCTATATAGACAATGCTTGCTTTTTTCTCTTATAATTATTTTAACATAAGCCCTCTCTTTTAAACTATTACTTTCAAGTTTGCCTAAACTTAAACCAAAGTATATTATCAAAATCAAAACCAAAAACAAAAATTTGATTCTCCTTTATGAAAGACTGAGAATTTAGCATGGACTTACATACTTGTCTCTTATTTTATTTATCATAACTTCAGAATGAAGATTGTGTTTAATTAGAATTTTCTTTTCCAGAGATTAACAGAGTGTTTAGGACATGAAGTGTACTCATGAGCTGGAAGAGCAAAATACTGTGAGGGGAAAAAGTATCAGAAAAAGACTAGAAATTAGAAGAGAAGAAGGGAAAGATCTTCCTAGAAAACTGGAAATGAGAGAAACACAGAACAGGAGAGAGGAATACTGAATTTGGCTGAAGGATATTTTGAGTGATCTTCAAAAAAATAATTTCAGATAAAAAAATCATAGAAGGTTAACAAGACCTCACAGAGGTAAGACATGAAAGGAGAACTTGTAAGAAATTTGGTAATATAGGACCCAGAACTGCCAAAACAATCCTGAAAAAGAAGAACAAAGATGGAAAGTTTACACTTATTTTTTTTTCAAGACTTACTACAAAGCTACAGCAATTAAAGGCAGTGTGATATTGGCTTAATGTTAGATATTTAGATAAATGAAATGAAATTGGGAATCAAGAAGTGAATTTTTACTTTTGTAGTCAATTGATTTTTTTTAAGATTTTATTTTTATTTATTTGACAGAGAAAAAGAAAGAGAGAGCACAAGCATGGGGAGCGGCAGGCAGA
The DNA here is from genome assembly GCF_054177405.1 of Leptonychotes weddellii. Taxonomy (NCBI): domain Eukaryota; kingdom Metazoa; phylum Chordata; class Mammalia; order Carnivora; family Phocidae; genus Leptonychotes; species Leptonychotes weddellii. Next base: position 65,452,282 of record NC_138371.1, on the reverse strand, counting down.
GGGAGAGGGAGAAGCAAGCTCCCCAGGGAACAGGGACCTGATGCGGGGCTTGATCCTAAGACTCTAGGATCATGACTTGAGCTGAAGGCAGACGCTTAACCAACAGAGCCACCCAGATGCCCCCTGGTCAATTGATATTTGACAAGAGTGACAAAACACTACAACAGGGAAAGGGTGTCTTTTCAACAAAAGTGCTGGAACAATAGGATATCCAAATGCAAAAGAATGAAGTTGGACCACTACCCTACACTATACACAAAAACTAACTCAAAATGGATCAACAACCCCCCAAAAGAGCTAAAATTATAAAACTCTAAGAAAAAAATATAGGTATAAATCTTCTTGACCTTGGATTAGGCAATGATTTCCTATATATGATGTCAAAAGCAAAAGCAATTGAAGTCAAAAGCACAAGCAATCAAAGAAAAAATAGAAAAATTGAACTGTATCTAAATGTAAAATTTTTATACCTCAAAAGACACTGTCAAGAAGGTAGAAAGACAACAGAATCAAAGAAAATACTTGCAAAGCATTTATCTAAAAAAGAAATTGTATGAGGGGTGCCTGGGTGGCGCAGTCGGTTAAGTGACCCCGACTCTTGGTTTCAGCTCTGGTCACGATCTCAGGGTTGTAAGATCAAGTCCTGTGTCAGATTCTGCTCAGTGTGGAGTCTGCTTAAGAGTCTCCCTCTCCTTCTGCCCTTCTCCCCACCCACCCCGCTCACTCACTCGCTCTCTAAAGTAAATAAATAAAATCTTTTAGAAAAATATATATATTAAAATCTCTTAAAACTCAATTTGTTAAAAACGAATAACATTTTAAAATGGGAAAAGGAGGGCGCCTGGGTGGCTCAGTTGGTTAACCAACTGCCTTCGGCTCAGGTCATGATCCTGGAGTCCCAGGATCGAGTCCCGAATCGGGCTCTCTGCTCAGCAGGGAGTCTGCTTCTCCCTCTGACCCTCCCCCGTTTCATGCTCTCTCTCTCTCTCAAATAAATAAGTAAATAAATCTTATGGGAAAAGGATTTTAATAAAAATTTATCTAAAGAAGTATAAGTATATCTACTTATGAACAATAAGCACATTAAAAGATGCTCAACATCATCAACCACTGGAGAAATGCAAATCCAGCACACAATGAGATAACACTTCACACCCCCTAGAATGGCTGAAATGAAAAAGACAGAAAATAACAAGTGTTGGTGAAGATATGGAGAAACTGGAGCCTTTGAACATTGCTGGTACAATTATGTAATAATGTTACAGCCACTTTGAAAAATATGTAACAGTTATACAAAAAGTTAAACTGAGTTACCATGTCACCCAGCAATTCCTTTCCTAGGTATAAACCCAAGAGAACTGAAAACATATCACATAAAAATCTATATGTGTGTAGGTTTTGTACATGAATGTTCATAGCAGCATTTTTCCTAATTATTTAATATTCATAATTATTCAAATGTCCATCACTGATAAATGGATAAACAAAATGAAGTATATTCCTGCAATGAAAGATTATTCAGTAATAACATGAAAGGAAGTACTGATAAATACTACAACATGAGTGAACCTAAAAAAACATTATGTTATGTGAAAGAAGCCAATCACAAAGACCACATATTGTAAAGTTCCATTTATATGAAATTTCCAGAATAGGAAATTACTGGTTTCTAGGACCCATGGGAGTTAGAAACCTGTATATTATTGGTTTCTAGAACTCAGAGTGTGAAGTAGAGAATGACTTCTAGTTTATATATGGGATTTCTTCATGAGGTGATAAAAGGTCCTAAAATTACATAGTGGTGATGGTTACACAATTCTGTGAATATATATTAAAAACCATTGAATTGTATATTTATGTAAAAGGTTACATTTTATGGGTGAATTATGTATCAATAAACTTAGTTTAAAAAAAAAAACAGTTAAGAGACATGTAGGAGATATTAAGAAGCTCCAACATACAATAGGAAGGTCCTAAAAGAAGTGGAGCAAATTATAAAGAAGTGATATTTGAAGAGTTAAATAAGTGAGTATGTGTTAGAATTGAGGAAGGAATTCGTTTCTCAGATTCAAAGTATATTTTGTGTCCCAAGAAGGATAAACAAAAATATATCCACACCTAGACACATCATCAAAATAAAATTGTGTAACATTAGATAGGATAAACAGGAAATAACAACAACAACAAAAAAGTCAAAGAGAAAAAGACATATTACCTCACAAGGAATACTGACAGATTATTCCTCAGCAACAAGAGAAACCAAAACAAAATGAATAGCTTCAAAACTGAGAAATTCTATATAAAATACAATCATTCATTAAAGATTATTTTTTCTTATTTAGAGGAGGGTAATTTTAATTGCAGATGTTTCTTTCTTGATTATTCATTTACTCAGGTTTATAAAAGTCCTGAAGCAATTTTAATACTTTATGTTTCTCTAGGACATTATCTATTTTATGTAAGATTTTAAATTTCACATGTTTTTCATTTTATTTTGTTACTTTTTAGGTGCCTGTGATTTTAATATTTTTCATGTCTCAGTAATTCTTGCTGAAAGTAACCCCTTATTATTTTCTGTAGCCCTTGATAATATATCTTGCTTTGATATCTATTTAGTCTGAAATTAATTTAATTAATCCAGCTTTCTTTTGATTATTTGTAGAGAGTTTCTTTTGTACTCTTTTACTTTTAATCTACCTATGTCTTTATATTTAAAATGAGTTTTTCTTCAATAGCATATAGTTGGTTCTTATATTTTTATCCAATCTGACGATCTCTTTCTCTTAATTGAAGTACTTAGATCATTTACATTAAATATAAATACTGATATGACTGTTTAAATCTACCATCATGCTAGCTGTTTTCTATTAGTATTATTTTTTTTCTTTTCCCTCTTTACCAGTTTTCTTTTAGATTAAGTATTTATTTATTATGGAAAAGAGAAAAGATAAAGAGGAAAAGACTCATTTTATGAAGCTATATTAATTTTTTTAAAGATTTTATTTATTTATTTGACAGAGAAAGAGAGCACAAGCAGTGGTAGTGGCAGGCAGAGGGAGAAGCAGGCTTCCCGCTGAGCAAGGAGCCCGATTCGGGGCTCAATCCCAGGGTCCTGGGATCATGACCTGAGCTGAAGGCAGATGCGTAACGAACTGAGACCCCCAGGCACCCCATGAAGCTAGATTAATTTTGAAAGTAAACCCAAACCAATTTCAGTTGCAAAATCTAAAATAAATTGATAAATCAAATCCAGTGGAATACTAAAAATACTATTAATAAATCATGACTAAGCAGTTTTTCTAAAGATTCAGTTATTATTTGAGAGAGAAAGCATGCACAAGAGAGAGCATGCACGCGCGTGCGGATGGGGGGATTATGGGGGGGGACAGAAGCAGAGGGAGAGAGAATCTTAAGCAGACTCTACGCCCAGTGCAGAGCCCGATGTAGGGTTCAATCCCTGGCCCTGAGATCATGACCTGAGCTGAAATCAAGAGTTGGACCCTTAACTGACTGAGCCACCCAGGCGCCCCTAAGCAGTTTTTATTCTGAGAGAATACAAAGACAGGTCTACTTCTGGAAAGCTATTATTGTTAGTCACAATATTAATGAATTAAAAGGAGAAAATTACAATATCTTCTCTTTTTGTTTTTTTAAGATTTTATTTATTTTGAGAGAGAGAGAATGAGAGACAAAGAGCAAGAGAGGGAGGAGGGTCAGAGGGAGAAGCAGACTCCCCGCTGAGCAGGGATCCTGATGCGGGACTCGATCCCAGGACTCCAGGATCATGACCCGAGCCGAAGGCAGTTGCTTAACCAACTGAGCCACCCAGGCGCCCCTACAATATCTTCTCAAGAATGCAAAAAAGTATTCAGTAAAATTCAAATATAAGTTGTGATTAAAAACTCTTATCCAACTTTGTTGAACAGTAGAACAGGCAAATCACAAAAGAATCTTAGATAACTAGTAAACATATGAAAGATTTTCAACCAGGCAGTGGGAGAAATAAAAATAACTATCAGGAATCACTTAATAACCAGTCAGATTGGTAAAAATTTTAAGTCTAATAACATCAAATTCATAAAGGATCAAAAGATACTGAAACTTGCATGCATTTTGTTGCAGCAACTGCTCCCTACATAATGATGTTATCCAGAAAAGCCAATGAGGCATGGCAGGGACAGCGGCTCCCAGAACCCACTCTCCAGATGTACAGATATCAGGGGCTCAGGGGGCACTTGGGAGCAGTGAAGGGGGTACACTGAAGGACAGGTGTGTGTGGTCCGCTGGCAGCCATGAGGTCAGATCTGTCCCAAGTTACAACACAAACCTATGGACTGTGGAATGTTATATACAACCATCAGAGAGCAATTTGTCATTAGATAATCATTTCAAGGTGCAAATCCAATTCTAGATATATACTCTTCATAACTCCCACAGCTATGCATAAAAAGACAAGTAGAAGAATGTTCCTTGTGACACTCAGTGAAAAAGTATAAACACCCTATATATCCATTATTAAGAGAACAGACAAATTAACTGTATTATATTCATACAATGAAATACTGCTCAGCAATGAAGATGAATGACTTACAGTACATGAATAAACATAGATAAATCTGAAAAACAAAGATTAGTGATAAAAGCAGGTTGGAAAATGATACATACAGTATAATGTTATATAAGGTTTTAGAACATGCCAAACAATGCTGCGTATCATATACATGTATGGTACAAAAATGTACACTTTCTTAGGAGTGATTAACATAAGTCTCTCTTCTATGGAGAGAAGAAAGAGAAAGAATGGGGTTGGGTAGGTATATATACGATTTCAAGTGTATCTATTTTATTTGTGTAAAGTAAATTGAAACATGTGGCAAAAAGTTAACATTTATTAAAGCAAGGTGGTAGGTACAGTATAAACATTTTCATTGTATTAGTTTATAGTCTATGTTTGCAATGTTTTAAACATTTTTTTTTAAGTTTTAAAAAACATTGCAAGGGGCCAAGGAGAGGTTGGAGGCTTAAGAAAGTGAAAATATTTGGAATCTTGATTGTGGAGAATGTACTAAATTCAGTTTATTAGAAATGAGTGACACAATTGCCAGTAAAAAATACAGTAATTGGATTGCATGGAAGCAATTTATAGAAAGATTCAAAACAGTGCCATTTTAGACAGATGTTCCCTTAATACATTTAATAATGTCTACTTACAAAACATTCTACTTGAATTTCTCTCCCCTACAAAATAAAGAATTAGACAATCGTATAATAATAAAAAACAAATCTCTGGGGGAGCCTGGCTGGCTCAGTCACTGAAGCATGCTACTCTTGATCTCAGGGTTATGGGTTTGAGCCCCACGTTGGGTAAAGAGATAACTTAAAAAATAAAATCTTTAAAAAAAATACAACAGACAAATCTCTGTAACCATAATAAATTTATACAAAAGAATATTTCTATTAACAACTTTTAAAGTTATTTTTATTCTAGAAGTCATCTCTTTTCAAAGATACCGTAATTAAAATGTAGAGGATTCTGAATACCAATATTTGAATGGGAAAATCCTTTGATTTTATTAACTAACTGACACAGTTTAAAGGGATCTATAAAAACCCACTTAGGTCTTTCAAACTCTAAACTTCAAAATTATTATGTAACTTCAGGATTTATTGAAAATGGTTAGAATTTGGGGCACCTGGGTGGCTTAGTCGGT
>NC_138371.1:65424356-65446071 GCF_054177405.1 Leptonychotes weddellii | reverse complement strand
AAAAAAAAAAAGATGGTTAACATACTTTCCCTTCCTCCTTAAATAAGAGTATTTTTCCTGATACTCAGAATCATCTAACAAAATCAATTAGATATTTCCTACATATTAATTTTATAACTGTAATACAGTGATGCCCTCATTAAATGATGAAGACTAGGGTGCCTGGGTGGCTCAGTCAATTAAGCATCCAACTCTTGATTTCAGCTCAGTTCATGAACTAAGGTCATGAGAGGGAGCCCCAGGTTGGACACTGTGCTCAGTGGGGAGTCTGCTAGAGATTCTCTCTCCCTCTGCCCCTCTCCCAACTCTTGCTCTCTCTCCTCTTTCTCTCTCTAAAATGAATAAATAAATCTTTAAAAATATAAATAATAAATAAATGACTAGGACTTTGTCCCTGTGCTTAATGGCAGCAATCAAACTTCTTTCAAGTTTTCCACATCTCTCTCAGAAGTTTTGTCAGCTGTGACTTGCTTGCTGCCTGAATGCTTACTTAAAAATAATCTTTTTGGGGCGCCTGGGTGGCTCAGTCGGTTAAGCATCTGCCTTCGGCTCAGGTCATGATCTCAGGTTCATGAAATTGAGCCCCATGTTGGGCTCTGCGCTGGGTGTGTAGCCTGCTTAAGATCCACCCTGCCCCTCCCTGCTCATGCACTCTCTCTCTCAAAAAAAAAAAAGCGTTAACTAATCTTCAGTTGAACCAATTAATCAACTTCAAGCTTATAAATTTCTAACTTAAAAAAAAAAAAGGAATTTAAGCGGCGCCTCAGTGGCTCAGTTGGTTAAGCGACTGCCTTTGGCTCAGGTCATGATCCTGGAGTCCCAGGATCTAGTCCACATCGGGCTCCCTGCTCAGTAGGGAGTCTGCTTCTTCCTCTGACCCTCACCCCTCTCATGTGCCCTCTCTCTCTCAAATAAATAAAATCTTTAAAAAAAAATTAAGCGAGATCACTAATTATTCTCCCTGTTATATATCCAAATATTACTGGTATATATGAATTGGTCATTTGGGTTTTTTTTTGTTTTGTTTTATTTATTTATTTGAGAGAGAAAGAGAGAGAGCATGAGCAGGGGGAGACACAGAGGGAGAAGCAGGCTCCCAGCTGAGCAGGGAGCCCAGTGCTGGGCTTGACCCTAGGACCCTGGGATCATGACCTGAGCCGAAGGCAGACACTTAACCGACTGACCCACCCAGGCGCCCCTGAATTGGTCATTTTGAACATTAAAAAACCTAATAACATATCGTAAGAATAACTAAAAATATAGTGAAAAATTAAAATTATTCTACATAAAATAGACTGGCATAATATAAACTCTAAAACTAAATAATATAAATTAATGTATAAAAGCTTGAATTTAGAAGGGATGCACTAAATGGGTGATGGGTATTAAGGAGGCACTTGTGATGAGCACTGGGTGTTATATATATGTGACGAACTACTAAATTCCACTCTCGAAACTAGTATTACACTATATGTTAACTAAAATTTAAATAAAACTTGAAATACTAGGGAAAAAAAGCTTGAATTTAGATGTTCAGTTAAAATTTTGATCCTGTAAGATTTTATATGTTGAAGTTCATTACTAAGAAAAGATAGCATCCCTCTCCTCCTTCTACAATGCCAGTAGAGATAATTTTCTAAAACTGAAATCTGACTAAATCTTATGTCTCTCTCCTCCTAAAAACTTAACTTAAAAAAAGCCCACATTAATGATGTTCCATCACCTGCAAGTTTCTTCATCACTTGTCAGCCTGATCTTCCAACATTATTTGCTAGCAGTGTACTTTACCACTTTGCCCACGTGAACATACTTCAATTAATTCTTCAAAAATTTGTTAAGATTTCAACTTGTTTAATCACTATAATCTATGATGATATTACCAATTTTAAGGTCCAGTGCTTGTTGTAAACATGCAACTTTTGGATGATAAAATGTGGTCCTTGCCCTCAGGGTATAACAATATGCTGACTTTCTCCCTAAAATAGTACCCAATTTCTCAGAGCTACCTCTTTACATTAAATCTAATTCTTCTGATGTACTTATCACTCTTTATTGTAATTTACATGACTGTTTCCCCCCTGCTAGCCTGTGAACAGAGAGAAAAGTAACAGTGTTATGCATGTCTACACTCTCAGCACTCAGCCAAATGAATTACCAACAGTAGTTGTTCAGTGCTGCGGGGAATGGTATGCAGTATAGCATGATTGAAAAAAAAAATGCCAGTAAAAGGAAAATATCTTTGATAGCTACACCTTGTCATTATATAAACATATTTAAATAAGCTTTAATTTTAATCCACAGTATAAAAAATATTAGATATATCTATGAATTAATTATGAGTCATCTTAAGAAATAACAACTCCAAAATAGGATTTTCGCTATTTTAGAGACGCTACTCATATCTTGGACGGGACAATTCTTGATCGGGGTGAGGCTTCTTCAAACCTTGCTGATGGCTAGCATTGCCGGCCCTGCCCTCTTTGTCAGTACCTCCCTTCAATCATTGTGAAAAATCAAAACATCCTACACATTTGAAAATGTCCCCTTGGTGAATAATTCTCCTCTGAGAACCCCTGCTTAATTTTGTGTTCAACTTTATTTGCAAGTAAATCAACTACTTTAAATAGAATAGTTGCTGCACATCTCTAAAACTAAAAATTAAAATATATGTAAAATTTAAAATTTAATATGAAATCAGTTCTTCAAATATAAGTAAAGATTTAATACATTTAGCCACTCTATCTTAGGGAGATATACATAAACACAAAAGACTAAACAATCTATTTAAGTGTAGGAAAAAACCATAAAGTGTCCAATTTTTATTGGGAAAAAATAAGAAAATTTTTCTAACTACTAACACCAAAATTTTATGTGTGGATTGAGACTGGCACCACCCACAGGGTTGAATATTAGACAATTGTGCATCACATATGGTACCCAAGCTATCCTGTAGGAAGTGAATTCCACATTGTAGAAGAACTCATAGTGGTATCCGTATTCATTTGGTCAGCATATTGTCCAGAATCACAATATATACGTCAATGGTAAAGTGGGTATTATTGACTATTTTAAACTAAATTTCACAAGAGGGGCTTAAAAACATTTCTACCAAAACAAAACAAAACAAAACATGAATATGCTATGGTGTGAATGTGTGTGTACCCCCCAAATTTTATGTTGAAATTCTAAACTCCCAGTGTGTTAAGATTAGAAGAGAGGACCTTTGGGAGGTGATTAGGTCATGGGTAGAGCTCTCATGAATGGGATTGGGGCCTCTTAGCTCCCTGCTCCCTCCAACATGTGATAGCATGGTAAGATGGCTACGGTCTATGAACCACAAAGCAGGCTCTCACCAGACTTGGATTCTGCCAGCATCTTATCTTAGACTTCCCAGCCTCCAAAACTGTGACACATAAATTTCTATTGTCTATAAGCCACCCAGTCTATGGTATTCTGTTAGCCAAAACAGACCAAGATAGAGTATAATACAAGTAACAGAATCACAGAAATGACAGAAAAATGCCAAAGCTGATGCTTTTGCTCCTAGTTATCAGCCACATTATGGTGGGGTAGGGGGGAGGATGATCTCTGCCAAAAATAATAAAGAATTTAACAATAAATTACTTGTAATGTGGATATCTTATTATTGTTAACAACTATCATCCTAAGTGTCCAGTACACTTTGAGAAACTGGCTCATAACTTAAAGCCTTAATTTTTAGCAAAATATTTTAAGATATTATTTATATCATCTTTACCTCATCTTATTTTCATTTTACTTATTAGTATATCATATATCCTACATAATATATTAGAATATTAGTAAACTTCTATAATTCATAAACAAATATATGTATTTTATATAATTCATAAATACACACACACACACATACACATATATAGGTGATCTATGCTCCAAAACATTTTTACTGTTAGGGAAGCATAATCAAAACAGCTAAAACAAAACAAAACAAAACAAAAACAAACAAAACCCAGAAAAACAGTTCAAAGACCATTATTATATAAGATTGGAGCCTAAAAATCATGTAATCTAAGAAACATTTCTCAAACCTTAGAGTGAACTTGATTTAAAGACAATACTAAGGGGCACCTGGCTAGCTCAGTTGGTAGAGCATTCAACTCTTGATCTCGGGGTTGTAAGTTTGAGCCCCACACTGGGTGCAGAGAAAATAAAATCTTAAAAAAAGAGTGAAAGAGACAATACTATAAGAAAAGACACCTGGCAAAAAGCAGCTACTGCTAATCACCCACTCAATAGAAAACAAGTAAAAGTTCCTTGAAAACAAGGGCACCTGGGTGGCTCAGTAGGTTGAGCTTCCGACTCTTGATTTTGGCTCAGGTCGTGAGATCAAGCCCTAAGTTGGGCTCCGTGCTCAGTGTGGAGTCTGCTTGAGGATTCCCTCTCTGCCCCTCCCTCTGCCCCACTCTCTCTCTCTTTCTCTCAAATAAATAAATAAATAAAATCTAAAAAAAAAAGTTCTTCAAAAACAAAAACACTGCCTTTTCAGGAATACAGTTGTTTGGTGCTCCATTGCAATTCACAGAGAGTGCTTTTACAGATTGAAGGTTTGTGGCAACCTTGCCTTGAGCAAGCTATTGGCACCATTTTCCCAACAACATTTGCTCACAATGTGTCTCTGTGTCACATTTTGGTAATTCTTGGAATATTTCGATTTTTCTTTCTTTTTTTTTTTTTGAGGAAGGAGATAAACCAATTTTATTGTCCAGCATTATGTTATACAAAAATCTAGGAACAACAGATTTGTAGAGAATAAATGAATAGTAAATAAGAGAGCAATGGAAGTAATTTAAATTTGAATTATTTTCCATGATATTACAATGAAAACCATCCCAAAGTATGTGCGTGTCTGGCTTCAGAGTAGGTGTGCTCCCTGGCCAAAGCAAAACCTGCCATAAATTTAAGATGTTCAATGTCTTGTATGCTCTACTGACTCTTGACAAAAACTTTTGAGATCTTCAAGAAAAGTAATGTATTCCTGATGCTCCAGGGCTGTGCTGAGCTCCACTAACTCCACTACAAAAGTGCTGTCCACCCCTCAGCCTGCCAGGAAATCCATCAGGGGGTCATATAAAGTCTAAGCCAAGTGATCGGTGTTGAGCGTACTTCCCCTCAGGCTCGCCAATGGACTGAACGCTCATTTCCCTGGAGAAAATATCACTCTTGTCCTCCTCTCCCTGCCCAACTTCATCTTCTGGATAGTGACAGTCCAGCAGTAGGGCCTTCTTGCTACCATTCTTTATAACTTCAACCATGAAATTGGGAGTGGACGTCAACAATTCAGGCTCCTGTTCTTCAACCCTCTGCCCTTAGGAGGGCTCCTCCTCTCCTTCAAATGTTGGCAGGATGCTATTGTTAATGTTGAAAGTGACAATGAATGATCTTTTCTCTAGCAACTTTCCCCACTACTTTGGCTTCTGTCCCATTCACTTCCAGCTCCCAACTTCCAGCCACCTTGGGAAGGGACTTACGCTTCTGCCTCTTCCCTTCCTCCTTAATTTCATCACTCAGTAATTCAACAAAAGCTCTGTCCCCCTGAGTGGGCTGCATGCTGCAGCTGCACCCCCAGGATGCTCAAGAGCACAGGAGACTCAGCTGATCCATCCATTGCAGGCAGAGCAGCCCCAAGTGCCCCACAAAAGGCCCACTCAGGCTGCAGCAGAGGTTGAGGCAGCAGAGTTGGGACTGGTTGCAGAGCCCCTCCAACAGGGAAGCCCAGGGCATGGGGTGCTGGGCACAGCAGAGACAGCATTAGGGCTGCAGGCATGTGTGGGCATGAAGGTTGACCCAGGCAGAAGACCCCAGCCGGTGTCCCCCTGGAAGGCCTCTATTTCAAATTTTTTCATTATTATTATATTTGCTATGGTGATCTATGATCAGTGATCTTTGATGTTACTATTGTAATTGTTTTGGGGTGCCATGAACCATGCCTATATAAGATGATGAGCTTAATAAATGTTGGGTGTGTCCTGATTGCTCCACTGATGGATCTCTCTCCCTCAATTTGGGCCTCCCTATTCCCCAAGACAACTATATAGAAATTAAGTCAATTAACAACCCTACAATCACCTGTAAGTGTTCAAGGGAAAGGAAGAGTCACACTCTCTTTAAGTCAAAAGCTAGAAATGATTAAGCTTAGTGAGGAAGGCATGTTGAAAGCTGAAACAGGCCAAAAGTTAGGGCTCTTGTGCCCAACAGCCAAGTTGTGAATGCAAACAAAGAGTTCTTGAAGGAAATTAAAAATGCCACTCCAATGAGCACATGAATGATAATTAAGTGAAACAGCTTTATTGTTGATATGGAGAACATTTTAGCGGTCTGGATAGACGATCGCACCAGTCATAAAATTCCTTTAAGCCAAAGCCTAATCCAGAGCAAGGCACTAACTCTCTTCAATTCTATGAAGGCTGAGAGAGGAGAGGAAGCTGCCAAAGAAAAGTCAGATGCTAGCAAAGATTGTTTTATGAGGTTTAAGGAAAGAAACCATCTCCATAACATAAAAGTGCAAGGTGAAGCATCAAGTGCTGATATCAAAACTTCAGCAAGTTATCCAGAAGATCTAGCTAGGATAATTAAAGAAGGTGGCTACACTAAACAATAGATTTTCAATGTAGACAAAACAGCCTTCTATTGGAAGATGTCATCTAGGACTTTCATACCTAGAGAAAAGAAGTCAGTATCTGGTTTCAAAACTTCCAAAGAAAGGCTGACTCTTGTTAGGGATAAATGCAGCTGGTGACTTGAAGTTGAAGCCAATGCTTATTTGTCATTCCAAAAATCCTAGGTCCTTAAGAATTATGCTAAATCTACTCTAACTGTGCTCTATAAATGGAACAACAAAACCTGGATGACAGCCACATCTATTTACAACACGGTTTACCGAATATTTTAAGCCCACTGTTGAGACCTATGGCTCAGAAAAAAAAGACTCCTTTCAAAATATTACTACTCATTGACAATGCACCTGGTCACTCAAGAGCTCTGATGGAGATGTCCAATGAGATAAATGTTGTTTTCATTTCTGGTACTACAACATCATTCTGTAGCCCATGGATCGAGGAATAATTTTGATTTTCCCATCTTGTTATATAAGAAACACATTTTGTAAGGTTATCACTGCCAGATAGTGATTCTTCTGATGGATATGGGCAAAGTAAATAGAAAACCTCTGGACATGATTCACCATTCTAGATCCCATTAAGAACACTCATGATTCGGGTGCCTGGGTGGCTCAGTTGGTTAAGCGACTGTCTTCGGCTCAGGTCATGATCCTGGAGTCCCAGGATCGAGTCCCGCATCGGGCTCCTTGCTCAGCAGGGAGTCTGCTTCTCCCTCTGACCCTCCCCCCTCTCATGTGCTCGCTCTCTCTCATTCTCTCTCTCAAATAAATAAAATCTTTAAAAAAAAAAAAAGAACATTCGTGATTCATGGAAAGAAGTCAAAATATCAACATAACAGGAGTTTGGAAGAAGCTGATTCCAACTCTCATGAATGAACTTTGAAGGGTTAAAGACTTCAGTGGAGGAAGTAACTGCAAATGTGGTGGAAATAGCAAGAGAACTACAATTAGAAGTGGAGTCTTGAATATGTTACCAAATTGCTGCAATTTCATGATTAAACTTTAATGGATGAGGAGTTACTTCTTACAGCTGTGCAAAGAAAGTGGTTTTTTGAGATGGAATGTATTTCTGGTGAAGATGCTGTGAAGACTACTGAAATGACAACAAAGGACTTGGAATATTACATAAACTTAGTTGATAGAGCAGTGGTAGGGTTTGAGAGGATTGACTCCAGCTTTGAAAGCAGTTCTACTGTGGGGAATATTATGCAACCATAAAAAATGATGAGATGATGCCATTTGAGACAACATGGATAGACCAGAAGTGTTATGCTAAGTGAAACAGGTCAGACTGTGAAAGACAAATGCCATATGATTTCACTCATAAATGGAATCTAGAAACAAAAATAAAAACAAAAACAAATGAATAAACAAAGAACAGAACCGGACCTATAAATACAGAGAACAAACTAATGGTTGCCATAGAGGAGGGGAGAGGGGGTTTGAGCAAATCATGTGAAGGGGAATAGGAGATATAGGCTTCCAGTTATGGAATGAATAAGTCACAGGAATAAAAGGCACAACATAAGGAACACAGTCAATGAAACTGTAATAGCATAATATATAAACTTGTCAAACACTAAGTTGTATACCTGAAACTAACGTAATATTGTATGTCAACTGTAGTCAAATAAAATAAAAAAAGATATGTACATTGTTTTTAGACATAATGGTATCATTACACACTAAACAGACTATGGTATAGTATAAACATAACTTTTATATACACTGAGAAACCGAAAAATTAATTTGGCTCACTTTATTGCAATATTCACTTTATTGCTGTGGTCCTGAGCAGAATCCACAATATCTTCGAGGTATGCTTGTAGATTTAATATAGGAATTAAAAATTTTAAAGGAAGCAACCAGAGGAAAGCAGACTAAATTTAGGTTTCTAAAGCAAAAAATTCTTTAAAATGTGCTATTTCTTAATTGTAAAAAAGGAAAAGAACAGTGAAGGAAGCAAACTTCTACGAACTCAAATAGTTCATCTATTTACAATGTAAACTTTATCAGATTTACCTACATTTCAAGAAGAAAATTAAAAATACGAAGAAGAGGGGCACCTGGCTGGCTCAGTTGGTAGAGCATGCAACTCTTGATCTTAGGGTTGTGAGTTCAAGCCCCACATCAGGCATAGAAATTACTTAATAAAAAATTTTTTTAATTAGTCTAATATTTTTTTAAATGCAAAGCAGTACCTTTTAAATGTTTCTAATTAGCTTTAAAAAATAACATTTTACATTTTAAAATTTTATTTTAAAACATTTGTTTCTTGACATGATACACAAGTAATAGTCTGATTACATATAATAATATTTTTAATATCTTCTCAGAATTTAAAATCTATTTTTCCGAGTTCACTTAAATAGTATGTGTGGAAACATATTGACCACATTAGGCTTACATCACATAATATCACAACTCATTCCCTAGAAAATGTGTTATTTTAATACCTATGAATGAAAAGCATATTATAAACATCTAAAGGTATAACATCACAAAATGGATAGTAGTCTAACCATTCACAAGAATGAAAAGCTCTTTTCCAAGCTGTTAGAAAGGTTCTTTCCTAAGCTTTCTAGGCAAAACAAGTCTGAAGCAAATGAGAGTTAAGTTTCAGGGTTTTTTCTCCTACTCAACAGGCCTTACATTGCTTATTTTTAAAACAGGAGTCGTAAATGAAACACAACTACAGGTGAAGAGTTGGAATCCTCATTAATTTCAGTTGTGGTTGTCTTGCCAATTTCCCTAGTCCACTTCTGTTTCTATGGTAACAAAGGTAGAATCAGGAAGCAGAAGCAAAGATTTTAAGATAACAGTTATATAGGGATAGTCAAGTACTGAATTTCAAAAGATGAAAAGGAAGAATGGAATCACAATTCGTATAATTTTAAAGATACTCAAAGGAAGGAGTCTTCTAGTCCAGTATTCCTTGTTTTCATGGAAAAGCATTTACATTTTCATTATAACTTTTAAAAATTTTGATTCCACTCCCACTTTGGGTGGCCAAAAAACGAAACTAAACAAAACTCTAAAATCACCAAGTGTCCAGATTACCCTCCATCACAAAATTCACAGTACTAGAATTAAGCCTTTAAAATATGATAGCATATTTTGTGATCCTAACTGGGACTCCATTTTAGACTTTGATTTTCTTTGAAACAGTGGATTCTAATGTGACTTTTTATTTTCAAGCAAAGCAGCTACCTTTAAGAATGAAAATAAACCTTCTATTAATACTAGTATTAACCTTTCAAATATATGCATATACTTTATACAAATGAAATACATATGTGTCTGGAATACAAATTTCTTCAGCAAAGTTTCTAAATATTTCTGGGGTCATTTTAAGTTTGTGAGTGTCCAAAATCATGACTTTGTTAGATCCTTTGAACTGTTTATTCTTTTCCAAGTTGCTTTATGTTCAAAATATTCTTCTTCCTCTCTCAAAACATTGTCACTCCAAAGAGTCTATGTTTCTGTCTCTGTCTCTGTATCTGTGTCGTGTCTGTGTCTGTGTCTGTCTCATTACTCTGGGGGAAGCAAGCTGCCATGTCAGAAGGAGCACTATGGAAATGACCATGTGACAAAGAACTGAGGCCTCCTACTAACAGCCAACAAGGAACTGTCATTAACAATGTGAGCTTGGCATCAGATCCTCCAGCCCTAGTCGAGCTTTGAGATGACAGCTGTCCCAACTGGAAGCTTGATAGCCACCTCAAGAGAGACCCTGAGTTAAAACCACCTAAGCCAATCCCAGTTTCCTGACCCACAGAAACTAAAATACAAAGATTAGTAGAAAAAGCATGTTGGAAAATGATACATACAGTATAATGCTACTTAAGGTTTTAAAACATGCTAAATAATGCTGATAAACTTGAGTATTTTGCTAAATTAGATAACGAATAAGGTATCTTATTCACCTTTTTATTTCCTCCTACCCTAACTCAAAGAGTTCCTTGCCTAAAACAAATACTTAATAAGTAAATGACAAAGTAAAGCATTAAGATATAATGCAGTTTGGCCAAAACTCATACCTAATGCGCTTGCTCTTACTGCTAAGGGAAACAAAAATTTAAGCCCCTACCTCTATGTGACAACTAAAATAATAACAATAAATGTTCATTTATAAAATACATGATGTGCTAACCTGTAAACATCAGAAAACAAAGAGTATGTCCAAAGTCTACATTTCAACCACTTTTTACCACAATGAACATATAAACTTTGGCCAAATTTTTGCATCTTTAGCTACAGACAATCTGGAATATACCTCTGTTTAGTTCTATGCATCCAAATATTAATCCTCTTTTAAGAATGTTCTGGAGGGGCACCTGGGTGGCTCAGTCGGTTGAACGTCCGACTATTGATTTCAGCTTGGGTCATGATCTCGGGGTCATGAGATCCAGCCCCAAGTTGGGCTCCATATTCAGCAGGAGGATACTTCTCTTCCTCTCTCTCCCTCTACCTCTGCCCCTCCCCCCACCACTCATGTGCTCTCTAAAATAAATAAATAAATCTTAAAAAAATACAATAAAATGAAAAATAAATAAAAGTCCAAGCTGAGACTCTTCACTAAAAGTTAAAAAGTTTATTTTGTAGCCATAGTAGTTGTACAGTAGTGTACAGGCTTTACTAAGACATGCAAAAGCAAACTCAAGGAGGTTGGTTAACATTCTTGCTTGCTCCTATGAAAATAATCAGCCATAACCCCATAGTAAGACCAGCCTTTTGGGGGGGATCAAGAAAAATCTTTAAAATTATTATGATCATATCCCTCCAAAAATCTTAGCAAAACCATTCCTTCTAAACAATTCAAATACAAATATAATTCCCCAGTAAACAGAAACATATGATTATCTGTAACAATTAAGTATATACAAATTAGGGGTGCCTGGGTGGCTCAGTCCATTAAATGTCTGCCTTTGGCTCAGATCATGATCCCAGGGTCTTGGGATCAAGCTCGGTGTCGGTATCCCTGTTCAGTGGGGAGCCTGCTTCTTCCTCTGCCCCTCCCCTCATTCGCTCTCTCTCTTGAATAAATAAATAAAATCTTAAAAATATATATATACATATTAAAATAAAATTATCCCCATTTAGAATACAATAAAAAAAATTTTCAAAGTCCACAGGAAGGAGTAGAAGATAGTACAACTTCTCCTGAGGAGCATTTCATGAATATGTGAAAAGAGCCATAAAATCTGAATAAAACAGCATTCATTCACATAATCCCTCCCAAAAATCCACCCAAAAGTATCAAAACTAGTATAAGGAATCCATCATCAAAAAAGTCAGGGAAAATACCAACACTGTAACAAGACTCTGACTCTATACACATATGTTCCAAGGGTATAAGCGGCAGATTTTAAGAAATAAGAATATTCTGAAATGTCCCAACCCACAACTTACAGAATTGAAGTTTAGGAACATGGAAGGCCTATAGGAGAAATGGGAATCACAGAGCTTGGCGCTCATGTTCACTTTGGAGAAAGACATCAAGGGGCCTTTTGGGCCTCACTGTTCTAATTTTCCTTAACCTGTCATTAGGGTTGAAAAGGAGCCAGCTTTATAAGTGATGATCAAATCTGACTAAGCAGACACAAGTACTGACTCACCATACAAAATCCATAATCCACAGTATTACAGAGTAACAATTCTCCCCTTGCTGATATCCCCATCCACAGATATGCCAGGCTCTCTCTGGAGGAGGGGAATTGCTAAAATCAAAGGTTGACCCTCAAACATAGGATTACAGGTACACCCACAACACAGATCTCAAGAGATTCAGCAAAAAAGTTCTAGGAGAAAACAAACTATATTTCCTTTTGCCCAGTTCATCTTGTTGCTTATCCCAAATATTGAAAACCATCAACATCTAAACCTCTGTCTAGCAGAAATTATAAAATGAAAAACACTTAAAAAACACTAAGGTAGGGGTGCCTGGGTGGCTTAGTTGATTAAGCAGCTGCCTTTGGCTCAGGTCATGGTCTCAGGGTCCTGGGATCGAGCCCCACACTGGGCTCCCTGCTTAGCAGGAAGTCTGCTTCTCCCTCTCCCTCTGCCTGCCGCTCCCCCTGCTTGTGCTCTCTCTGTCAAATAAATAAACAAAAATCTTTTAAAACACACACACAAAGGTAAATAGAGAAAGCCATCAAGAATTACCAAGTTGCCTATGCATTTAAGTAAATTTCAACTTCCTTTCTGAATTTTTTTGAAGTCTTAATAGAAATAGATGAATACTTGCTTAACATGATTTTCAAAAACACATCTAACAAACCAAAAGCGAGCATCACAGACAATGATGAAGTATTTGAAGCATTTCAAAAATCAGAAAAAAATAAGGGTATGCTCAGTGTTAATACTAGTCAACTCTATTCTTAAACCAAAGAATAAAGTTATAAATATTAGAAGTGTGGCAGCAAAATCATCTCTATTTGCATAAGATATGATTACATATATGGAAAATCCTAGAGAATCAACTGAAAAATTACTAGAAAAAGTAGGAAAGTTGAGTAATTCAATCAATGGCCAGTAGGAATTACTCCACAATGCTTTGGGGAAAACTGAATAGCTTGTGGGGAAAAAAATAAAGCTGAGAGTTCACACTTCACCTCTTTCATTTAAGTAGATTCCATCTATGATAAAAATTCAAGTGTAGGGGCGCCTGGGTGGCTCAGTTGGTTAAGCGACTGCCTTCGGCTCAGGTCATGATCCTGGAGTCCCGCATCAGGCTCCCTGCTCAGCAGGGGGTCTGCTTGTCCCTCTGACCCTCTTCCCTCTCGTGCTGTCTCTCATTCTCTCTCTCTCAAATAAATAAAATCTTTAAAAAAAAAAAAATTCAAGTGTAAAGCAAAACAAACCTTAGAGCCATACACAAAAAGAATGCAACATTGGTCTTCTAAATACTTGTTATTTCTTCCTATATTGAAAATAACAATACTGGGGGGGGGGATTCCACAATAAATATCAGAAAAGGAAAGAAGGGAAAAAGAAGAAAGGAAAAAGAAAAAAAATAACTTAGTAATGTGTTAGAGCTTGCTCAGAGAAGTTCACAAGAGTCAATTGTTAACAATTGTGAAAATTGTTAAAATTTTCAGGAATTTCACGACCTAGTTGTTAAACATTATTAAAAATTTAAAAAGTCATTATTAAAAATTAAATTATATAGGGGTGACTGGGTGGCTCAGTTAGTTAAGTGTCCGACTCTTGGTTTCAGCTCAGGTCATGATCTCAGGGTTGTGGGATCAAGTCCATGTGGGGCTCCATGCTCAGAGGGGTGTCTGCTTGGGATTCTCTCTCTCTCCCTCTCCTTTGGCCCCTCTCCCACTCACACTCCCACTCTCTCTTTAAAATAAATACATAGGGGCACCTGGGTCACTCAGTCAGTAAAGCATCTGCCTTCAGCTCAGTTCATGGTCCCAGGGTCCTGTGATCCAGCCCCGCTCAGCGGGGAGTTTGCTTCTCCCTCTCCCTCTGCAGCTCCCCCTGCTTGTGCTCTCTTGCTCTCTGTCAAATAAATAAAATCTTAAATAATAATAATAAATAAAATAAAATAAATACATAAACCTTTAAAAAATTAAATTATATAAACACCAATCAATAAAGTATATTAAAAATAAGACAATAAACACTCAACTTCCTAATTATTTTACCACATTTTATTATTCTCTATGCTGTTGAGGTTATTTACATCTATTGTATCAGCTTGGTACAGATACTGTATAATAATTGTGTGTCTACACATCCCAACTCTGTTCAGTGGTATTAAATTGTTGGAATGAAATAGGCCGTGTCAGCAGTATTTACACCAGGGAAAAGAGCACACACTATAAATCGAGACTCCCTCTGCCAAACACACAAACCAGTTGTTACCAGAATACCACTGCATTAATGTAAACCATTCATTATGCTTTGACCCAGCAAGTCAATCTCCTGGAATGTTTCCTAATGAAATAAATTACAATATGCACAAAGCCTTAGTGATGTTTGATGTTAAATTATTATATGTTATATGTTAATCAAAAACAGTTTAAATGCCCCAAACTTGGGTAGTTGAATAAATTATTATATACTGTTTGAAAATATTTATTTTTTATTTTTTATTTTTTTAAAGAGTATGTATTTGAGAGAGAGAGACAGCGAGAGAGAGAGGGAACACAAGCAGGGGGAGCGGGAGAGGGAGAAGCAGGCTCCCCGCGGAGCAGGGAGCCCGATGCGGGACTCGATCCCAGGACCCTGGGATCATGACCTGAGCCGAAGGCAGATGCTTAACGACTGAGCCACCCAGGCGCCCCATGTTTGAAAATATTTAATGACACAAGAAAATGCCTCCTGATATAATCCAAAAAAGAATAAAGTAAAAAAGAATGAAAAACTACAAATATCTATTTCCTAAAAAAAAAAAAAACCACACACACACAAATACTTACATAGAAAAAAAGATCAGAAATTAAAACTTTGTTTTATGAAAAACCAGCAAAGAGGCATTTCTAGTTGAAAAAATTTTGTAAACATTTTATTTATTTATTTATTTATTTGAGAGAGAGAATGTGCATGAGCAAGGGGAGGGGCAGAGATAGAGGGAGGGAGAGAACCTCAAGCAGACACCTCGCTGAGCACAGAGCCTGACAGGGGCTCAATCTCATGACTGTGAGATCATGACCTGAGCCAAAATCAAGAGTCGGATCAGACATTTAACCAACTAAACCACCCAGGTGCCCCTCTACTTGAAGAATTTCTGATATCTGGAACTTGAACTCTGAAATTTCTTTCCACCAAAGCTCCAATCTCACTGCTATACACACCCACATCTTCTCAGTCCCTCTAATTACAGAGGTACCCCTCCTTCTAGTTAATGTCAATCAGTCTAACATGGGTTTGGAACCCATGTTTTCCCACTTCTCAAAGAATTTCTGAATTATATCCTCTGCCCCTATATCTTCATTCTCATCAAGAAAGTCATTTCAAGCCCACATTTCCTTCCTAGAAACTTGCCAATTTCTTTTCATTTCCCTTAAAAAACAACAACTATCCAAACTCCCCATGTTCCTATTTCTTTAGCTTTAGTCCAAACCACTCCACTAAAACTATTATTGCCAAGGTCACTAATGTCCTTTTTTTGCTTAATTTAATAGGATTTTTTAATTTGTTCTTACTTGATATCACAAAACCATTTCACTCTATGCCAGCTCCCTCATTTTCTTTTTAGAGAGGACGTTTATGAAACTAACTTGCTGTTTTTTCATTTATGAAAACTTTCATTTCATTAAATAAACTTCAATATAAAATAAAATAAAAATGCAAGTAATAGAATTTTGGATATTTGAGATTTTTATCTTTTTTTTTAAAGATTTTATTTATTTGACAGAGAGAGACACAACGAGAGAGGGAACACAGCAGGGGGAGTGGGAGGGGGAGAAGCAGGCTCCCCACTGAGCAGGGAGCCCAATGTGGGACTCCATCCCAGGATCCTGGGATCATGACCTGAGCCGAAGGCAGACGCTTAACAACTGAGCCACCCAGGCGCCCCTAAGATTTTTATCTTAATATTTTCTGTATTTTTCAAAACTTTTGAGAATACTTTTTGTCAAAAATACACCTTCAATTTTAAAACAAGTCTTGTTGTACATCTAAAACTAACATAATGTTATACGTCATTTGTACCTCAATTTTTTTAAATGTTAGAAAACAAACAAAATGAAATTAAGAAAAAATCAAAGAACAATGAACATGATTAACTCTAAGAAGGAATAACTGGCAAGTTGTAGAGTTGCATGTACAATTTACTTTTATCATAAACATATGGCACAAATATAAAACAATATGAGAATTTACCTTTTAAAGGTTCAAGTTGTATTCCCAAATAGTCATAATTCAGGCATCTAATAAGTATAATAGAATTATTTACCAGGATGATAACCCTATCTTAACAAGGAAAATTTATTCTTAACATGCTCAGTATTATCTAATAAAATTAGTATTTTTATAAAGAATTCTATTACAAGAGGTAGAAACAAAACAAAAATTTGACAATGCCAGGGCGCCTGGCTCAGTCAGTTAAGCATCTGCCTTCAGCTCAGGTCATAATCCCAGGGTTCTGGGATCAAGCCCCACGTCGGGCTCCCTGCTCAGAAGGGAGCCTGCTTCTCCCTCTCCCTCTTCTTCTGCCCCTGCTCCTGCGCTCGCTCTCTCTCTCTCTCTCACTCACTCTCTCAAATAAATAAATAAAATCTTAAAAAAAAAATTGACAATGCCTTAAAAAGTTGACCTTTAGTTATCTAGTTCAACATTCCTTATAATAGAGATTTTTTAGAGTATACAGCAGAAATGTGGTACAGATACTAAATGTTGACAGGAAGTTGGGTCTTAATATGGGCATTAAAGGGTAGTTTTACTAGCAAAAAGGAATGGGGAAGGGGATGTCTGGCTGTCTCTATCGGCAGAACATGCAACTCTTGATCTTGGGATCAGGAGTTCGAGCACCACTTGGGACACAGAGTTTACTTTAAAAAAAGGAATGGGAAGAATTATATGTCAAGAAACAAAATATATGAGAAGTGTCTATAAAAACTCTGGGAAGGAAGACATTTGTTTTTTAAAGATTTTATTTATTTATTTGTCAGAGACAGAGAGAGAGCACAAGCAGGGGGAGCAGCAGGCAGAGGGAGAAGCAGACTCCCCACCGAGCAGGGAGCCCAATGCGGGACTCGATCCCAGGACCCTGGGATCATGACCTCAGCTGAAGGCAGACACTTAACCGACTGAGCCACCCAGGCACCCGGTTTTGGTCTTTTTTGGTTTTTGTTTTTTAAATTTTATTTATTTATTTTAGAAAGAGAGAGAGAGTGTGAGTGTGAGTGTGAGTGTGCGGAGGGGCAGAGGGAGAACGAGAGAATCCCAGGCAGAGTCCATGCTGAGTACAGAGCCTGAAGTGGGGCTTGATCCCAAGACCCCAAGATCATGACTTGAGCCAAAACCAAGAGTCAATTGCTCAACCCATTGAGCCACCCAGGTGCCCCGGGAAGAAGACATTTTTTAAGCTTAAAAATGGAAACAATGGTTTTAAAAATCTGAAGAAATGACAAGTTAGTATTTCACATTTCTGTAAATAAAAAACTATTAAAAAGTTAAAGAATTATAATAAATATAATAAAAGCATAATATCATTAATACTTAGAAGAATTAATAAATAGCTTAAAATAAATATACTAAGACCTCTGTGCAGTAACAGGCAATGTCAAAGACAAATCACAAAAGAGAAACAGGTTACCTAAAAGATGCTCATTCTAATTAGTCACAGTAATGCAGATTAAATAAAGTACAATTCTTCTGCAATGGAGTCGACAATGGCTAAAAATGGTGACTATAACCCAATCCAATGAAGGTGTAGTGAAACAGGTATGGTTATCTACTACTAGTGAAATACTATAAACTCATACAATCCTTTCAAAACCCAAGTTTACAATACATATATTAAGAACCTTAAAGTATTCCCAGCCCTTAATCTAATAATTACATTTTGGGGGATTTTTCCTATGAAATGATGCCAGACAGCAACAAATAAAAGTACTATGCATAAAAATGTGCATTGAAGCATTATCTATACAGATCGGAAGTAAGGAATCAATCTATGTGTATGCACAACCATGGGCTCCACTATTAGCATTCCACTGTCGCACAAGGGAAGAATCAGATAACCCTGTGAGGAAGTACAGGGCTGGGAAAATTTCCAAAAATATAACTCTTCAGAAGTCTTAGAAAATAAGCAGATTTTACCAAGCAGAAAGAGAGGGAATAAGAATTGCATACAGGGAACATCATATGTAAAATCATGGATTCATGAAAGTCTATCCTCAGGGATCCATAAAAAGTATGGTCTGTTCGTAATATGTTTAGAACATGCTGCCTCCTATCTCCCAGGGGTTTTCAGAAAGTGATGTTTAGCAGTGGTTTAAACACATACAGAGCAATAAACACAAACAAAAATGAAAAATATGAGGTTAACTGGATGTGAGTATTCATCTTCATACAATGTGATACACCAGGAGTAAAGTAGAAGGGGTTTTAAAAAACAGATGAGGGTTTATCTTAAGCTAAACTCATCATTGTTAGATTGTTATGATATGTTAGAAATAATATCTAACCACTGGGAAGTGGTAAGCCACAGCCAATCTCACTTATTCTGTTTATTTATTTATTTATTTATTTAAGAGCATGCACACAAGCAAGGGGAGGGGCAGAGGGACAAGCAAACTCCTCATTGAGAGGAGAGCCCAATGCAGGGCTCTATCCCAGTACCCTGAGATCTTGACCTGGGCCAAAGGCAGATGCTTAACCGACTAAGTCACCCAGGTGCCCCCAACCTCTCTTGTTCTTACTTTTAATATCTGGAAAGGAGAAATAAGTGTTCAGCTACATCAAATTATTGTTATAGTCATAAGAAATAGATTTGCATGCAAGGTATTACAATCTCCAACCTCCCCAAACTAGCTCAACCCCATTCCTTTAAATTATCATGTACCTCATATTTATCCTCCTGCCCATTCTACTGCTATTAGTCTAGTCATTACCACCTGACACTGGAATTTCTGCAATAAGTCACTGGTCTTTTTTTTTACCTTTTTATTTCTTTTTTAATTTAATTTAATTTTATTATGTTATGTTAGTCACCATACATTACACCATTAGTTTTTGATGTAGTATTCCATGATTCATTGTTTGCGTATAACACCCAGTGCTCCATTCAATACGTGCCCTCCTTAATACCCATCACCAGGATAACACAGCCCACCACCCCCCTCCCCTCTGGTCTTTCTTTTAATAGTCTCTACTTTCTATACATTTAACAGAGATCTTCCGGATCTATCTTTCTAAATTTTTAATCATTTCACATCTCCACTTAAAAATCTATTACCTGGGGCACCTGGGTGGCTCAGTCATTAAGCATCTGCCTTCGGCTCAGGTCGTGGTCCCAGGGTCCTGGGACTGAGCCCCACATGGGGCTCCCTGCACAGCAGGAAGCCTGCTTTTCCCTCTCCCACTCCCTCTGCTTGTGTTCCTTCCCTCACTGTCTCTCTCTCTCTGTCAAATAAATAAATAAAATCTTTAAAAAAAATCTATTAGCTAACCCAAACCCCTTTGTAACTTTATCTCCCACTACACACACATTTTAGTTAGGTAGGGTTCCCTCCAATCTATCCTTCGTTCAGGTTGCTGTTCTAAAATATCTATTGCTGGGGTGCCTGGGTGGCTCAGATTGTTAAGTGTCTGCCTTCAGCTCAGGTTGTGATTCCGGGCTCCTGGGATCAAGCCCTGCATGGGGCTCCCTGTTCAGCGGGAAGCCTGCTTCTCCCTCTCCCCGACCCGTGTTCTTTCTCTCTCTCTCTCTCTCCCTCAAATAAATAAAATCTTAAAGTAAAGTAGGTTCCATGGCTACACACATTCTTGAAATCATGAACCTGAGATCAAGACGTGAGTGAAATCAAGAGTTGAATGTTTAAGCAACTGAGCCACACAGATGCCCCCAGTAGAGACTCATCTTATTGGGGGATGAGGGATAGTTTTAGTCAGTAGGCTATATCAAAATACAGTAAATATTATCTTTTACATGAATCATACTGGAGACAGATACATGATCTCTCAATAAGTCCAACACAGCCAGTTTGACTGCCAGCATTAAAGCAGATGTCATTTATGTAGTTGAGTTCCAGATATTCATAGATGGCCTGCACTTAGGAGCTATGATATACAAAAAAAATATTTATATTAAGACATAAGAGCCACAGTGACTGTAAGATGCCACACAATGAGAACTATCCAGAGAGCACCAGACTCGTGTATCCTGCCTATAGATAAAATCACTGAATGAATGATGTTTACTGAAATTGTTTTTCCTTTCCCACCCACAATTTTTCCTAACATAAATAATTTAATTTCAATGAGTTAAAATCACAAAAGATGAGATCGCACTCTATGTACATCCTTTCTAAGTAAATTATGACTTCCTTAAGCATATTATGGGCTACGTGTTTTATTTCTGAGCACTTTGAATTGTTTCTAGTTACTAAGTAATAGATGTCAGCCTGATTCTTGTTCTCAATTTAATGATCAATTTATTTAACTAATCACTACTGCCTAATATGTGATTATTAGCACATCACAATAGTATGAAACATGAAAAAATAAGTGATTTTTACTTGTTTCCATGGGTAACTATAGGATTACTTTCAGGTCTCTTGTGAAGTCCTGAGATTAACAAATATAAAAATAAACATGCATTTTTACCCAGGTAGATGTAAGTAATTTAGTTGGTACCTCTGGACTTAAGCAGAAACATATCAAATGCTACTTACTAAGAATAAAATATTTGCAATAAGTTGCAAAAAAGAGACCTATTTCACAAAAAGTGTCTCACATTAAAGCAAAAAAGGTCAAATCAAGATACTATGTCAATAGAATACTTCATTAAAAGCAACAACCCCAAAAAACCAAATACTGGAAAGTTCTGGTAATGTTCAATCTAGAACTTCCCTAATTTGCGGAAGGAAACAGGCATCAAAACCAGGATGCACAAGGAACCCCCCCCTTCAAAATCAATAAAAATAGGTCAACACCCCGACATATAATAGTAAAACTCACAAGTTTCAGAGACGAAGAGAAAATCCTGAAAGCAGCTCGGGACTGTAACCTACAATGGTAGAAACATTAGATTGGCAGCAGACCTATCCACAGAGACCTGGCAGGCCAGAAAGGACTGGCATGATATATTCAGGGCACTAAATGAGAAAAATATGCAGTCAAAAATACTATATCCAGGTAGGCTGCCATTGAAAATAGAAGGAGAGATAAAAAGCTTCCAGGACAAACAAAAACTAAAAGAATTTGCGAACAGCAAACCAGCCCTACAAGAAATATTGAAAGGGGTCCACTAAGCAAAGAGAGAGCCTAAAAGTAACATACACCAGAAAGGAACAGAGACAATATACAGTAACAGTCACTTTACAGGCAATACAATGGCACTAAATTCATATCTTCCAATAGTCACCCCAAATGTAA
>NC_138371.1:65404788-65423856 GCF_054177405.1 Leptonychotes weddellii | reverse complement strand
GGAATATTATGCAGCCATCAAAAAAAAAACCCAAACAAACAAAAAACCCCGAAATCTTGCCATTTGCAATGACATGGGTGGAACTAGAGGGTATTATGCTAAGTGAAATAAGTCAATCAGAGAAAGACAAGTATCATATGATCTCACTGATCTGAGGAATTTGAAAAACAAGACAGAGGATCATAGGAGAAGGGAGGGAAAAATGAAACAAGATGAAATCAGAGAGGGAGACAAACCATAAGAGACTCTTAATCTCAGGTAAAAAACTGCAGGTTGCTGGAGTGGAAGGTGGTGGGAGGGATAGAGTGGCTGGCTGGTGGACATTGGGGAGGGTATGTGCTATGGTGAGCGCTGTGAATTGTGTTAAGACTGATGAATCACAGACCTGTACCCCTGAAACAAATAAGACATTATATATTAATTAAAAAAATAAATAAATAAAACTCTTTGAATTGAGGATACCTCACCTCTTTAATAGGCTAAAAATAATCATGTGTCTATTCCTTTTTTAAAAAATAAACACTCATCTTACATACAATTGTTAAAAAAAAAGCACTTACAAATTCTTTAAACCAATACTTCTCCTTTTTGAATTTTGGCAGTACATCTATGAACAGTCTTTCTGGAAAGGGAAGGGAAGGAAAGCTTTCACCTAACTGGCCAAAGTATTACATGTTCTCTTCCTGGACCGGATGTTTACTGTTTACACAGCCCTTCTCTAACCCTTCAACTTCCTACTTCAAATCCCCAAGGTATGATTATAGATAAGAGTTCTTTTCTCTAAGCTGCTGAAAATATTAATGAGAGTGCATAAGAAGTTAATGCTAAAGTACTTAGGCCAAAATGCAGAAAATCTTGAGACTTTCCAAGAGTGCTCAATTGTGTAACAGTGCTCCATTTCTCTTAACCCCATTTAAAAGCCTTCTTTAAAACTATCTCCTCTTTGATGTTGTTACTACCCCACCCCCCAGCAACACTTCCTTTAGCTCTGCAGTAACCCCTCTTTTAAAATAAAGAGATTTGACCCACAACCTCTGTCTGTTACTGTTGCCTGGCAGACCCTATTTCTTCCAGTATGCTACGCTAACCCATAAAAGGAGAAACACATCATTTTGTGACTTACAGGCTGCTCCCTGATTTTTTTTAGATGCTCAAGATGGGCTTTTCTGTTTCTTATGTTACCATAATGGTTCATGTCAACAGTAATCCTTTTCCCAGGGAAGTCCAGAAGTAATGTGTCAATAACCATGTCATCATGAAACCAGAAAAGTATGGCTTCTTTCTCAACTCAGACACTAGATAGCCCTCTATTTCTACTCATTTCCAACTTTATCTCAAAACACATCATCATACAAGAAATAATTATGTGAAAGTTTTAAGGTTTTTTTCTGGCACGTCTCTTGCAAGTGAATAGTCATCACAACATTGTAAATAAGGAAAATGAAATAAATTTCATTATCTTAGTGCAGCAATCATGAAGATAGGAAAAGTCTAACCACTGAAAATTAAGACCTCATACATTTGTGTGTGAATTTTTTTGTATCTTTCCTTTTCATACGCTATTTTTTAAATTAGGCTCCACACACTGCACGGAGCTCACGAGGGGCTTGAACTCATGACCCCGAGATCAAGACCTGAGCTGAGATCAAGAGTCAGATGCTTAATGGACTGAGCCACCCAGGTGCCCCATATTCTCTATTTTAAATGGTATTTCTATTATTAGTGAAATTCAGTACTGATGTAATTACAAATAGGGGCTATAAATTTTGTTTCTTTTTGTCCTTATGGATATTCCTATTATTGGCAGTTCAGCCAGTCTATCTTCTTTATTCACCCAAAGTAACTAAAAGAAGTAAAAATGTTTTTTGAGTCAGTCATTGAATCCCCCTGGAAAGCTAATTCTTCACCAGTAAACTGAGAAAAGGAAAACAGAAATGTCCTCTCTTGCCCAATGTTCTTAGCAGGTATAACCATGCATTACGTTTCAAAACAAAAACAAAAACCATTTTTAAAGCATTGTAAGAGAATGAAGGAGAAAGGAGTGGTTCTGATTAATCTTACAAGAAACACAGTATTTCAATAACTGATCAGAAAGGGAAGTTCTGTCAATTTTAAACTGGCCTCCACAAACAATAAGCCTATCACTGAAACAGATGATTTGAAACTGATTAACCCACCCTCTCCAGAGAAAAGCCAAGCAGTCATTCTTGAAAGCAATGGAGGAAAAGAAGGATCCCATAACATTCTTTTTCCTCTGGGAGAAGAGGTTTGGGCTGAGGTAACCTCAAAAAGGTTGCCCAACCACTCCAGGTAACTAATAGACCTAGCTTTAATTTATTTGTTCTATGAGGGGCTCATAACGCCCTTCTTTTATTGGATCCTTTCTTCCTGATCTCTAAATATTCAGTTTACTCATTTTTCTTGGTCTAATATAATGCTATCTAAACCAAAAGAGCCTTTTCTAATGATTCCAACCGAAGTCATCTCGTCCCTATTCTGAGCTTTCACAAACTTTCAACCATAGCTCTCTAAGAATGCTGAACACTGCATTCAGTATAAACTTGATGAATGAAGGTAGCTGTCCCCTTTTTCCCTATTATTGATACTAAAACAATAAAGGTGTATCAAATACCAGTGATTCTCCAGTGGTTGTCATTACTGAGTCAATTCATTTTTCAAGTAACGGCTACACTTCCTACTGTTTTGTTGGGTTATTAATATTTTATTTATTTTTAAAGTTTTATTTAAATAATTTCTACACTCCATGTGGGGCTCAAACTCATGACCCAGAGATCAAGAGTCATATTCCTCTAACTGAGCCAGCCAGATGCCCTAGGGTTACTAATATTTTAAAAATTGAGTTCATTACCTCATTCTTTTTATCTAAATATAATTACCTGTTGTAATGAGAACCAAAAAAGGTAGACAAATAAAATCCGAAACCTTCATTTTGGTGAAAACCTAAGAAGTCTCTTCTTCTGATCTATCAAGAAGTGGGAGAGGAAGGGAAACAAAACTTATTTGAATTTTACTTCCTTTTAGTTCCTCAGTTTATTCTGTGATGAGATTCCAAAGAGCAGGAAAATAACTGAAAGGACAATAGCCAAAAAACAGAGAAAAGGGGCATATGATAATTCACAAAATGACTAAGGTAACCTCAAATAATAGCAAATTAACTGTGTAATAAAGTTATTATCATATGCAACTCAAAACTAAAACATAACACATTGTCCTTTAATAACCTTTGAATTTATTATTTAGAAAAGAGTACAGCCCACTATCAGCTAGATTAAATTTGGCCATATATTCTATTATATTACCAACATATCCAGCCATTTGTGAAGCCAAGAAAGAGTAAAATGCACTCTTAGGAGTGGTACTCAACCTTGAAGTGCTGAAAGCTGCTTCATCATCTAGCATGGGGACAAACACATGCATGCACATGTGAACATAACACTATGTTGTATAGAAGGCTCAATATAATCACCATCCTTACAAATCACTCAGGTATCCACTTATTTTAACATAAACAAATCAAGGCAGAGCTCCCTGTGATTCCTACAGGGATATCTGAAATCACATTTAACATTTTTCCTCCCACTCTTCTCACTGAAAGCTTGAGATCTAGAGGTTTTCTCCTCTTCTTTCAGCCACTACTAGGCAGCACAACATGCAGGAAACTATTACAAGTGGACTAGCCTATACATATCATTTAAATACTGTAAGAGCATAGCTGTGCTTAATATTCCAGAAAGGACCCAAAAAGCATAAGACTCCTCATTACAGTTCTTATAAAAAAAATTAAAGTAGCTTTCTGGTTTTATGATTAGCATTATTCTAATCAAATTATAATGTCTTGTGTCTCTTCCTTTCTATCTTGTCTTACACCACTCATAAACTAACAGTACAGTCACGTTTCTATATATTATGTGAAATTGTTTTACAGGCTAATTAATCACAATCTATTGCTTGTGTTGTTAGCTAAAACTATAGATAACTAGCAAAATATAATTAACAGTATTTTCAAATCAAAGATAATTCAGTTACTTATCTAAAGACAAAATTATAAAACATATTTTCCAAAAATTACAATGGTTGTGTAATCTAGGTTTGTTTGTTTTTGGTCAAGATGAAATATATATGAATAATACATTATTGACCTTTTACACTTGGTTCTTTCAAAGCTTCTTCATTTTATACAGCATTTAAATTAAATATTTAAAATTGAAGCTGTTCTATGTTGCAAACACAGCTAAAATGAAGAGCTTCTGTAGCAGCAGTGACCAGATTTTAAATGCAGGTAGATCAATAAAAAAAAAATCACCAAGCACAGGCTCCATGTGTGAGTGGAATGGTTTATAATAGCTTGCAAATGACTATGTGCTTGCTGTAACCAGCTGTTCTTAAATTATGAATATGCAACCAATTCATGTTAAAGCCAAATCCCAGCACTATTTCTACAGAGAAATCCCAGTAGTTTTCTTGTTCTACATGTTAGCTCTGTTAAGGATACAAATAGCAGTAAGCTTCCGAACAAATAGGACCAAACTATTGGCATTTCATGCACTGGGTCCATTATCACAGTGGGGGATGTCAATCATTGGTACATTCCTGTAACAGCTCAGGCAATATGACAATGATCTCGTAAGAAAAAAATCAAAATCTCTGCAGCATACTCAAAGTCCTTCTGACAACCTAATGCTTTCTTACTTCAGCCAATCAGAATGTCAGACCTGATCTACTAGAAGACTTGCATCAAGCCTGTAACATTTAAAAACATCAATCATAAAAACAAAGACAGGACATTGAATTATACAGTATTAACCTCCAGGGTTTGCATACAAAGACCTTAGATTTATTTATGTCCCAGTGAGTTAAGAGCTTCAGTACACCGTTCTTTACACCAAACTGACTGCCAATTTGATGAACCTCTCTGCCCTCAGCAGGAGTGCACCGTCTTTGATTAATGAGTGCATGCTTGTGGAAAAGTGTTAAGAGGAGAAAACAGTGGAAAAACACACAATTATGTCTACACATAGCTGAAGTACCAATGCAGTAATTATCTTCAAACCAAATGCTCCTTTTTCCTTAAATACACATGCACACATGTGCACACACAAAATTAGTAAAGGTTCTTATCTATATATTACCTACATTATTATTATCTCTAACACTTCTTTTCTTGAATGAAAGGCATTCAAAAACCAAAATACAAATCAAATTTCATAAATTATAAAAACAACTATTTTAAAAGCATTAATTAAAGAAAGATAGAAAAGACCCCATCTTATACAGTAAATTTTTAAATATGTGGGATAAAAACTGTATTTTCACCTAATACTCTTATAAAACCCTATTCATTTTAAAACTGTTTAAACTATAAGTATCAAGACTATTAAATATTTTACATCTCAGACTCTATTATGAATTGCCACAATTCACATAACATTCAAAATAGATTTGAAAGTCCTGTAAATTTATTTTGTTTTTCTTTGAGCAAAGATGTTGCCAATATTTTATAATTCTGTATGTAACTGTAAATTAATTATACATATTGCCCATAATTTCAAAGTTAGTAGGGTCAACAGAAAAACTTATGAATGAAAATTTAAACTTTTTATGACTCTTCTGTTTAGAAAAACCAAATGTGGAAAAATTCCTACTTCAATGATGGGATGCTGATCTGCACTACAATTAAGACCATATTACCTGTAAAAATGAGCTAAGCATTGAGATTCCTTTAAAATAAAAGTTTACATTTAGGGGCGCCTGGGTGGCTCAGTCGTTAAGCGTCTGCCTTCGGTTCAGGTCACGATCCCAGGGTCCTGGGATCGAGCCCCACATCGGGCTCCCTGCTCTGCAGGAAGCCTGCTTCTCCCTCTCCCACTCCCCCTGCTTGTATTCCTTCTCTCGCTGTGTCTCTGTCAAATAAATAAATAAAATCTTTAAAAAAATAAAATAAAATAAAAGTTTACATTTAATATATAATTTACCATAATTTAGTTTATATGAGTACCTGCCTTGACACAAATGTTATGAGTAAATATATTTCTTAAAAATTGAATCATAGGCTAAGGTAACAGAATGATTTTCTTTTTAAGGAACTGTATGGCTATTATATAAAAAGAGTTGAGAAAGTATATTACCTGAAGGAAGTCTTAGTAATGCATGGTCTATTTAAAAGGAAAACATCTCTATAAACTTATAATTGCAGGAAATCATAATTCTGGAATCACTTAGCAGTGTATTAGAAGTGTTTACAATTTGTTTATATTGTATAGGAAGTCCTTTTAATGGCATTTAACTCAGCAAATCATATATTCTAATCACCAATTTCACATTTTAAGTATTTATTAAAGGCAAACTATTTTAAATATGTTATAAATTTTATGCTCTTTGAAAAATTATTTAAATGCTTATGGTACTTAAAGATTTAAAGAATTAAAGAATTCTTAAAAGAATTCTTAAAGAATACTTAAAGAATTAAAAATGAGTAAATACTGAAACTAGAAAAGATCTCCTGACATAGTGGTAAACTACATCATATACCCTTAAACTTATTATCCTAAAGGTTTTTTTACACATTTTTTAAAAAATATGTTTTCTCTGTTGGAATGGTCATTCCTTATTCCTCCTCTTTCCTATCTCCTTTCCTATCAAATAAATAAATAAATTAAATAAGTAGAAAACACTTAAGTATCAATGGGATGATTTGACACCTTTTAGTTCCATAGTTTGATAGCTGAAACTATCACTAGAAGTTACTAAGTATAATAAAAATACCATTTCAATTTTTAAAATCATTAAATGACCACTAGTCAATTATTTACTATCTTCACCTCCTTAGAGAGAAAATTAAATATAAAATTGCCCATTTCCTCAATAATTCTTTTCTCTTCTGATTACTTTCTGCAACAAAAGTTTAAAGAAATATTTAATCAAAAAAGTCAACATTTATTAAATAAAGCACAATTTTTTAAAACCTTATGGTATGAAATACTTAATTTTATATAATCAAAAACTTCTTAAAATACCTAACTAGGTAATTTAATTAATCCCTCAGGATATCAAGTATATTAAAAATCATTAAGATATTATTTCAACTAGGGGTCAAAATCACACATTACTTTGTGTTAAATCACTTCTTTTGGTAGTCCTAGCTAAGACTAGGTCAGAAACTCAGAAACTACAATTTAAAATCTTTTCTTTTGAGAAATCTTTAAACCTAAAAGTAATCAAGTTTAACACATTTTTTCACTAATTCAAGGAGATAAGACAGAAAACAGGAACTTTCCTGCAACTGTGATATCCTACATCTTGTATAGTAACACAAAAGTAGCAACAAAGACATTAACAATTGCAGTTCAAGCTGGGAGTGACTGTTCTGTTTCAATTCAATGACACCACTAATGGCTTCTTAGCAGCTCCATGAAATCAACCAGCTGTCAAGTTGATGCATCAGAAGGAACAGTTATGCACTCCCATAAGAAAAAGCAACACATCAGGATGTTTGGCAAAACATCTGCTCCTTTACACTGCAGTTCTATAATAAACATGCAAACAAAGAAATGAGAGAAAGGGCAACAGAATTAAAATTCCAAGGTTTCCATTACAGACTTAAACGCATTTTAAATAAATGACATAAAAATAAAAACAAATTTCTGCCAACTTGAATACTTTGTTATTTTAAATCTTGAAAAATGATAAATATAATTACTCAGATTCTTCCAGAAAGGCAAAAGCTACATAAAAATCTTTACATTTTAAAAATTGAGAGCAAACTATATTCACCAGGAAAAATTATAATGTACAAAACTCAAAAAATACTGAAATACATCCTTCCTTCATTTAATAAGTACTTAGTAAATTATGCCAACAGAATTCTAATAAATGCATTTCCAAGACTGAATACTCTAAAAATATTTTAAGTAGTGTTTGAAAGAGTAAATGCTACTATAGTTCAGCAATAATTTAACATATAGGAACAGTAAAGATACTATTCTCTGGATTTTAAAATATCTGCCTACTCCTACTTCTCTCCTAACCATTATATGAATACAATATTAAGTCCTGATAAATAACTTTCTTTTTACAGCATACAATTTGATCACCTCCCCTAAGACTCTTATTTGTCATCACAGGCTTAAAATAATTTTACATTCAGCCATTCATTTCAAACATTTGTAAAATTTGACTTTTTTCTATCTGAAACTTACAAGTGCCTCAATGTTGTCTAAATTATTGATTATGCAGCATCGTGACAATATGTACAGCGTTTACAATAGGTGTGAGACATCCAATGTACTTAACTACCATTTTCTTAAACTGCTTATCCTCTGTTGCTTGCCATTTATAATCTGCCAAATCTTCTAGTCCTTTGTTGCATGTATAATTTAAAACCATCTGTTCTATGTGCTCTTAACTATTTAAACATTTTTCACCTACCTACAATTCACATAAATGGCAGACATTCAATTCAGTCAAGCTTTCTATATAGCGTTTTACATAAAGAAAATTCCAAGATAAATAACACAGCAAATAATACCAAAGAAGACTGCTACAGAGATAAAAACATACTACTACATACAATGTAAATTTTTGTTAGACAAACCTTTTCAGTGTATTCAGAATTGTTTCTATTAGTTTTTGTGTTTTTTTAGTTAATTGTAGTCAGTGTTTTTCCCCAACCCAGAAGACAAAGAGAATGCAAATTAAATACAGACAGTTTCATGTCCTTGTTAGAAGTAAATATGCTGACTGAAAATGACTACAGGAGACAGAATTCCACTTTCCCATTCAATTTACAGTACCTCTTATTTATATACCAGTCAGTGTATCATTAAGTTTGGTCATGTGACCAACCGAACTTCTGTGAGATAAAAAACTATTTTAGACAAGCAAATTAAAACAACACTAATTTTTATTGTTTATTTTTTCATAATGGCTGACAAAGAGCTTACAGCTTGAAGTTATAAAATATATTTTAAAATAAATTTTGCTTTTAAATACATTTTTGCCAATCGTTTAATATCTGCTACTAAATTTTAAAAGTATCCAGTATCTCCAGGTATTTTAATAGTTTTATCTTTCCAAAATGTAAGGAAATATGTAAAAAAAAAAGATCATTTAATTACAAAAGGGGATCTAGGTAATCTAAAATAATTATACGTAAAATATTAACCAAGCCTATTAAAGAAAAATCCATAGCAGAGTGGAGTAAATGAGAAAGGAATATACTGATTAAAAATAACATTTGAAACCTTTAAAGAAAAAAACACGTAGACAAAAAGCTAGGTGAATACCAATGACACTATAAAAGTTTATACCATCTTTTTGCACATAATTTTCCACCTGTTACCAAAACGTAAAATGTGTAGACGCTGAGGGTTCATTTTGAGTGCAAGACCCCAAAATAAGCAACACAACTTATCTTTAACCAGTAAGTTACACAGTCCTTCAAAACCGGGAAAAAATGAGCTGAAAAATTTTCTCTTGGGAAAATTTCTCGATAAAGTTTACATGACGTCACTGGGCCCCCTGAACATTCCCTAAACTTTGAGTCTTATCCAGACACACTTTTTGCCTTTCTAGGGCTTCTTTCCCTTTCTCGAAAATAAAAAAAGGGAGACTTGGGAATAAAAATTGCCCAAGATGGCGAAACGCTTGTTGTTTAGAGGGCAGGAAAAAAAAAATGGAGGATATTGTAATATACACAAAGGGATAAATTTCAACAACTCGGCCAAGGACTGCAGCTGCTTCTCTCTTTATAAGGAAGCAACACACAAAAGATAAATACAGAGGGAGAGAAAAGAGAAAATCGCCCAAACAACAGAGCCAGCTCTTACTCTCCCAACACTTCCTTCCTTTCCCAAGTCCCAGTTCTGGGGTTCATGGAACTACTTTAACAGGAGGAAAGCCGCGAAAGAGAAAGGGGGGAGGGGAGCGACAAGAAGATTAAAAGAGCGAAGAAGAGTTGAGGGCTGGCGGTTGTTCCCGGGGAAGAACTGCTAGGAGACAGACATTACTGCAGGAAAAGCTGTGCTCCTCTAACCCTGTGTACAAGCATAGATCTTCCCAAGTATCCAGCTCTTTTCCCGGTCCCACCTGCCCCCATTACAACACCCCCCACCCCAGCCCATTTTCTGTAAACTCTGGAGCTCCAAGCTACACAGAGAAAGCAAAAGAGGCCCATGCGGGGGGGGTGGGGGGTGGGGGGGGTGCCAGGAGCAGATCAGCAGTCCTAAAGGGAAGAGGGGGCGGAGGCAAAAAAGGGCAGCAGTAGGCGGACTGGGGGGGGGTATCTTGAAACTACCCCGGCAGGGATTGAGGGAGCAGCGTATACTCCGGGGTAGGAACGGCGATCGCAACAGCGCCAGAGGTTATCCTTTAAGAACCAAAACTGTTGGTGGCAACCCGAGCGCTGGGAGCCGAGCGCTGGGAGCCGAAGGGAGGAGGAGGCGCGCAGCCCGGGCGGCCGAGCAGGGCGACCGGCACAAAGGAGGCGGACTGGCGGCGGCTGCGTCTGCCCGCGGCCCTGCTGCACCGAAGTCCCGCACTGGCAGCTAGGAATAAAGTTTACATTCTCCGGAGACCGCACCCCCCACCTCCCCCCCAGGACCGCGTCCTCCTCCCCCAAACTCCGCTCGGGACCCCGAGCACCGCCCCAGCCTTCCAGCCAGCACAACAAAGAGACACACCGACCGGCGAGGGTAAACAGCCGCGGAGGGCGAGCAGGGCGGGCAGGGCGAGCGCCTCGAGAGAAGCCACTCTGGAGTCCCCGCTCGCAAGAGAGTAGTTTCTCCTGTTCAGCTAACAACCGGCTTTGTAACATTTGGAATTTTCATCTTCACCCGCACCCCTCACACCCGAAGATTTTGAACTCACCTTTACTTTCAAACTGAGAGTTGCGGTGGATGAGATTTTTGCCTTCCCCAGATGGTTGAAGGTTACGACTTTTGTTTTTGGAAACCCTACCACCTCCTTATCGCGATTATTATTTTTGCAAGGAAAGTATAAAGAGAGTTGGAGTGGAGGTGAGATTTGTGATCGGGAAAGCCCTTGACTCCCTCCTTCTCCGCCTTCCGCCTCTCTCTGATTAGTTCCCTATCCAGCAGCAGATTGAAGCAGGAGATGATTCTTCTCAAGGTTTGTTCAGCAGCTTCACTTCTAGGCGAAGGCTTCATGAACCAAGTGACGTCAACCAACAAGGCTTCTCTCTCTCTCCTCTCTCTAACAATGAAAGTTGCTGTTAACAAGGGAAAAAAGAGAGAGAATTGTTTATACCATTTCAGTTCCAATAATAAATGACCTATCAGCTCCTAAAGGAGCCAAGGGAGGGAGGGGGGTTGCTTCTTCCTCCCAAGAATACTGTAGCTTTGAGTTTGCAACCGATCCTTGTCCCAGGAAAAAGTTAAGAAACTTAATATTTTTTTCTTTCCAAAGTAGGACTCTAGAAAATAGGATTGGAAACCTAATTTAAAAAACGATAACTGGACAATGAGCATAGATTAACCATTTCCACCTAAACTTTTTTGTCTGTAAACTCAGAATTCGGTTGAAGTCTGTAAACCAACTAAATTAATATGCCAGGAATTCGTGGATGTTTAGAACTCAAAATAAAAAGCAGGACGCAGGATGGTCCCGGGATAAAACGCTGCTGCCCAAACACGGGCAAATTAAATTAGCAGTAGTGTTGATGCACGGAATTAAAATTTAAATATAACACGTTAAAACAGCAAAACGTTTTAAAGTTAGAAGTTAAAACTGTAAAAGGTAATCTCAATTGTAGTTTTTCCCTCCAATTTCTGAAGTCAAAGGGGGGGGGTAGCTAACTGTAGGAATTGAACACTTTTTTAAAAAATCAAGTTAAAACTGGTAGCTCATTGCTCCATCTTTAAACTACACAGGAGGTATGCTTTTTGTCTACCCCCAGAATCTCACAACTTTTTGTTGTTTACCCTTACATTTCTCCCTCACCCCCCAATCCCAACATCCTGAAACCAATGAAGTTAAAATAAAGGTGAAATACACCCTATTCCCTCCTGGGTACACTACCCCATAGCTTCCTAAAAATGATTTTTAAAAAGCCATAACTTTGGTTAACGCTTTATTACACAAGAATATATATAATTTAATCTTTTTTTATTGAGGTAGTGTTTTTCCCCCAGAACACATTAAAGTCTCCAAGTTTATATAATTAAAAATTGCATGATTTAATTTTCAGGATGAAGAGCAAGTGAAAGGCAAGCCACAGAAGAATAACTTGACCATATATGTATATTTTGTACATACATTTGTGGATAAATGTATCTTAAAAGATGCTATTGTTTTATGTTTCCTCTTCAGCCACTGGCTGTGATTTTAATTGTGCTGGAGGATCTTCATTAGTATTAACACATGGGGAGATTTCACAAAGCTGCTTCATTAGGGGGGAAAAAAAAGCTTGGCAGACTAGGTCTTTTTGCATGCACTGAGAATGTCAGCCTTACCTCGGTCATTTGTAACATAATAAGTGCAAGTACAATGATTGCAATGCAGGAGCACTGGGGGAAGGGCAGAAATACTGCCTGCCTAATAGGGATATCTGAAAAAAAGGCTGCTCATTACACAGTAAAATGTATGCTAAAAATTAGTGAAGATGATGTCTCAGGAGACTGATGCTAAATAAATTAATGTGCTGATATGTTTTTAATTATTATTTTTGTAGTAGTTTATTTCGTTCTCAGGATTCACATTGAGCAGCAAAGCTGCGCTAGCACTTATTGATTTTTTTTCCTTGCCACATTCCCGGAATACAGATTTTAATCATTTCACTACACCACACTCAGTAATTTCATTAAAAACTGGAACCTTCCATCCCCAGAAAAGCATTTAATTTCAATGACATACAATTTCTCTCCTAGCAGAAAACTGTCTCTACAGTAAAAGCTGGCCTAAGGTTCAAATGCATAATTTAATCCTGAGTTTTCCATGCTCTGCATTCCTTTGAAGCTATAATTTGAGTAACTACCTAATAACTGTAATAAGGACAATAATTTCCTTATAATATATTATTAACTCATATTTAATTAACTCAGAGGCCAAGCTCTGTACATGTATGACTGGGTCAAGAGTTCTACAATCTCAAAATTCACCAATAATGTTCCAGAAGAAAAATATAGATTAAAATATAAGTGTGAATGCTAGCATTTAGATATTCCAGCCAAAATAATTAACAAAAAAAGTTCATGAGTTTTAAATAACAGCGGTCATTACTCAAACAGTATTTTAAAACATTTGGAAATAAACAAGGCAATTCACTGATATTTCTATAGATAAAGAATTATTAATATTTCAACAATCCATTTCTGACAATTTAATCACTAGCATTACTTTTAAGAAAGTATTCAATTTTGAAAAGATTTTTTTAAAAAGGGCTAGATTCAAGTTGCCTCAATTTTTATACGGAATTCTCTCTTGAAATAAAGTTAAATGCCCACTTGAGTAATTTGGAAAACTAAGGATACTTAAATACTTCAAATACAGCAAAATAAGTTTCAATTTTAGGTTCCAGTAATACTTTGAAATGATATTGAGTTGAAGATGGTACTTTGTTTATTCAAACACTAGGTTTCATAAAGATATGTAATTTATATTGCCTGTTTTTAGAGACGAAACCTGTGGGAAAAACATTTGACATAATAAAATTCACTTATTAAATTTTGAATATATACCTAATCAACAGAAAACACTGGGTACATTGGTAATAAAAGTGATTAACTTATATAAAAACTTATATAAAAATAAAAACTCATATTAAAAATTCCTATCATTCTTCTGGTTGATTTTAAAATCATAATCCAAAAAATGTTTTTAAGAGTATGTATATATAATTTCAAGTTGCAGCCATATATAACACAAAGTTGTCTTTTCCTTGGGTGAATGATAAAGTAACTTGTACAAAATAAGACTCAGTGTTGTCAGAATGTTGGAATAAAGGATAAAAGTCATGATAATAAAGAACTTGATTTTACTGTCTTTAAAATATTTAAAAACTATACTTATTATCAAAACTATACATTATTCCAATAATTTGAAAAATATTTTTGTAACACTCTTAAGGCTGAAATGCAGTTAAATGGAAATCAATAATTAACAAAATAGTTGATAAATGAAAAACTCAGATTAGCTAATATTCATAAGATGAATTTCTACATTTCAATAAAAAAACTTTAATTTGTGTATTTAAATATATATTTAAAATAACTTGGTGCTATTTGGTAGTTCAAATATATTAATTATCCAATTTATACCTTTAAAACTGATTTTTTAAAAAAAAGTATACTAGAAATTTAAAACTGGATTATTCTAGTATTTGCTTCTCTCTATGAAATTGTGCTTAAATTATTTTTTTAATATGATTCCTTCCCTTCTTTATGTTATCACATTTGATTGTTTCAAAGATTACAACACAGTCATAGAGTTGGAGGGTGGGGGAATAATTACTACAATTATAAAATAATTTGACTATGGTAGCACTTAGTTCTCTACCTAGAATAATCATCTAAATTAGTACTTCATCTTCAGAATTGCAAAAGAATTTAACAAACATCTTTTCTAATATTACTGATAATTATTTCTGAAATTCTATATAAGATATATACCTATCCCATGCTAATTATGCCATCACTATATGTAAATTGTTGCACTTCTTCTGTAAAGCAGCATCTATTTTTAAGACCAAGATAGAACTTTTCAAATAGGGAGATATAGAGATAAAGATGGTTAGGTATCTAATTTATTACTATAGGTATTATACATGGATCTTCAAAGGATAAGGAATTGACATGTATGTACAGAGAACAAAGTCTAGGAAGGCTGATACAAAAAGCCAATATGAGAGATCTCAATAGTAGAACAAGCTGGCCACTGTCATGTCTTGTTTCAGTTTCAATCAGTACAAACTAATGAAGAGTTATTTGTTTTCATTCATTGAACAAACATTTGAGTGCTCACTATATGCTATGCACTCTGCTAGAGACTGGGAAAACATGAAAAGCTCACATTCTGGTGGATGTTGAAAGTGTGAAATTCCTGAGAGATTAAAGACTCACATAAATCACATTATAAAGATACAAATCATAAAGTTTTGCTAGAATAAAGAGGACGGGGCAAATAATTCTGACTTTGAGTCTAAAAAAAGGCTTTATCAAAAGGATGTCATTTGAACTGCATCTCAAATACCGACAGCCTACCAGACAATGCTTCGGAGGGGCAGATCCTAAGTAAAAGAAGCGGTAAGTTTAAATAAAAAGAGCTACTAAGCCTGGTGTCCATCCACTAATGAGAAGTTCACCGAAACAGGAATATTCATTGTGAGGTATGGAATACCAGGGATGAAGAAGGAAAAGGAGGGTAGGACCTGAGAGTGAAAGGCCTAAGATACCATGGTAAGGTGACTGAATTTATCCTGAGCGCCAACAAAAGTCAGCAAAGGAGTGACATGATCAACCTTGTTTTTAGGGAGCAACAACTATGTAGGCAGTGCAAATGATAGACTGTAGTATGACCAAAGTGCTAAACAGTTCATGAGAAAGATAGTGAAGGACAGTGGCACTGGAGATTTAAAGCCAGATGTTTTTGAGGTAAAATGTGGATTTGGTGACCAACTGAAAACAGGGAGTTAAGGGAGAGGAAGGACTGAAAGAAGACTACAGGAATTTCTGGCTTAAAAAACTGGATAAGTGCTGGAGTCATTAAGTAAGATCCAGAATATATAAGAGACTACAAATCATAAAATAGTCATGAATTAGAACTTAAATTTATACTTTATAAGGCCATTTTTAATGGGATTATCAGAATCTACCAGAAAGTTTTTTTTTTAAATATACATACCCAGGCCCAATATCCAGAGATTCAGTAGGTCTGGGGTGGAAAGCACTCCTGATTAAGAACAGTGTTATAAGCATAAAATTGATTATAAAATTCTTTTGGAATAAAAAGAAAAAAAAAACAAGAAAAGCCCTGAAAAAGAAGAGCACTGAAAGTGTGTGGAGCAATCTCATATCAGATATTAAAATACACTATATATGTAGCCTTTATAATTTACAGCTGGCATTGGCACCTGAGAAAAAGATCAATGAAACACAATAGAATATTGAGAAATTTACCCAAATGCATATGAAAATTTAACATAGATAAAAGCTGTATCTCAAAGCAGTGAGGAAAAAATTGACTTTTTAATAAGTGGTGTTGGGATCTGGGTAGTCATAAGAGATGAATTTGGATCTATTCTAAGGATAAATTTTAAAAACAGATACTTAAATGTAAAAATTTGAACCACACAAGTACTAGAACTTATGGGTCAATTCCTCTATAACTGGAGAGTAGGGAAAACATTACTCGCAATGGTCAAAACTAGATGCAATAATGTGAAATACTGGCAATACATAAAATACATTCAAATACATAAAACTAAAAAGGTTTTATATAGCACTTAAAAAAAGGTTTTATATGACAAAAAAGAGAATAAATACCACAAGCTAAGTACAATGACAAATGAGAAACTAAAAAAATATTGTAACTTATATGAGACAATCCAATAACCCTATATATAAAGAGTATCTAAAAATGAATAAAAGACCAACAGCCTGAACAGACATTTTACAGAAAAAGGCAAATGTCCCTTAAATAGAAATACTCTCAACCCTGCTCATAAGAGAAATGCAAATTAAGAATCACTGAAATACTATTTCTCACCCAACAAATTGGCAAAAATCCAAAAATTTAACAACACAACCTGTTAGTAAGGCACTTATGAGAAAAGGACCACTCTCAAATATTGCTTGTTGAAATGAAAAATGGAAAAAACCTCAACAACAGAGAATCTGACAGTATCTAGCA
Organism: Leptonychotes weddellii; assembly: GCF_054177405.1. Lineage (NCBI taxonomy): Eukaryota > Metazoa > Chordata > Mammalia > Carnivora > Phocidae > Leptonychotes > Leptonychotes weddellii. Next base: position 65,406,975 of record NC_138371.1, on the reverse strand, counting down.
AAGTTACATATGCATTTTTTTTTTTTTGACTAGCAAAACCCATTTCCAGGAATCTGACCTACACGGATGAAAATATAAAATCGATATATAAATATATATATATAAGAAGATATTCACTAAAGCATTGTTTATTATAGGTAAAGTTTGGAAATAACCCAAATGTTCATCATAGGGAAATGGTTGAATTAATTAGGGTACACACACAGAGTGGAGTACTATGCAATTTTTAAAAATGAATGAGGAATGTATATAGTATGAAGTATTTCACAACCACAGTATATAATAAATTTAAAAAAAAAAGCAAGGTGGAGAAAAACTTCTATCGTATGCTACCATTCATCCAAATATTTATTTAATTTTTTAAATGAAAGGAAAAATCAAAACCTTAAAAAACATGGTTACCTATAAGGAGAAAGGGAACAGGTAGAAAAGATAGAATAGTAGGAAGTTTTCTCATAAAACTGGTTTTGTAGATGTGATTTTGGAACCATATAATTTACATAATTATAAAACAAAAACAAATTAAATTTTAAAACACTCCCATCAAAATGAAAGCTAAATGGGGCGCCTGGGTGGCTCAGTCGTTAAGCGTCTGCCTTCGGCTCAGGTGATGATTCCAGGGTCCTGGGATCGAGCCCCACATCGGGCTCTCTGCTCTGCGGGAAGCCTGCTTCTCCCTCTCCCACTCCCCCTGCTTGTGTTCCCTCTCTCGTTGTGTCTCTCTCTGTCAAATAAATAAATAAAATCTTAAAAAAAAAAATGAAAGCTAAATGAAATAAATAAACTTAATTGTGTATGGAGTTCCATACAGAGACTATTCCAAGTCACTTTACATATAATAATTTTTATTTTATTTATTTATTTTTAAAGATTTTATTTATTTATATGACAGAGAGAGATAGCTAGAGCAGGAACACAAGCAGGGGGAGTGGGAGAGGGAAAAGCAGGCTTCCCACGGAGCAGGGAGCCTGATGTGGGGCTCGATCCCAGCACACTGGGATCATGACCCAAGCCAAAGGCAGATGCCCAACGACTGAGCCACCCAGGTGACCCCATTTAATAATTTTTAAAAACCACACACAAACACAGTAATTTAACAGTATATCTCTCATAGGATATAAAATAAGAAAAATAACTTTAAAGCAGCAACAACAAAACAGGAACTTAAATTGTTATCACTAACCATATTCTTGCGGCCTGAATTGGTGCTGTTATTTTAATATTTTTGCATGCACAGTCTGAGAAAAAGCAAATGGATGTTTTGCAAAAAGCAAAGTTGGTATTTTTAAAACTTAATTTTTGCTATGTGACAAAAAAGAAACAGATATAAAATGAATGAGTTACATAAAAACTCTCTGATCCTGAATTAGATGTATGAAGAACTCATTACATATTTTATATTTAAAAATACATACTTCCTAATTCTGCCCATTATAAAAGCCTAAGAAACAGACTATTGCAGTAGCAACAAGCCCACACCTGTGTACCAATATTATGGCCTCTAAATACCATTTGTACCTGAAAAGAATTCCTTGATGCCAATGCTGACTCCAGGTTTGGGATAGGAAATGTTCAAGATAAGCCCAGAATACCCTATTACACCATTAACCATGAAAACTATCAAGGCATCAGGGACGCCTGGGTGGCTCAGTCGGTTAAGTATCTGCCTTCCCTTCAGGTCGTGATCCCAGGGTTCTGGGATCGAGTCCTGCCTGCATCAGGCTCCCTGCTCAACGGGGAGCCTGGGCTTCTCCCTCTGCCTGCTTCTCCCCCTGCCTGCTTGTGCTCGCTCTCTCTCTGACAAATAAATAAGTAAAATCTCTCCCTCTAAAAAAAAAAAAAAAATATATATATATATATATATATATATTATTAGGTGCCTGGGTGGCTCAGTCGTTTAAGCATCTGACTTGATTTTGGGTCAGGTCCTGATCTCAGGGTTGTGAGATCCAGCCCCCAGAGAGGGGCTCCCACACTCAGTGCAGAGTCTGCTTGAGATTCCCTCTCCCTTTGCCCCTCCCCCTCTCACGCGCTCACTCTCTCTCTCAAAAACAAAACAAACCAAAACTATCAAGATTATTGGCATCACATTAAAGGGCTGGAGAACGAATTTAAAGAGGACAACTTGAAGTGACTCCCACTGGCCAAAGATGAGACAATTTGAACATTGTTAAGACTAACTACAAT
>NC_138371.1:65398318-65404688 GCF_054177405.1 Leptonychotes weddellii | reverse complement strand
GGAACACAAGCAGGGGGAGTGGGAGAGGGAGAAGCAGGCTTCCCGCTGAGCAAGGAGCCTGATGTGGGGCTAGATCCCAGGACCCTGGGATCATGACCTGAGCTGAAGGCAGACACTTAATGACTGAGCCACCCAGGTGCCCCTAAATATATCTTTTCTAAAAAATATTTTATTTATTTGAAAGAGAGTGAAAGCAACATAGATCACAGAGGGAGAGAGAGAAGCAGACTCACCACTGAGTGGAGAGCCCAATGTGGGGCTTGATCCCAGGACCCTGGGATCATGATGGCATCATCTGAGCTGAAGGCAGATGGCCGACTGAGCTACCCAGGTGCCCCAAATATATCTTAATACGTAAATTTATAATGATACTTTTTTTTAAAGATTTTATTTATTTATTTGACAGAGGGAGACGTAGCGAGAGAGGGAACACAAGCAGGGGGAGTGGGAGAGGGAGAAGCAGGCTTCCCACGGAGCAGGGAGCCCGATGTGGGGCTTGATCCCAGAACCCTGGGATCATGACCCGAGCTGAAGGCAGACACCCAACGACTGAGCCACCCAGGTGCCCCTAATGATACATTTTAAAAAACATAATTTTTCATCTTTGATGCTAGGGAACCAACTCATAATTTTGAAAACTGGTAAATAAAGGAAACAAAAATTTACTCAACATTTCCTATCAAATGTACGTTAGGGAGCCTAATTTGAAATTGTGTTGAAATATATACTGATATATATCTGTGTGTGTGTGCATGTGTATAAGATAGATAGATTTCAACATTAGAATTTTTTTACAAAGGAAATTTAAAAATGTAACTGGCCTGTACTAAGAGATCAAGAGTCATATGCTCTACCAACTGAGCCAGCCAGGCACCCCTTGATTCATTTCTTAAAGGAAGTAGTGAAAATTGTGCTTAGGAATGAATCTGGGTCCTTAAGTATATATTTTTCAAAATGCTGTGAAAATAACTGAGCAGTGATTATAAAACTCTGGTTTTTCACTTGAAACATGTTGACTGTAAAGTGGGAAGGTAGTCACATGAATTTTTGAAATCTGATATGAGATAAAAAATATTTCTTCCTGGGGTATCTGGGTGGCTCAGTCGGTTAAGCATCCGACTGGATTTTGGCTCAGGTCAGGATCTCAGGGTTGTGAGATGGAGCCCCATGTCATCTGCTCTCAGCGCAGAGTCTATTTGTCCCTCTCTCTGCTCCTCCCCATACTCTCTCTCAAAAATAAATAAATCTTTTTAAAAATAGATTTCTTCCTAACCCAGAAAAGACCACTTCTGTGATTTCAGAGGGCTTGCCCAAATGGCATGTGTCAGTACCTTGAATAGTTTGAAACTCTCCTTCAGGGCAAAATTATTAAAAACAATATATCAAGATAAACTGTAAGGCAAAGAAGGCTTAATCACGATGAGATTGACTTATATGCATCTTTCTTTCTTTTTTTTTTTTTAAGGTTTATGTATTTATTTGTCAGAGAGAGAGAGAAAGCGCACAAGCAGGGGGAGAGGCAGAGGGAGAAGCAGACTCCCCACTGAGCAGGGAGCCCAATGCAGGGCTCGATCCCAGGACCCTGGGATCATGGCCTGAGCTAAAGGCAGACGCTTGACCAACTGAGCCACCCAGGCGTCCCATACACATCTTTCTTCCCCCCATCTCCACCCAGAAAAAAGAATCTAATGTGTACTCATTTTACTTTGAATACCTTTGTTAGAGTATTCATCACACTGTATCAGATATTTTAGGGTGTTCACATCTCTCAATTGGATTGTGAATTCCTTGAAGTCTAGTAATTGTGGTCCTCCCCAATAGAGGTGTGGTGGTAAATCGGGGAAATTTTTTGAATAAATTTCAAATAATAATAAAATATACAACACTGTATTGTAAAATCCATATAGCCAGTTGATTCTCACAGAATACTTTGATTTTACCAAACTCATGTGTCTGTAGCTCTATTTGTAGCCAACCTATAGTTGAAGTTGAAGAATGTAGTTCTTACATAAATGGCCATTGATACTTTTAAGTAAATGAGTAAGATGAAAATGAAAAAAAAACAACTTTTTCATCAGTGATGTGAGGGACTTCTTGCTAATTTGTTAATAGTTTTCAAATATTAGAAGATTATTATTTTGGGGTCCCTGGCTGGCTCCGTTGGTAAAGTGTGTGACTTTTGATCTCAAGATGGTGAGTTCAAGCCCCACGCTGGGCATGGAACTTACTTTAAAAAAAGAAATAAATAAAAATAAAAACTGAATCAGATCAGTCCATGTTGTTTACAGATAATTGTGCCCTGGGAATAATGCAATACGAGAAATAATATTCAGGTGTCAACTCTTTTAACTAGTAGAGTAATGTTGTTCCTTGTCCAATAGTTTTTATTCCATCAATATAGATTCCAATACACCTTTTCCAGAAAATTTTTTGGCTCTCAAAATAATTATGATCCAAATTTTTAAAATTTCCTCCCCTTTAGCATGGTTTTTCAGCAATTTAAAAAAAAAAAAAAGAAGTTGTCAAGCACTTCACCCTCATAAATGAACTGCATATAAGGTAAAAAGTTCATTCATACTCTTCACATAAAAGGTTTCATCCAACTGTAAAGTCCAGTATCTATTAGCATGCACATGTTAGAGTAACTGTGCTTTCATACTGTATATCATTGATATTATAGTGTCCAAGTGTATTACATTAAAGGAATTTTGCCAATAGTTGATTCTGACTTGTTGCCAGACATAATATTTATTATTTTGCTGCTGGTTTAATAAACTTGGCAACTGTATGGTTTATAACTGCTTTTGCTCTGAGGAGTGCAACACTGAATTAATACTTCCTCAGCTTTAGTGTCTTCTCCGCTTTTAGAGACAAAAATACTGGAAAGCAATATTTTGTGTTTATTCTGGGAAGCTTTTACTATTTTACCAGAATTGTTTACAAAAAAATGTCATTAATTTTTTTTAAAGAGGGTCAATGACATTAAAATATCCCCAGCCCAAATGAATTCAAATTACTTTTTATAACCTTACTCTCTCCCCCTATATATTTATAACCCTTCTCCCTCTCTCCCATTCTTCACTGAAGAGAGGCAATCCAAAAGAGGGAGAAAGATTATCCTATAAGAAGCAAAACAAATGACAGAAATCACCTGGAAACAAGGTAATATAAGCTGGATCTTTAAAAATGGCAAAAATTAAATTTATGAACAGTGAGCTACTTAGCATGGCTAAACTATGAGGGGAGGGAGACAATTCAGATGGAACTTTTTTTTTAAGTAATCTCTACACCCAATGTGGGGCTCAAACTCATGACCGCAAGATCAAGAGTCCCATGCTCTACTAACTGAGCAAGCAGGTGCCCCTCAGCTGGAGCTTTTGTTGCAGGTTTTATGTGCAGCTGTTGTTGGAGGAATTAAGTTGATTTCATTGAGATTTTCTTGGAGGTTCATCTTAAATACTTAGAGGAGGAAACCTATCTTTTTTTCATAGGGAGACAGCCCTTGGGATTCAGATCATTCCCTTAGTTCGGGAGTCTTGAAGCCTCTGTTTCTGCCAAGAAACCATCCCTATCCTTCGTTTTTCACCTTTCAGTCATCTCTTCCCAGCAGCTGTTTCTATTTCTGCATAGTAAGAAAGAGAAAAATGTAAGGAGACACTATTAATCTATTCTTCTACTATTATAGGCGTATTAATGATGAATGTCAAGATCATCATTAATCTTGAGATTGAGATAGCTTTTGGGGACTAGATGTGAGGTTGGGCATCACACTATGCTTCAGCAAATCTTCTGTTTCTTTCCTTCTTTTGAAATGTATTATATAGGATTCTATCCTGTTTCTCATTTCTGGTTACTGCTGGTGAACATTTTGTTTTGTTTTGGCTTTTCCTTCCTTTTTTTAAAAATTTTTGTAGCTCATATCATTAAGTGTCAGAAGAGTGAAATTCTGTAGCTTCTTTCTACTATCTTCACACAAAAAGTCTCTTAATTGAAAACATACTTAATTAGAAGTGTATTAATTATTTTAGATGGTAATGACACGTAATAACAAAGCTTAAATCTAGAGGAATTTTTTTCTACTGAAATCCTTTCATATATCCTTTAATCACTACACTAGGCCAGGTCTTTTCTTTCATTCAGTCATTTCATTGTTCCAGAAATATTTATTGAACATCTATTATATCTCAGGTCCTAGTATAGGTGCTAGGGATACAGCAGTGAAAAAAGTAAACCTGCCCTCATGGGGCTACTTTCCTGTAGGGAAAGATAAATTATAAACACACAAGCAAACACACAGTATACACCAGGGTCAGGAAACTTCTATCAAAGGCCAAACAGTATATGTTTTAGGCTATGTGGGCCATGTGTCTCTGTTGCAATCTCTCAACTCTGCTTTTGTAGTGAAAAACCCAGCCACAGGCAATGTGTAAAAAAAAGTGGGCATAGCTGCCTTCTGAGAAAACTTTATGTACAAAAACAAGTGGTATGTAAGGTTTAACTCATTGGCCATAATTTGCAGACTCCTGTTATATATATATTTTTAAAGATTTTTATTTATTCATTTGAGACACAGTGATAGAGAGCATGAGCAGCGGGAGAAGCAGAGAGAGAGGGAGAAGGAGGTTCCCCGCTGAGCCAGGAGCCGGATGTGGGGCTCAATCCCAGGACCCCAGGATCATGACCTGAGCCAAAGGCAGATGCTTAACCATCTGAGCCACCCAGGTGCCCCAGATGCCCGTGATATATGACTATGACAAATATTATGGAAAAAAATAGTAGAGGCAAGATGTATAAGAAGTTCTAGGAATAGTGAAAAAGGGCCCACTAATAAGATATTTGAGCAAAAACCTAAAAAGAAGTGAGTGAATAAGGCATGTAGACATATAGGGGCAGAGCTTCCCAGACAGAGGGAACAAGATTTGCAAACGCTTAATTTGTTTAAGAATAGTATATAGCCTGGGCACCTGTGTGGCTCAGCTGGTTAGGCGTCTGCCTTCGGCTCAGGTCATGATCCCAGGGTCCTGGGATCGAGCCCCACACTGGGCTCCCTGCTCAGCGGGAAGACTGCTTCTCCCTCTCCCACTCCCCCTGCTTGTGTTCCCTCTCTTGCTGTGTCTCTCTCTCTGTCAAATAAATAAATAAAATCTTAAAAAAAAAAAAAAAGAACAGTAAATAGGCTAATGTGGTCAAGAAGAGCACCAAGAGATAAGGTCACAGAGTGCCATTAATGGTGCCATATTTTGTAGGGCTTTTAGGCCATTATAGAAAGACTTCGGATTTTCACCCTACCTAGGAAACCACTGAGTGGTTTTGGGCAAAGAAATGACATAGTCTGACTTACCTTTGGAAAAGATCTCTTGTGCTTCAGTGTCAGAACAGACTTTACCAGAACAAGAATAGAAGTTAGGAGACCATATAGAAGATTGCTAAAAAATCCAACCAGGGGATGATAATACTAAGCTTAAAATTGATGGTAGTGATTGAAGTAGGAGAAAGTGGTCAGATTCTGAATATATTTTGAAGGTAGGTGGAAAGCATCTGTTGGTGGATTGGATATGTGCTATAAGAGAGAGGAATAAATAATGACTCCATAGATTTTTGTCTTCAGGAACTAAAAAACTAAAGTTAGCACTTATTTACATAAACATACTGCAAAAGTGCTGCTTTGGGTAAAGGGGTTGGGGTCTGGTAGAAATCAATAGATTGGTTTTGTACTTGTTAAGTTGTACATGCTAACTAAACACTCAGGTAAAAGATGTTAAGTACAAAGATGGCTATATAAGTTTGGAGTTTAGGGAAAAGGTCTAAGTCTAGAGATACAAATTTGGAAGTTACTTCCTTATAGTACTTAAAGTGTTGATAGTAGGGGTGCTGAGTCGGTAAAGCATGTGACTATTGATCTCAGGGTCATGAGTTCAAGCCCCATGTTGGGGATAGACCCTACTTGAAAAAAAAATAAAAATGAATGAATGAATGTTGATAGGATTTAAAATATGAAATGGTTGAGATCACCAAAGAGTAACTGTAGACAGGCTAAAGCCCTATGGTACTGCAATACTTAGAAGTTGGATATAAGAAGAAAAACTAAGGAAGGAAATTAAATAGGAGTGGCCCAAAAAATGAATGAAAAACCAAGACTAATGTTGTAAACATCAAGTAAAAAACATGTTCGGGCGCCTGGGTGGCTCAGTCGTTAAGCGTCTGCCTTCAGCTCAGGTCATGATCTCAGGGTCCTGGGATCGAGCCCCGCATCGGGCTCCCTGCTTGGCGGGGAGCCTGCTTCTCCCTCTCCCTCTACTGTTCCCCCTGCTTGTGCTCTCTCGCTCTCTCTGTCAAATAAATAAATAAAATCTTTAAAAAAAAAAAAAAA
>NC_138371.1:65382645-65397818 GCF_054177405.1 Leptonychotes weddellii | reverse complement strand
AAATAAATAAATCTTAAAAAAAAAAAAAGATTATTTGTTCTAGTTCTGTGAAAAATGTTGCTGGTATTTTGATAGAGATTGCATTAAATCTGTAGATCGCTTTGGGAAGTATGGACATTTTAACAATATTTGTTCTTCCAATCCATGAGCATGGAATATCTTTCCATTTGTTTGTGTTGTCTTCAGTTTCTTTCATCAGTGTTTTATAGTTTTCAGCGTACAGGTCTTTCATCTCCTTGGTTAAGTTTATTCCTAGGCATCTTATTATTTTTGGTGCAGTTGTAGATGGGATTGTTTTCTTAATTTCTTTTTCTGCTGCTTCATTATTAGTGTATAGAAATGCAATGGATTTCTGTATATTGATTTTTTTTTAAAGATTTTATTTATTTATTTGACAGAGAGAGAGACAACGAGAGAGAGAACACAAGCAGGGGGAGTGGGTGAGGGAGAAGCAGGCTTCCCGCCGAGCAGGGAGCCCGATGCGGGGCTCGATCCCAGGACCGTGGGATCATGACCTGAGCCGAAGGCAGATGCTTAACGACTGAGCCACCCAGGCGCCCCTGTATATTGATTTTACTGAATTCATTAATCAGTTCTAGTAGTTTTCTGGTGGAGTCTTCTATATATAGTATCATGCCATCAGCAAATAAGAGTTTTGCTTCCTTACCAATTTGGATGCCTTTTAAATTTTGTTTTGTGTGTGTAATTGCTGTGGCTAGGACTTCCAGTAGTACGTTGAATAAAAGTGGTGAGAGTGGACATCCTTGTTTTGTTCCAAATCTTAGAGGAAAAGCTCAGTTTTTCACCATTGAGTGTGATGTTAGCTGCAGGTTTTCCATATTATGTTGAGCTATATTGAGCTATATTCCCTGTAAACCTACTTTGTTGAGGGTTTTTATCATGAATGGATGTTGTATTTTATCAGATGCTTTTTTTGTATCTATTGAAATGATCCTATGGGTTTTATCCTTTATCTTGTTTCTGTGATGTTTTTCAAAGCTTTTGAATTTATTTGAATGAAACCTTTTAGTTTAATTTATACTTAATATTCCTACTTCTTCTGATACCTTTGAATACAATTAAATGTAAAATCAAAATTTTAAATTATTACTAGTTTATTTTTGGGAGTTTTAATTGAGATATACAAGTAATTTACACTTTGCACAAGAATGTAGGACAGTAAAAATGACTTCATTCAGAAACATATGAAGATATTTATTTATTATTATTTTTTAGATTTTATTTATTTATTTGTCAGAAAGAGAGAGCACAAGCAGGGGGAGCAGGCAGAGGGAGAAGCAGGCTCCCTGCTGAGCAGGAAGCCCAACACAGGACTCGATCCCAGGACCCCAGGACCATGACCCGAGCCAAAGAGCAGATGCTTAACCAACTGAGCTACCCAGGCGTCCCTGGAAACATATACAGATTTTTAAATAATTATTGGAAAATTTATGATTGTTCCATAACCTTTACAAAACTTGTCAATACACAGAAAACTATTTTACTGTTGGCTATAAATTTACAGGTAAATGAAAAAAAATTTTTTTTTTTTAAGATTTTATTTATTCACTTGAGACACAGAGAGAGAGAGAGAATGAGCAGGGAGAGAGGCAGAGGGAGAGGGAGAAGCAGGCTCCCAGCTGAGCCAGGAGCCCGATGTGGGGCTCGATCCCAGAACCCTGGGATCATGACCTGAGCCAAAGGCAGATGCTTAACCATCTGAGCCACCCAGGCACCCCTAAATGAAAAAATATTAAAACCAGTATTTATTGGGGTCCCTGGGTGGCTCAATCGGTTAAGCACCTGACTTCAGCTGAGGTCATGATTGCAGGGTCCTGGGATTGGCCTGCACGTTGGGTCAGTCTCCACGCTCACTGGGAGTCTGCTTCAGGATACTAGCTCTCCCTCTGCCCCTGTGCCACAGCACGACCCCCCACACACACACCCCCGGCCAGCTGCTTGTTTGTGCTTGTGCACATGCGTGCTCTCTCTCTCTCAAACAAATAAATCTTAAAAAAAAAGTAGTTTGAACAGTACTTGCTTTTTCTTCCTTACATAACTTACGGTTATGGTTGGGAGTGAGCAGCTTTTCTATTCCTTGATGAATTTCATACAGCATTTTTTAAAAGTTAAATTCAATTAACATATAGTGTATTATTACTATCTTAAAAAAAAAAAGTCTCTTATGGTTTGTCTCCCTCTCTGATTTCATCTTGTTTTATTTTTCCCTCCCTTCCCCCAAGATCCTCTGTTTTGTTTCTTAAATTCCACATATGAGTGAGATCATATGATAATTGTCTTTCTCTGATTGACTTATTTGCTTAGCATAATACCCTCTAGTTACATCCACATCATTGCCAATGGCAAGATTTCATTTTTTGATGGCTGCGTAATATTCCATTGTATATATACACAACATCTTCTTTATCCATTTATCTGTTGATGGACATCTGGGCTCTTTCCATATTTGGCTATTGTGGACATGCTGCTATAAACATTGGGGTGCAGATGCCCCTTTGGATCACTTTGTACTTGTATTTGTATCTTTGGGGTAAATACCCAGTAGTGTGATTACTGGGTCATAGGGTAGCTCTATGTTCAACTTTTTAGGAACCTCTATACTGTTTTCCAGAGTGGCTGCACCAGCTTGCCTTCCCAACAACAGTATAGGACGGTTCCCCTTTCTCCACATCCTTGCCAACGTCTGTTGTTTCCTGACTTGTTAATTTTAGCCATTCTGACTGGTGTGAGGTGGTATCTCATTGTGGTTTTGATTTGTATTTCCCTGATGCCAAGTGATGTGGAGCATTTTTTGATGTGTCTGTTGGCCATTTGGAAGTCTTCTGCCCATTTCTTTATTGGGTTATTCATTCTTTGGTGCTGAGTTTGATAAGTTCTTTATAGATTTTGCATACTAGTCCTTTATCTGATATGTCATTGCAAATTCTGTCGGTTGTCTTTTGGTTTTGTCGACTGTTTCCTTTGCTGTACAAAAGCTTTTTATCTTGATGAGGTTCCAATAGTTAATTTTTGCCTTTGTTTCTCCTGCCTTTGGAAACATGTCTAGCAAGAAGTTGCTGCAGCCAAGGTCACAGAGGTTGCTGCCTATGTTCTCCTCTAGGATTTTGATGGACTCCTGTCTCACATTTAGGTCTTTCATCCATTTTGAGTCTATTTTTGTGTATGGTGTAAGGAAATGGTCCAGTTTTACTCCTCTGCATGTGGCTGTCCAATTTTCCCAACACCATTTGTTAAAGAGACTGTCTTTTTTCCATTGGATATTCTTTCGTTCTTTGTCAGAGATTAGTTGACCATAGAGTTGAGGGTCCATCTCTGGGTTCTATATTCTGTTCCATTGATCTATGTATCTGTTTTTGTGCCAGTACTATACTGTCTTAATAATTAAAGCTTTGTAATAGAGCTTAAAGTCCAGCATTGTGAGGCCACCAGCTTTGGTTTTCTTTTTCAACATTACTTTGGCTATTCAGGGTCTTTTCTGTTTCCATACAAATTTTAGGATTATTTGTTCCAGCTCTGTAAAAAAAAAAAAAAGTGGATGGTATTTTTTTTTTAAGATTTTATTTATTTATTTGAGAGAGAGAGAGAGAGCAAGCAGGAGTGAGGGACGGTCAGAGGGAGAGGCAGACTCCCCACTGAGCAAGGAGTCTGATGCAGGACTCAATCCTGGGACTCCAGGATCATGACCTGAGCCAAAGGCAGTTGCTTAACCAACTGAGCTACCCAGGCACCCAAGGGGATGGTATTTTGATAGGGATTGTACGGAATGGGTAGATTGCTCTAGGTAGCATAGACATTTTCACAATATTTTTTCTTCCAATCCATGAGCATGGAACATTTTTCCATTTCTTTGTGTCTTCCTCCATTTCTTTCATGAGTGTTCTACAGTTTTCTGTGTACAGATTCTTTGTCTCTTTGGTTAGATTTATTCCTAGGTACCTTATGGTTTTGTAAATGGGATTGACTCCTTAATTCCTCTTTCTTCTGTCTTGTTGTTAGTGTATAGAAATGTAACTGACTTCTGTGCATTGATTTTATATCCTGCCACTTTACTGAATTCCTGTATGAGTTCTAGCAATTATAGGGTGGAGTCTTTGGGTTTTCCACATAGAGTATCATGTCATCTGCAAAGAGAGTTTGACCTCTTCTTTAACGATTCAGATGCCTTTTATTTCTTTTTGTTGTCTGTTTGCTGAGGCTAGGACTTCTAGTACTATGTTGAACAACAGTGATGAGAAATGGACATCCCTGCCATGTTCCTGACCTTAGTGGAAAAGCTCACAGTTTTTCCCCATTGAGAATGTTATTCACGTAGGCTTTTCATAAATGGCTTTTATGATATTGAGGTATGTTCCCTCTACCCCTACACTGTGGAGAGTTGTAATCAAGAAAGGATGTTGTACTTGTCAAATCCTTCTTCTGCATCTGTTGAGAGGATCATATGGTTCTTCTCCTTGTAGTGTATCACGTTGATTGGTTTGTGGATGTTGAACCACCCTTGCACCCAGGAATAAATCCCACTTGGTCGGGGTGAATAATCCTTTTAATGTACTGTTGCATCCTATTGGCTAGTATCTTGGTGAGAATTTTTGCATCCATGTTCATCAGGGATAGTGGTCTGTAATTCTCCTTTTTGATGAGGTCTTTGTCTGGTTTTGGGATTAAGGTAATGCTGGCCTCATAGGAAGAGTTTGGAAGTTTTCCTTCTATTTCGATTTTTTGAAACTTCAGAAGAATAGGTATTAATTCTTCTTTAAATGTTTGGTAGAATTCCTCTGGGAAGCCATCTGGCCCTGGGCTCTTATTTGTTGGGCGATTTTTGATTACTGCTTCAATTTCCTTGCTGGTTATGGATCTGTTCAGGTTTTCTATGTCTTCCCACTTCAGTTTTGGTAGTTTATACATGTCTAGGAATGCATCCATTTCTTCCAGTTTGCCTAATTTGTTCGTATATAGTTGGTCATAATATGTTCTTATAATTGTTTGTATTTCTTCAGTGTTGGTTGTGACTGCTCTTCTTTCATTCATGATTTTATTTATTTGGGTCCTTTCTCTTTTCTTTTTGATAAGTCTGATCGATCCTATTAATTCTTTCAAAGAACCAGCTCCTAGTTTTGTTGATCTGTTCTACTGTTCTTTTGGTTTCTATTTCATTGATTTCTGCTCTAATCTTTATTATTTCTCTTCTCCTGCTGGGTTTAGGCTTTATATGCTGTTCTTTCTCCAGCTCCTTTAGGTATAAGGTTAGGTTGTGTATTTGAGACCTTTCTTGTTTCTTGAGAAAGGCTTATAGCGCTATACACTTTCCTCTTAGGACCACCTCTGCTGCATCCCAGAGGTTCTGAATAGCTGTGTTTTCATTTTCATTTGTTTCCATGAGTTTTTTTTTTTTAATTCTTCTTTAATTTCCTGGTTGACCCATTCATTTTTTTAAAGTATGCTCTTTAGCCTCTATGTATTTGAGTTCTTTCCAACTTTCCTCTTGTGATTGAGTTCAAGTTTCAAAACACTGTGGTCTGAAAATATGCAGGGAATGGTCCCAGTCTTTTGGTACTAGTTGAGACCTGATTTGTGACCCAGGATGTGATCTATTCTGGAGCATGTTCCATGAGCACTTGAGAAGAACTGTGTATTCTGTTACTTTAGGATGGAATGTTCTGAATATATCTGTGATGTCCATCTTGTCCAGTGTGTCATGAGGGTGTTAATTTTTTTAAGTTGAAGTTATAACCTGCTATTTAAATTCTTTAAATAATTAAATAGTTTTTCCACTAATTTTCCTGGGCATTGTTGGATAGAGAATCATACCATCTGTAAACAGAAGTGGTTTACCTCTTCCTTTCCAGTTTTTATGACTGCAAATTCTTTGTCTTGTCTAAAACTTTCATAGCAATATTAAGCATCCATATCTTTTCCTGACTTAGTGGCAATGTTTCTATTGTTTTGTTGTTGTGTATTTTTGCTTTTGTTTTTGTTTTAAGTAAGCTCTCTGCCCAAATTGGACTCTGAACTCATGACCCTAAGATCAGGAATCTGTATGCTCTATGAACTGAGCCAGTCAGGTGCCTCATGTTATTTCTTTATTAATGAAGACATTTAACAGGGAATTAGCTGAATACAAACTACAGGAAGGGCTGGAGGAACAGATTCTAAAAAGACTCTTTTTTATTTTTTTTCTAAGATTTTATTTATTTATTTATTTGAGAGAAAGAGAGTGAGAGAGGGAGCACAAGAGGGGGTAGGGTCAGAGGGAGTAGCAGACTCCCTGCTGAGCAGGGAGCCCGATGCAAGACTTGATCCCAGGATTCCGGGATCGTGACCTGAGCCAAAGGCAGTCACTTAACCAACTGAGTCACCCAGGCACCCCCTAAAAAGACTCTTTAACAATGACTTTCAGTGGTACCTGGGTGGTGCAGCTGGATTAGAGTGTGACTCTTGGTTTTGGCTCAGTTCATAATCTCAGGTCATAAGATCAAGCCCCATGTGGGGCTCCATGCTCAAAGCAGAGTCGGCTTGATATTCCCTCTGCCTCTCCCTCTGCTTGTGCTCTCTCTCTCTCTAAAATAAATAAATCTTAAAAAATAAATAAATACAAATAAAAATGACTCCCAGAACAAAATCACTGAACACCTTCCTGAACCTGCTGCCCAGTAGTAACAGCCAAGAGGAACAGAAAAGTAGCCTTCACTTCACTTCTTCCTTCCAAATTTTGCAGGAGTGCATATTATTGAAGGGACTTAATGTGCATCCAGAATCCTAGCAGCCAAGGAATTCAGGAAATGCAATTTTTAGCTTTCCAGTCTCTTCAGTACAGGAAGGCATAATAGAATATAATTTAATGGAAACTGAATGAGCCAAACAACTCTACAATTCCTCTGATCCCTCACTCAGGGATAGGAAGAATTTGTATGCACTAGTGAACTATTCTCCATTTATACTCAGGATATGAGGGAATAAGTTAGAAGTAGAGAATGTCATAGCAACATAAGTAAAACATTATAAAGAAAAACCCTTCCAGTTACAGAATTATAAAATCCAACAAAAGCCATCTCAAGAGATATTAAAAAATAGATCAAGTAATTTTTCTGGGATAATTAAGGGTACATTTTTACCTAAAATAATGCACAGAAAAATGGTTTCTCAGGTTTCCTCAACTGATTTAATAATTATCCACTATATTTTTATATTTACCAGGAATATAACAAAATTTTAGCTTTTTATATATTTTTTCATTTTACCTTTTTTAAGTGAAAAGATGTACTTATCTTTATCACCAATGTTGTTCAATATACCCAGTTATAATATGAATCAAACTGTTAAGTTCAGCATGGAAATTTTTACAAAATCTGTTTGTTGATCTCTTTTTTGTTGATCTATTTACTCATTTGTTGATCTATTTACCATGTACTTTCCATTCAGCAACACCAAAATCTGAAGCCTCTTATTAAATTAGGAATTATCTAAATTTCTTCAGAAAATTCTAGGTGTAGACAGTTAATATTTGATCAGTCATTAAAATTCTTTATTTACTCTTGTTCAGAAAACTCCAGTGGTAATGTTTGGCTTACAGTGCAAGCAAAGCCTTCCTTTAAAAATAATTTTATCTGAGAGGCAGTTTCTTAAGATCAGTAAAAATATTTTATACCATTTATTTACTGTTTCTGTTGGTATTTTTCAACTAATGTGTCTTGTGTATGATTTGAAACAGTTAAATGGAACAACCTTTAAAATGAAATACATTTTAGAGTCATTTTTCCTTCTAATTTATATACCTCTATTTATTGTCTATGTTATACTGTTTTATTACATTTGTCACCTTAATGTGACTAAAATGAGGGCCTTAATTATGTATGTATGTATGTATATATGTATTATTCCCTGATTTTTGTCCTAATATGAAGCACATCATAAGAATTAAATGAAGAGTTGTAAGCTCTCTTCTTCCTGAAAATACTAAGTAAATCCTAAGAATAAATAAGATGCTTAGTAAACTTACTGATATAAGTAACTTGTTTGTTATGATTCAGAGCCATTTGTGTATCTGTATATGTGTACACAGTACTGTTCATTGTTATATTTTATTTCTTCCAAATGACAATAGTAGACCTCCACCATATTAAATATCTTTCATCCAAATGGAAAAATTAAAAATATAAAATTATATTAAAATCAAGTTTTTCAAGGCAAACTCATAGAGATAGCAAGTAGATTAGAGGTTACCAGTAGCTGAGGAAAGTGGGGAGTTATTGCTTAATGGTTACAGAGTTTCTGTTTGTGGTGATGAAAACAGTTTTGCAAACAGCAGATGGTTGCACAACAGTATGAATATAATTAATACCACTGAATTGTACCTTTGAAAATGGAAGAAAGTGGTAAAATTTATGTTATATATGTTATGAGTTCCTAAAATGGCTAGAATGGTAAATTTTATGTTATATATATATTAAGCATAGTCTTAAAAAAGTGATTATTCATTTACAAGAATGGTTATTCCCTTAAAAATTGCCACATTTACTTAACTAAGCTATAAATATTAAATATATCATAGTCTCAGACCTCCATTTCTGAGCTGATTTTACCTGAGAATTTCACAGATATATAATAATCTATAATTCATTTCCATTATGCTAGAAATTGACATACTTTCCTTATTGAATAAATCATTTAAATTATAATACATATGCTAAACCTTTTAATTTTAGTTCAGTCAAAATGCTGATGACAAGCACTAAGCAACCAAAAATCTAAGATGGACTCCTGAGAGAAAAACAGGTGTCAGCCCTTATTGAACAGAAGTCCTGTACTGTGGTTAAAGGGAATCTTCAACAGTGATATGATGTATACATACCAAAGCCCACACGATTATCAATAATCATGTTCATTTGCTTGAAAAGTAACAAAAACATACAGTATGAGAGAAGAAAATTCTCAAGAAATAAAAAGACAGTTTTAATTCCTGAACTATACAGCTTACCTCATTTTAGAGGTAAAAAAGAAAGAAAAAAAAAAAACCTCATTCTCTAATTTTTTTTCTAAGTACTCTTTAAAAGACTGTTTGCAACACAGCACAATGGTATTTTATTATAGAGTAATTTTCTAAAGATATTCTTAATGTTCTTAATGTAGCTATGTTTTTTGCTAATTATATGTATAAGACTAAAAATCAGTAATAAGCCATGAAATTAGCATAATTTTAAACAGAGGTAAATGATCATTCTTTTTCGTAGTATCAAAAAGAGGATTGAAAGACAGGAAATTATAATGTATCTTGTTAAATTTTATTTCTGATTTCATATCTATCATTAAACATGTATTAGAACAAAGTAAACCCGTAAAGCAACAAATATCACATATTGTGAGAATGAGGAGTCATCCAAAGAAATTGTGGTTTCAGAATATGCTATTTGAGCACAGATGATTTTATTATTTCAGAAGCTTCATTTTTCCCAAATCCAGATTACCATAACATTTAGAAATATAAAAACAAATACTTTTATGGTTTTGTTTTTTTTGTTTTCTTTCCTCTTTTCAGGATTATGCTTATGGCTGTACCTATAAAGTTACTTCTAAGCACAAGAGAAATAACAAATGCTGTATTGTTTACATCCCCACCTAGTGGTCTTAAATTTTTATTTAGCATAGTATTTAAAAAATGAATACTTTAAACATGAAAACTCAAAAAAGTTATCTGGCAAAAATTAAAACAAACCAAACTTTACAGCTAGGATAGGTATTATTAGATCATCGAATTCCGTGCTATTCCAACTAGGGGGAAAAAAAGTGGAGCATTTTCTTAGAACATCTGTTTTACTTAATGCTACAAGGCCAGTGCCTATTCTGGAGTAAAATGCTTATATATACCCTTTCCATTACAAAATATAAATCAAGTTCATGAGACACTATATACTAACCCCAAATGCCAACTTGCTATACAATGTGGGGTTTTTTTGTATATGTAATTTCTTAGATATTTTTTCTAATCCTCAGAATTTTCCTTTCACTTCATATCATAGCACATACACAACCTGAAGCCAACTCAAAGTCCTAGTCTAGATTCTTTTCTACAATTTATTTAAAATTTGGTTTTTGGAAGGAGTAGATAGTTCTATGAATTTTAATGCATGTACAGACTCATGTTACTATCAGTACAATCAGGATACAGAACACTTCTAACACCTTCCACCTTCAAAATCCCCTTTACTATACCTTTGTAGTCACACATTCCCACAATTCCTAGCTGTTGGCAACCACTGATCTATTTTCTATCAATATAGGTTTGTCTTTGCAAAAATCGTTTATAAAGGTAATCATACATAATGTAAACGCTTGAGAAGGGTTTCTTTTTCATTGATCCCTTTGATAACCAAATTTTTTCAGTTATCAATAGTTCCTTCCTTCCCGTTGTTTTTTTAGCCAATTTCTTTTTTTTTTAAAGATTTTATTTATTTGAGAGAGAGAGAGAAAGAGAGTGAGAGAGAGAGCACAAGAAGGGGTAGGGTCAAAGGGAGAAGCAGACTCCCTGCCGAGCAGGGAGCCCAATGCAGGACTTGATCCTGGGACTCCGGGATCATGACCTGAGCCGAAGGCAGGTGCTTAACCAAATGAGCCACGCAGGCGCCCATTAGCCAATTTCTTATTCCTATTTCATTTTTGAAATTTTTAAATTTTAATTCTAGTTAATATATGGTGTTATATTACTTTCAGATGTACAATATAGTGATTCAACATTTCCATACTTCACCTGGTGCTCATCATGATGAGTGCATTCCTTAATCCCCATCGCTGTTTAACCAATCCCCCATCCTCCTCTCCTTTCTCTTGTTGAACAGTATTCTATGTAATATATAGAATGGTGTATAGTAGCATGGTATAAAAAGTAGTACCATAGTTTGTTTATACATTCAGCCACTGAAGAACTTTTGGGTTGTTTCCACTTAGGAGTGATTGTGAATAGAGTTACAAAGATTTGTGTCTAGGCTCTTTTCTAATTTTTAAATGTAGGCGATTTACTATTAGAAGCCTTTTGTAAGTCAGATATTTATAAAGAATGTGACATGAAAATGTAACTTTCATAAAAGTAAGAATTTATTTAATTTTTTTTTAAGATTTTATTTATTTATTTGACAGAGAGAGACACAGTGAGAGAGGGAACACAAGCAGGGGGAGTGGGAGAGGAAGAAGCAGGCTCCCTGCTAAGCAAGGAGCCTGATGTGGGGCTCAATCCCATGACCCTGGGATCATGACCTGAACCGAAGGCAGCCGCTTCATGACTGAGCCACCCAGGTGCCCCATAAAAGTAAGAATTTAAATAAACATATATATTTTTAAAGATTTTATTTATTTATTTATTTATTTGTTTATTTATTTTTTAAGATTTTATTTATTTTTTGAGAGAGAGAGACATAGCGAGAGCAGGAACACAAGCAGGGAGAGTGGGAGAGGGAGAAGCAGGCTTCCCGCCGAGCAGGGAGCCTGATGTGGGACTCGATCCCAGGACTCTGGGATCATGACCTGAGCCGAAGGCAGACGCTTAACGACTGAGCCACCCAGGCGCCCTAAAGATTTTATTTTTAAGCAATCTCTACACCCAATATGGGGCTTGAACCCACAGCCCCTAGATCAAGAATAACACGATCTACTGACTAAGGCAGCCAGGCACCCCTAAATAAATATTTTCAATTGCCTCAGTTACTTCATTACTATTCAGGGATTAAGCATTAAGAAGACAATTATTTCTATTTATATGTGAAAAAAGTAAAATAGAAAGACTGAATAGTCAAACTTCCTTTAAACATAAGCATATATCATAATTTACTTAAAAACCAAAAAGGTGAGACTTCCAAGGACAATGGTGGTGTAGGAGGATCCAAAGCTCACCTCGACCCAGGGATACAACTAGATAATACCCACCCTAGTAAAAATAACCCAGAAAATGATCCAAACAATGGCACAACAGACCCTCTACAGCTAAATATAGAGAAGAGGCCATATAGACAAGCACAGGAAGGGCAAAGATGTGGTCGGGAGCCAAATGACCTATGGGACTGTCCACTAGAGAAGCACAGTGGGTATAAAGAGGAGAAAGAAACAGACCTTCACTCCAGGCACCCCCGGTACAGGGAATCCACATGGGGAAGATGAATCTTCATAACATTTGGTTTTGAAAACCTGAGGGTCCCAACAATCAGTGGGGCTTAACATCTGGAACTTTAAAAATCAGTGGGTTCCACTCTGGGAGAGCTAGGAGGGCAGAGTCCCTGCCTTTAAAGAGACAGCACAACAAATAGTGATTCAATATTTCCATACCTCACCTGGTGCTCATCATGATGAGTGCACTCCTTAATCCACATCACTGTTTAACCCATCCCCCATTCCAGCTGAGATATAGGGTAGCAATACTTTTTAAAACAAAGACTGTAACAAGAGACAAAGAAGGAAACTATAGAATCACAAAGGGGATGATTCAACAAGAAGATATAACAATTATAAATATCTATGCACCCAACATGGGAGCACCCAAATACATAAAGGAGAAAATAACTAACATAAAGGAAGAAATTGATAGTAATACAGTAATAGTAGGGACTTTAATACCCCACTTATATCAATGGACAGATCATCCAAACAGAAAATCAACAAGGAAAAAGTGGCTTTCAATGACACATTGAGCCAGATGGATCTAACAGATATATTCAGAACATCCATCCTAACACAGCAGAATACATATTCTTTTCAAGTGCACATGGAACATTCTCCAGAATAGATCATATGTTAGGTCACAAAATAAGTCTCAAAAAAAAAAAAAAAAAGTGGAAGTCATACATATATCTTTTCTGACCACAACTCTATGAAACTAGAAATCAACCACAAGAAAAAACCTGGAAAGAACATAAATACAAGGAGGTTAAATAACATGCTACTAAACATATGAATGAGTCAACCAATAAATCAAATAGGAAATAAAAAAAATACATGGAAACAAATGAAAATTAAAACACAATGAGCCAAAATCTTTGGGATGCAGCAAAAGCTGTTCTAAGAGGGAAGTTTATAGCAATACAGGCCTACCCCAAGGAGCAAGAAAAATCTCAAATAAACAACCTAACCTTACTCCTAAAGGTGCTAGAAAAAGAACAAACAAAACCCAAATCCATTAGAAGGAAGGAAATAATAAAAATTAAATGAAATAGAAACTAAATTGATCAATCAATGAAACCAGGAACTGGTTCTTTGAAAAGATAAACAAAATTGATAGACCTTTAGCCAGACTCATCAAAGAACAAAGAGAGGACTCAAATAAACAAAATCAGAAATGAATGGTGAGAGGGGTGCCTGGGTGGCTCAGTTGTTGATTATCTGCCTTTGGCTCGGGATCCCATGATCCCATGAGCCATGCACGGGCCCACATCAAGCCCCGCACTGGGCTCCCTGCTCCACGGGAGGCCTGCTTCTTCCTCTCCCACTCCCCCTGCTTGTGTTCCCTCTCTCATTGTGTCTCTCTCTGTCAAATAAATAAATAAAATCTAAAAAAAAAAGAAAGAAAGAAAGAAATGAATGGTGAGAAATAACCAACATCACAGAAATAAAAAGGATTGTGTAAGAGATTACAAAACTTATATGCCAACAAATTGAACAAACTAGAAGAAATGGATAAATTCTTAGAAACATCTATCCTCCCAAAACTGAACCAAAAAAATAAAAAAAATATATAGAAAATTTGAACAAACTGGTTACCAACAATGAAATTGAATCAGTAATAAAAAAAAAAAACCTCCCAAGAAATGAAAATCCAGGACCAACTGGCTTAACTAAGGTTAATTCTACCAAACATTTAAAGGAAGTTAATACCTATTCTTCTCATAATACTCCAAAAGATAGAAGAGGAAGTAAAGTTTCTAAATTCGTTCTATGAGGCCTGCATTAACTTGATACCAAAACCATATAAAGACACTACCAAAAAAAAAAGAGAGAGAGAGAGAGAGAGCTACAAGCCAATATCTCTGATGAACCTAGATGCAAAAATGTTCAACAAAATATTAGCAAATCCAATCCAAAAATACATTTAAAAAATCATCCACCACGATTAAGGGGGATGTAATCCTGGGATGCAAGGATAGCTCAATATTCACAAATTAATCAATGTGATCTGTCACATCAACAAAAGAAAGGATAAAAACCATACGATAATTTCAATAGATAGAAAAAAAGCATCTGACAAAGTACAACATCCATTCATGATAAAAATCCTCAACAAAGTAGGTTTACAGGGAACATATCTCAACATAATAAAAGCCACATATGAAAAACCTGAAGTAGACATTGCATTCAATGGTGAAAAATTGAGAATGTTTCCTCTAAGATGGGGAACAAGACAAGGATGTCCACTCTCACCACTTTTATTCAATGTAGTACTGGAAGTCCTAGCTACAGCAATCACACATACAAAAAACAAAAATAAAAGGCATCCAAATTGGTAAGGAAGAAGTAAAACTCTCACTATTGGGGCACCTGGGTGGCTCAGTCAGTTAAGCGTCTGCCTTTGGCTCAGATCATGATCCTAGGGTATGGGAATTGAGCCCCGAAGAGGGCTCCCTGCTCAGCGAGAAGCCTGCTTCTCCCTGTACCTCTGCCCCTTCCCCACCCCAACCCCCATTCGTGCTCTCTCTCACGCTCTGCACTCTCTCTCAAATAAATAAATAAAATCTTAAAAAAAACCCCTCTATTTGCCGATGGCATGATACTACATATAGAAAACCCTAAAGACTCCATCAAAAAACTACTAGAACTGATTAATGAATTCAGTAAAATCAATATACAGAAATCCATTGCATTTCTATACACTAATAATGAAGCAGCAGAAAGAGAAATAAAGAAAACAATCCCATCTACAACTGCACCAAAAATAATAAAATGCCTAGGAATAAACTTAACCAAGGAGATGAAAGACCTGTACCCTGAAAACTATAAAACGCTGATGAAAGAAACTGAAGACAACACAAACAAATGGAAAGATATTCCATGCTCATGGATTGGAAGAACAAATATTGTTAAAATGTCCATACTTCCCAAAGCGATCTACAGATTTAATGCAATCTCTATCAAAATACCAGCAACATTTTTCACAGAACTAGAACAAATAATCTTTTTTTTTTTTT
>NC_138371.1:65238312-65382145 GCF_054177405.1 Leptonychotes weddellii | reverse complement strand
TGGGACTACATCACAATAAAAAGCTTCTGCATGGCAAATGGAACAACCAACAAAACTAAAAGGCAATCTACCAAATGGGGAAGATATCTGTAAATGACATATCTGATAAAGGGTAGTAACCAAAATATATAAGGAACTGATACATCCCAACACCAAAAAGGCCAAATAATCCAATTTAAAAAATGGACAGAAGACATGAAAAGACATTTCCCCAAAGACATATAGATGGCCAATAGACATACGACAAGATACTCAACATCTCTAATCATCAGGGAAATGCAAATCAAAACCACAATGAGATATCATGTCACACCCATCAGAATGGCTAAAATCCACAACACAAGAAACAACAGGTGTTGGTCAGGATATGGACAAAAAGGAATCCTCTTGCACCATTGGTGGGAATGCAAACTGGTGCAGTCACTGTGGAAAACAGTATGGAGGTTTTTCAAAGTTAAAAATAGAATTACCCTACCATCCAGTAATGGCACTACTGGGTATTTACCTTCAAAATACAAAAACAATAATCCAAAGGGATACACGCACCCCTATGTTTATTGCAGCATTATTTACAATAGCCAACTTATGGAAGCAACCCAAGTGTCCATCAATAGATGAATGGATAAAGAAGATGTGGTATATATATACAATGGAATTTTACTGAACCATAAAAAAGAATGAAATCTTGCCATGTGAAAAGACCTGGATGGAAGTCTAGAATATAATGCTAAGTGAAATAAGTCAGTCAGAGAAAGTCAAATACCATATAATTTCACTCATATGTGGAATTCAAGAAACAGAACAAAGAAAAAAAGAGAAAAACAAAACGAAAGATAGTCTTACCATAGAGCGTAAACTGTTGGTTACCAGAGGGGAGATGGCTGGAGGATGGGTGAAATAGGTGAAGGAGATTAAGAGTACAGTTATCATGATGAGCAGTGAAGAATGTACAGAATTATTGAATCACTATATTTTATACCTGAAACTAATATAACACTGTATGTTAACTATACTGGAAATTTTTAAAAATCTAGAAAGGAAGTGGTAAATAATCAGGCCACTATTACCTCTTCCTCTGCTCATGGCATACGTCAATAATCAATCAAGACACACTTTGATTTTGAGCTTTGATGTGGTCTCAGAATGCTCAATGCCCAGCTCTAGCCTGCCAGTACCACATAATCAGAGTTGGGACTCCAGTTGCAACAAATGTTCCCTTTCCTATTTAGGAGAAATTATTCTCAATAAACTTCAATCCTTATAAAATTATTTTAACTTTATAGGAAAAAAATAATCCTATTCTTAATCCTTGTCCTATTTACAAATGTGTGCTTTTTCACAAGACAGAGCAAGAGAGAGACTGATGGGGTAGTTTTGGGCAGACTTTTATACTAGAACAAAATCCAATATATATAGGGAAAAGAGCCTAATCTCAGAAAAAGGAGGAGGAGGAGGAAAAAGAGGAGGAGTAAAGACAAGGTTATAGTCCGTGGAGAAATTGTTAAAATCTTATTTGTCACCAACTGTATTGAGCTATTCTTCCAGTTTGTGTTTGGTACTTATTTGATAATAAGTTTGTGTTTTTAATGTCTTCATACTACCTATTTGTTAGACATCCATGTTAGATTCTAATAGTGTAGGTACATACTTGGATTCTCTTCCTATATTCCAAACACATAAAAACAGCAGATAAAATTTTAAGGAAAGGTTGTGGAAAAAATGGCAATGTGGGGGCGCCTGGGTGGCTCAGTTGGTTAAGCGACTGCCTTCGGCTCAGGTCATGATCCTGGAGTCCCGGGATCGAGTCCCACATCGGGCTCCCTGCTCAGCGGGGGGTCTGCTTCTCCCTCTGACCCTCTTCCCTCTCTTGCTATCTGTCTCTCATTCTCTCTCTCTCAAATAAATAAATAAAATCTTTAAAAAAAAAAATTTCACCAGATTTTGCCCCATAGGAATTAGTGTTCACTAAGCACAGCCCACTGTAGCTGCACAAGTATAAGACGCTAGCTGACTGAGTCCCTTCTCATCCCTGCCAGAGTCTGGTAGCTTGAGCTTCTACAGCCGTGCAAGTGCAAGACACCGGCCTAGGCCCACATGGCTGACCCCCACTGCCACGTTCAGAGGTAGCCCTTTCAACTGTGCAGCTACCCATCACTGGCCTGATGCCTGTTAACAGCCTCCACTACAGTGCACATGCCTTTGGTGGGGTGGGTTGGGGTGAGGGGGTAGTGATGGTGGTACACGCACCCACAGGTAACCACACAGACAACCAGGGCCTTGCAGCTGCTTGTGGGCCCAGATCAACTCTGGCCTCTTGTCACTAAAGCTGGCACCATGGTGCTCACTTGTAGGTAACTTTTCCAGCTGTGCACCTGCACACCCCAGCCTCACCCCTGTCACTGCCCCCCACTACAGTGTGCACACTTGAAGTTAGAGTGAGCAGCCACAGGAGAGCACACCTCTCTACAGGGCCTCTGCACTTGCCAGTAAGCCAATAATCGGCCCTGGCCCTTCCTACCTGCTCTGGTCCCCATCACTATGAGTATGTCTGCAACTGGCCCCTATCACTACATAGGCACCCACAGCTGACTCCCATAGCTGAGTGTGTGCAAACCACTGACTCTGGTCCCCACCACTACTTTCCCTGGGTACTGTACCTGGAAGAGCTTGCTGAGGACTCCAACAGACCTTGCCACCACTGCTTGCCAAGGACCACACATTTGCCAATACAATGGACCTCAGCAGCCTGAACCAAAGAGACATCATGCCCTTGCTGGACCTGGTACTGGCACATACCCTCACACTTGGCACCCTGTACCACTAGAATCAAGGTAACATGATACAGCAAGTCCCCACTCACAGGTGAAAGGCTTCCTTTATCAAAGTCAGTCCATAAAGTCTGGAAGAAGTAACTGCTTTTTCAAATGTTCACATACCTATGCAGGGCTACAGGCACCATCTAGAATCAGGGAAACCTATCTCCACCAAAGGAAAAAGTAAATTCCTCCAGGAATGGCCTGACAAAGAATTCAAAATAATTATTCTACAGATGCTTGGAGAGCTACAAGAGAAGAGAGAAACAATTACACAATACAAGAGAACAATAAAAAGAAAAAAACGAGAAGTTCAACAAGAGATAGAAAACACAAAAAGAACCAAACAAAAATTTTGGAACTGAAGAATACAATGACTGAACTAAAGTATTTAGAGAGCTTCAATAGTAGAATTGAACAAGCAGGAGAGAGATTTAGAAGTGAGATCAATTAAAATTATCCAATCATAGGAGCAAAAAGAAAAAAATAATGAAAAGAAATAAAGAAAGCCTCCAGTACCAATGGGACATCATCAAAGTGAAATAATGTATGCATCAGTGTAGTGCTAGAAAGGGAAGAGAAGGATAAAGGGACGGAAACCTTATTTAAAGAAATAATGGCCGAAAATTTCCCAAATCTGGGGTGATATCTAGACATCCAAGTTTGTGATGCCATTAGGCTGCCTCAAAATTTCAATAGAAAACAATCATCTCCAAGACACAATAATAAAGCTGTCAAAAACTGAAGAAAAAGAAAAATTTTGAAGCAGTAAGAAAAAAAGAAAATTCTCTTTATTAGAACCCCAATAAAGCTATCAATGGACTTTTCAGAGACCTTGCAGACCAGAAGAGAACAGGATGGCATATTCAAAGTGTTAGAAAAAAAAAAAAGAAACTGCCAACCAAGAAACTTAACAGAGTAAATATGTCCTTCAGAATTGAAGGTAAAATACTTTCCCTACTAAACAACAGCTGAGCAAATTAATCACCACTAAACCTGTTACAAGAAATGCTCGAAGGGATCTTCAACCTGTATAAAAAGGATGCTAATTCATATCAAGAAAACACAGGAACGGGTGCCTGGGTGGCTCAGTCGTTAAACATCTGCCTTCGGCTCAGGTCATGATCCCAGAGTCCTGGGATCGAGCCCTGCATCGGGCTCCCTGCTCTGGGGGAAGCCTTCTTCTCCCTCTCCCGTTCTCCCTGCTTGTGTTCCCTCTCTCGCTGTCTCTCTCTCTGTCAAAACATAAATAAAATCTTAAAAAAAAAAAGAAAACACAGGAACATAAACAACACACTGGTAAAGGTAAGCATATAGCCAAATTTAGATACCCTAATACTGTCATATAGTGATGTGTTAACTACTTAACTCTAGTATAAAGGATAAAGGACAAAAGTATTTAAAATAGGTATTGCTTCAACAAGTTGTTAAGGGATACACAGTACAAAAAGATGTAAATCATGACATCAAAAAACATAAAAGGGGAAGGGAGTAAAAGGATAGCATTTTTGTATGTGATCGAAGTTAAATTGTTACCAGCATAAAATAGACTGTAATATGATATTTTATGTAAGCTTCATGGTAGACATAGAGCAAAAACCTATAGTTGATATCCAAAAACATAAAGAGAAGAAAATCAAAGCATACTACTAATGAAAATCATTCATCTATAAAAATAGGCAGTGAGAAAGGAAAAAAGGAATAACGAAACTAAAAAACAGCCAGAAAACAATTAATAAGTTGGCATTAGCAAGTTCATATCTATCAATAATTACACTAAATGTAAATGTGTTTAATTTTCCAATCAAAAGGCATAGAGTGGCTGGATGGACAAAAAAACTAACACCCAACTATATGCTGTTTACAGGAGACTCACTTCAGCTTTAAGAACACACATAGGCACAAAGTGAAGGGATGGCAAAAAAATATTCCACATAGTGGAAACCAAAAGAGGGCAGGGGTAGCTATACAGTTGACCCTTGAACCACACTGGTTTGAACTGTGCAGGTCCACTTATATATGACTTTTTTTTATAAACACAGTATCATAAGGTTTTCTCTTCCTTATGATTTCTTAACATTTTCCTTTCTCTAGTTTATTGTCAGAATACAGTATATAATACATATAACATACAAAATATGTCTTGAGTCTTTATGTTATTGGTAAGGAATTCTGGTCAACAGGTTATTAGTTAACTTTTGGGGTAGTCAAAAGTTATATGTGGATTTTCAACTCTGCTGGGGGTCAGTGCCCCTAAATCCCACACTGTTTAAGGATCAACTGTACTTATATCAAACAAAATAAACTTACAGCCCAAAACTATAACAAGAGATGAAAATGGTCATTATGTAATGATGAGGAGGTCCATTCATCAAGATGTAACAATCTTAAATATATAGGCACTTAACATTAGAGCACCTAAATATATTAAGTAAACATTATCAGGTTTGAAGGGAGAAATAGACAATACTGTAACAGCAATATACTATATACTATATACAGTATACTGTAATACCCCATTTGCAACAATGGATAGATTATCCAGATAGAAAATCAACAAGGAAAGTTGGACTTGAACCATACTTTCGACCAAATGGAACAGACATATACAGAAAATTCCACCCAACAGTAGTAGAATACACATTCTTCTCAAATGCACAAGGAACATTTCCCAGGATACATCATATAATAGGTCACAAAACAAGTCAGACTCAAATCATACCAAGCATCTTTTCTGACTATAATGGTATGAAAATAAGAATCAATAACAGGAGGAAAACTGGAAAATTCTTAAATACAGGGGGATTAAACAACATGCTCCTGAATAACCAATGGGTCAAAAACTAAATCAAAAGAGAAGTCAAGAACTATCTTGAAACAAGCAAAAATGGAACCACAACATATCAAAAGCCTAAGCTGCAATGTCAGTCCTTTTTTTTTTAAGATTTTATTTATTCATTCGAGACACAGAGATACAGAGAGAGAGACAGCATGAGCAGGGGGAGAGGCAGAGGGAGAGGGAGAAGCAGGCTCCCCGCCGAGCCAGGAGCTGGACATGGGGCTTGATCCCAGTACCCTGGGATCATGACCTGAGCCGAAGGCAGACGCCCAAACATCTGAGCCACCCAGGCGTCCCCCCCCTTTTTTTTAAAAAGATTTTATTTATTTATTTGACAGCGAGAGAGAGGGACAGCGAGAGAGGGAACACAAGCAGGGGGAGTGGGAGAGGGAGAAGCAGGCTTCTTGCTGAGCAGGGAGCCCAATGTGGTGCTCGATCCCAGGACCCTGGAATCATGACTTGAGCCAAAGGCAGGTGCTTAACTGCCTGAGCCACCCAGGCGCCCCTGCAAAGTCAGCTCTAAGAGGGAAGTTTACAGAGCTAAATGCCCACATTAAGAAACACAAAGAATCTAATAAAAATAAAAAGATCTCAAAACAAACCACTTTACACCTCAAGGAACTAGAAAAATAAAAATAAAAATAAACTAAGCCCCAAATTAGCAGAAGAAAGAAAATAACAAATATCAGAGCAGAAATAAATGAAATACAGACCAGAAAAACAATACAAAAGATCCATGAAACTAGGAGCTGCTTTTCTGAAAATATAAATAAAAGTGACAAAACTTTAGCTAGACTAAGTCACTGAGTGGAGAAAATCAAACCTTTGTGTACTGTTGGTGGAAATGTACAATGGTACAACTACTATGGAAATCAGTATACAAGTTCCTCAACAAGTTAAAAATACAACTACCATATGTTCCAGCAATCTGATTTCTGGGTAGATATCTAAAGGAGATGAAAACAGGATCTCGAAAAGATTATCTGTACCACCATGTTCAGTACAGCATTATTTACAACAGCTAATATATGGCAACTTGGTTCCTTAAAAACACAAATATATAGTTCTGCATGTCAGAAGCTTCCAATGAGTTTTTCTTTTTAAGATTTTATTTTATATATCTATATACATATATATATATATATTTTTTTTTTTTTTTTTTTTTTGAGAGAGAGAAAGAGAGCTCATGGGGGGGAGTGGCAGAGGGAGAGGGAGAGAGAGAATTTTAAGCAGGCTTTACACCCAGAGCAGAGCCCAACATAGGGCTTGATCTCACGACCCTGAGATCATGACCTGAGCCGAAATCAAGAGTCAGACACTTAACTGAGCCACCCAGGGGCCCCTAAAACATTCTATTTTTAAATAATCCCTACACCGAATGTGGGGCTCAAACTCACAACCCTGAGATCAAGAGTCGAATGCTCTACTGACTGAGCCAGCCAGGCATCCCAGAAATGAGTTTTATAGGGCTAAAATTAAGGTGTTGACATACCTATTTCCTTTTGGAGGCTTTGAGGAAGAATCTGTTTCTTGCTTCTTCCAGCTTCTGGAAACTGCCAGTATACCTTTGTTCCTGGCCACATTACTCCAATCTCTGTTGTCCCATTGCTACCATCTCTTGCCTACATTTTTAAAAAACTCTTGTGATTACCTTTAGGGTTCACCCAGATAACCCAGGATAATTGCCCATCTCAAGATCTTTAACTGAATGACATTTGCAAGTCCCTTTTGCCATATAAGGTAACATTTTTTAGGTTCTAGAAATTAGGATGTTAAGTACCACAGTAGTCAACTTCTCTGTCACCCAGCCACTGGCAAACCACTGCTGTTTTACCTTTTCCATAGTTTTACCTTTTCCAGAATGTCATATAAGTACAATTACAGTATGTAGCCTTTGGAGTCTGGCTTCTTCATCTAAGCATAATGCTTTATGAAATTCATTTATTTCATTGCATTAATCAGTAGTTCGTTCCCTTGTAATGCTGAGAAATATTCCATTCCATGGACATTCTACACTTCATCCGTTCACAAGTTGAAGGATATTTGTGTTGTTTCCAGTTTTTGACAAGTATGAATAAAACTGATAAAAACTCTCGTGCAGTTTTTTGTGGGAAACAGTTTTCATTCTCTTGGGTAAATACCTAGGAATAAGATCGCTAGGTTGCATGGTTAGCATGTTTCACTTTCTAAGAAACTGCCAAACTGCACTCCCATGTGCCTCTACCCATTATATCTTTTCTGATGCACATAATTACCCACTGAATAAACAAAGAAAAAGTGTTCGTGAAGAAAAAATGGAGGAAATAGTTTTTGGTTAGATAACACTGTTTACCAACGTGCTACAATGAATTCTCAATAGAGAAAGACAAATAAAAATAGGAAAACACATTTAAAAGACAGGATAGATAGTTCTAAAGGCTACAACATATATCTAAGAATAATTCCAGAAATTATTTAAGAGAATAACAGAGGAGCAATATTCAATAGATAATAGCTGAAAAATTTCCAGAATTGAGGAAATACTTAAATTCACAGATTGATAATGTACAAACAGAATAAAGAGTCTTACCCAGACACATTATGATAAAAATAGTAAGGATAGTAAGGAAACGAGAAAATCTTAAATCTACCAGAAAGAATAGATTACCTAAAAGAATGAAATTAAGACTGAAAAAACATTTTACCAACAATAGCAGAAGCTAGAGGACAATAAATAAATCTACATTTTATGTGAAATATTGGGACCAGAAATATTTCAGAATTCAGGTTTTATGAGGGGAGAAAGGATATTAGAAAATTAATATGGTCCATATCCTGTACATTACATAGCACCCCCATCTGCACATTTAGCCAGCTCCAAGGAGTAAGACTTAAGTAGCATGGTGAGAGAAAGGGGATTTATATCAGGCTCCAAAAACTTCCAGACATATAAAGAGATACATCATGGGAGAGAAGATCTGACAAAATTATATTAACTTTGCATGGAAACTGCAAATTAGATCACCACTTTGCATGGTTTTACCTTCTTTTTCTGTACTGTTTGTGCAAAAGTATAAATTAAAGTTTCCAGACCTTTTCTTCCCAAATCCCTGTCCCACTCCTCAGAGGTCCACTCTTTAGTGTTTTGGTCTACAATTCTAGAACTGTATTTTTAAAATACTTTTTTTTTTTTTAAAGATTTTATTTATTTATTTGATAGAATGAGAGAGAGAGAGAGCATGAGATGGGGGAGGGTCAGAGGGAGAAGCAGACCCCCGCTGAGCAGGGAGCCCGATGCGGGACTCGATCCCGGGACTCCAGGATCATGACCTGAGCCGAAGGCAGTTGCTTAACCAACTGAGCCACCCAGGCGCCCCTTAAAATACTTTTTTTGATCTAGATTCAAAATAAGAAATGCATCACAATCTTCAAATCACTTGCTCATACATATAAACACCTGCAACAAAAGTTTCTGTAACAGTAATTATGTATCTAACACTGGCATTTTCTGTTGTCTTACTTAACTTGAAAAAAATGTGACTAAATTAACTTCATGACACACCCATTGGTAACAACCTGCAGACTGAAAATGATCTAGAAAATTTCTATTCATGTATAAAAGTTTTATATAAAAATAGGATAAAACCATAGGGCTCATGGGTGGCACAGTTGGTTAAGTATCCAACTCTTGGTTTCAACTCAGTTCATGATCTCAGGGTTGTGAGATCGAGCCCCACATGGGGCACCACACTCAGCGCAGAGTCTGCTTGAGATTCTTTCCCTCTTCCTCTGGCCCTCCTGCTCATGCTCTCAATCTCTCTCTCTAAAATAAATGAATAAATCTTTTTTTAAAAGATGGTATAAAACCATACAACTTATGTCTTTGCTACATTGTAGTTTTAAGTTTTCATTTAAATTCCAGTTAGATAACACAGTGTAATATCAATTTCAGGTGTTATAGTTATATACAATACCTAGTGCTCATCACAAGGGCTCTCCTTAATCCCTATCACCTATCTAACTCATCCCCCACCACCTCCCCTCTGGTAACCATCAGTTTGTTCTCTATAGTTAAGTCTGTTTCTTGGTTTGCCTCTCTTTTTTTTCCCTTTGCTCATTTGTTTTGTTTCTTAAATTCCACATATGAGTGAAATCATATGGTATGTCTTTCTCTGACTTATTTTGCTTAGCATAATACTCTCTAGCTCCATCCACATCATTGTAAATGGACATTGTAGCTGTCTTTATTCACATTCTTTTTGCATTATTTGTTAATATACTCTTAGTGTCCCTAAGACCTAAAGCATACCCTATATCCTCATTTGTGCTTTCCTTACTTGTACTTGTATCCAGGAAGAAATAATTTATTTTCTAAAATGACTTTCTAAGGCAGTGCCTGGCTGGCTCAGTCAGAAGAGTTATAAGCAACTGATGAATACTAAACTAATGAGGTACTATATATTGGCTAATTGAATCTAAATTAAAAAAAAAAAAGCATGTGACTCTTAATCTCAGGGTCATGAGTTCAAGCCCCACATTGGGTGTAGACATTAGTAAAAAAAAAGAAAAAAACTTAAAAAATAAATAATTAAAATGATTTTCTAGGATATAGACCAGAAGCATCTGTTAGATCAGAGGTATATCTTAAAACTTCCACAAGAGATGCTCTATTTTTACATGGAATTTCCTGTCAAACAGGCCAAGCTGTCCACATCATGCTTATTCACTAAAATGGAATTTGAGGTTGGAGGTATTATTACTTGAGTTATGAGTAATGTCAAGATCTCCTTCCTTTATGCCCTTTTATGTATGCATGTATGTAAGACTGCTTAGTTATTAGTTTTGTTATGTAAATAGTTTCATGAATTTAATCACAGACCTCGATGCTTTTCATAAGAGGTGGGAAATATGACGAAGTGTTTCCACTTAAAAGGTGCAAATAAAATGCATAAAAATGTTCTACTGAGGTTGTATAATTTATTAATAATTTCTAGATACCAAGTAAACTATAAATATTATTTTTATTATACTATTTATTATATATATTATATTATTTTTATTTAGAAAGAATAAGCATCAAAAAATAAGCATCAATGAATTTTAAAAGGTAACATTTGGTAACTGACATAATTTAACTAAAGTATTACACTTAAGAATAACAAATAGGATATGTATCTTACAACTTTTAACTCATTTTTTAAAATTTACTTTTTATTTTGAAACGATTTCAGACTTACAGTAAAGTTACAAAATAGTACAAACCACTCAGTGCCAAGATCTTGGTTTCTAGATATCATTTTTCAATAAAGGGAACAAGCCTCTGGAAAAATAGCCCATTTAGGGCTGGGACAAGGAAAATACAAGATAAAGCAGAAGCATTTTATAGTACTAGAAAGCAAGGAAATGCTCACAAACCAAAAGGATGGGGACATGTCAAAAGGCCATAGTTTACCAGGATTCCCAATGGCTAAAGCCGGAACTATTTCAGTGACAAATGTACTAGATTTAACCCAAAGAATGAAACAAATATACATGAGTCCATAGAAATATAAAAAATAGAGAAGAGTCAAATATTCATTATAAAGGATGTAGAATCTATCCTGTCCAGGAGGTGAGGCTTAACCTGCCCCACCCCTGCCTTTGAGAGTGGGCTGGACTTAGTGACTCCCTCCCAGAGTAAGAAAAATTGGAACTTTGTGGGCGCCTGGGTGGCTCAGTTGGTTAAGCGACTGCCTTCGGCTCAGGTCATGATCCTGGAGTCCCGGGAACGAGTCCCATATTGGGCTCCTTGCTCAGCAGGGGGTCTGCTTCTCCCTCTGACCCTCCCCCCTCTCATGTGCTCTCTCTCTTTCTCTCTCTCAAATAAATAATAAAAAAAAAAAAGAAAAAAAGAAAAATTGGAACTTTGTATATAGAGAAGAAACCTGGCAGATACTACCTTATCTAAGATATCAAGATTTAGATCACTAGAGATACACTGTTGATAGCATCTACTCCCCAATATAATGTGATGAAAAGGGTACTTCACTTACATACACACACACAACAAACCAAAATTGAGGGACATTCAATTTCACCAGTATCCTCAAAACTGTCAAAGTCATGAAAAACAAGAAAAGATTGAGAAACTGTCACAGACCAAAGGAGATTGGAGAGTGATGACAAATAAATGCAATGTGGTACACTGGATTGATCTTTAAGTAGAAAAGGGACATTAAATGAAAAAATTACAAAATGTGATTAAAGTTTGAAGTTTAAAAGATCATAGAAAACAGGTGAAATCTGAATAAAATCTGGGGTTTAGTTAACAGTAATGTGCCAATATTGGTTTAGTTTTCAACAATGTACCACTAAAAATGACAATATCAAAGAAAATTAAATTGGGTGAGGGGTGTACTATCTTTTAAACTTTTCTGTAACTCAAATTATTCCAAAATTTAAAAGTTTATTTAAAAAAATTACATTTTCCTTAAACCCTTCACTCAGATTCCCCAAACTTTAACATGTGCTTTATCCGTCTTTCTCCTCCCTCTACGCTTTTCTGAATTTGATTAACAAGCTGCAGACATCATTCCCCTTTATAAATATTTCAATATAGTTCCTTAAAAAGTACATTTATCAAAATAAGTAAATTACTATTAACATAGCACTATCCAATTTACAGACCTTCACATTTTGCCAATTGTTCCATTAACATCCTTTATGACAGAAATAGAATAATTTTTTCTGTCTTGTCCAATGACTCAGCCCACTGTCATACATTGTATTTAATTGTCACATCTCTTTAGTCTTTGATCTGAAACAAGTTCCTTATTCTCTTTCTTGACCTTGACATTTTTTAAGAGAACAGGCCATTTTGGTGAATTGTCCCTCATTTGGATTTGACTGATGTTTATGTTTAAATTCAGGTTACATTTTTTTTGTTGTTTGGTAAGTTGGTGTGCATTTTATTTTCTCCTTAAAAATAAAACACACACACACACAGAAGAAAGCAGATCCACTGAAAATGAAAGTGATATCCAGTCAATGCTACCAGTAGGATGGGCCAGTGTTTCTACTTCTGTGGTCTGGATGAGAAGGTTTTCTATTTGTTTGGCTGGATCAGTTTCACCATTTGGTGTTCCAGGTGAGTCATTCAGTTTTGGTTTCTCCATGAAAGAGTCCCCTTTGGAGTTCACTCTAAGGCCCACATGTGTTTGTTTCTGCTGCTGAGGTGGTCTGATCAGATGACAATATGGTAAAGGCTTCCACATTTCCAGCTGCCCAGAGTTTCTTTTTTTGTTGTTGTTTGTTTTTATTTTAATTCCAGTATAGGTAACATACAGTGTTATAGAAGTTTCAGGTATACAATACAGTGATTCAACAATTCTATACATTACTCAGTGCTCATCATGATAAGTATACTCTTTAATCCCCATCATCTACTTTCCCCATTCCCCCATCTACCACCCATCTGGGAATCATCAGTTTGTTCTCCATAGTTAAGAGTTTGTTTCTTGGTTTGTCTCTTT
Source organism: Leptonychotes weddellii (assembly GCF_054177405.1). NCBI lineage: Eukaryota > Metazoa > Chordata > Mammalia > Carnivora > Phocidae > Leptonychotes > Leptonychotes weddellii. The sequence continues at coordinate 65,369,003 of NC_138371.1, read as the reverse complement.
TTCCCTTAAGTTTGTTTTGTTTCTTAAATTCCACATGAATGAAATCATATGGTATTTGTCTTTCTTTGACTGACTTATTACACTTAGCATTGTACTCTCTAGCTCCATCCATGTATTACAAATGACAAGATCTCATTCTTTTTTATGCCTGAATAATATTCCATGGTATGTACATACCACTTCTTTATCTATTCATCTATCGATGGCTACTTCCAAATTTTGGCTGCTGTAAATAGTGCTGCAATACACATAGGGGTGCATACATCCCTATGAATTGGTGTTTTTGCGTATTTTGGGTAAATATTCATTTTTTTAAGATTTTATTTATTTATTTGAAAGAGACAGCGAGAGAGGGAACACAAGCAGGGGGAGTGGGAGAGGGAGAAGCAGGCTCCCTGAGGAGCAGGAAGCCCGATGTGGGACTCGATCCCAGGACCCCAGGATCATGACCTGAGCTGAAGGCAGATGCTTAACCATCTGAGCCACCCAGGCACCCTTGGGTAAAATTCAGTACTGTGATTACTGGATGGTAGAGTAGTTCTATTTTTAACTTTTAGAAAAACCTCCATACCGTTTTCCACAGTGGCTGCACCAGTTTGCATTCCCACCAACAGGGCAAAAGGGTTCCTTTTTCCCCATATCCTCACCGACACTTGCTGTTTCTTGTTTCTGATTCCAGCCATTCTGACAGGTGTGGGATGATAACTCATTGTAGTTCTGATATGCATTTCCGTTATGATGAGTAATGTTGAGCATCTCTTCATGTGTCTGTTGGCCATCTGTATGTCTTCTTTGGAGAAATGTCTCTTACTGTCTTTTTTGAAAAATTTTATTTAAATTCCAGTTAGTTAACATAGAGTGTAATATTAGTTTCAGGTGTATAATTTAGTGATTCAACACTTACATACAACATCCAGTGCTCATCACAAACAAGTGCACTCCTTAATCCCCATCATCCATTTAACCCATCCCCCTACTCCCTCCCCTCTGGTAACCATCAGTTTGTGCTCTATAGTTAGGAGTCTGTTTCTTGCTGTGTCTTTCTCCTTTTTCCCCTATGATCATTTGTTTTGTTTCTTAAATTCCATATATGCGTGAAATCATATGGTATTTTGTCCTCCTCTTATTTTGCTTAGCATAATACTCTCTAGCTCCCTCCACTGTTGATGGTAAGATTTCACTATTTTTTATGGCTAAATAATATTCCTGTGTGTGTGTGTACTTTATTTTTATTTTTTTACAGATTTATTTACTTGAGAGAAAGAGAGCAAGAGAGCATGAGTGGGGGCAGGGGTAGAGGGAGAGAGAGAATCTCAAGCAGACTCTGCGCTGAGTGCAAGCCCAATGCAGAACTCGATCTCATGACCCCAAGATCATGACCTGAGCCGAAATCAAGGTTGGATGCTTAACCAACTAGCCACCCAGTGGCCCCTGTACTTCTTCTTCCTCTTCCTCTTCTTCTTCCTCTTCTTCTTTTAAAGATTTTATTTAGTTTTTGACAGAGAGACAGTGAGAGAGGGAACACAAGCAGGAGGAGTGGGAGGAGAAGCAGACTTCCCACGGAGCAAGGAGCCTGATGTGGGGCTCGATCCCAGGACCCTGGGGTCATGACCCGAGCCAAAGGCAGACGCTTAACAACTGAGCCACCCAGGCATCCTGTACTACTTCTTCTTTATCCATTCATCAGTTGATGGACATTTGGGTTCTTTTCATAAGATAATGCTGCTATAAACATCAGGGTGCATGTATCCCTTCAAATTAGTATTTTTGTATTCTCTGGGTAAATTCTCTGGGTAAATAGTGCAATTGCCACATCACAGGGCGGTTTTATTCTTAACTTTTTAAGGAACCTCCATACTGTTTACCAGAGTGGTTGCACCAGTTTACATTCTCACCAACAGTGTAAGAGGGTTCCCCTTTCTCCACATCCTTTCCAACACTTGGGTTTCTTATGCTATTAATTTTAGCCATTCTGACCAGTGTGAGGCAATATCTCATTGAAGTTTTGATTTCTGTTTCTCTGATGAGTGATGTTGAGCACCTTTTCATATACCTGTTGGTCATCTGTATGTCTTCTTTGGAGAAATGTCTCTTCATGTCATCTGTCCATTTTTTAATTGAATTATTTTTTGGGTGTTGAGTTGTATTAGTTCTTTATATATTTTGGAAACTAACCCTTTATCAGATATGTCATTTGCAAATATCTTTTCCTATTCTGTAGGTTGACTTTTAGTTTTGTTGATTGTTCCCTTGACTGTGCAGAAGCTTTTTATTTTGATGTAGTCCCAGTAGTTTATTTTTGCTTTTATTTCCCTTGTCTTAGGAGACATACCTAGAAATATGTTGCTACAGATGTTGTCAGAGAAATTACTGCCTGTGTTCTTTTCTAAGATTTTTATGGTTTCAGGCCTCACATTTAGGTACTTAATCCAATTTGAATTTATTTTTGTGTATAAGAAAGTGGTCCGGTTTCATTCTTTTGCATGTAGCTGTCCAGTTTTCCCAACACCATTTGTTGAAGAGACTATTAGGATGCATGATGTCTATTTGTTCCATTACTAATAATGTTAACTTTGACAACTTGGTTAAGTTGGTGCCTCAACTGTAAAGTTGCTTTTTTTCCTTTAGTGATTAATAAGTATCTTGTGGGGAGGTATTTTGACACTATAAAACTATCCACCTTTGTCATCAACTCTTCATGTTCTAGTTGTAGGATCCATTGATGATTCCTGCCTGAAACATTTCCTGGCTATTTTTACATATTTGTATTTCCATATGAATTCTGTATCAACTTATCTAGCTCTATAAAAAAAGCATGTTGGCGGGAGTCTGGGTGGCTCATTCAGTTAAGTGGCTGCGTTCGGCTCAGGTCATGATCCCAGCGTCCTGGGATGGAGCTCCATGTCAGGCTCCCTGCTCAGCGAGGAGCCTGCTTCTCCCTCTGCCTGCCGCTCCCTCTGCTTGTGCTCTCTATCTCTGTGTCAAATAAATAAATAAAAAATCTTAAAAAAAAAAGGCATGTTGGCATTTTTTAAAGATTATGTTAAAATTACAAATTAAAGAGAACTGCCCTTTCATTTGTCAAATCTATGTATCTTTCTGAAGTATTTTAAAGTTTTCTTCAAATAGCTTTTGTATACTTCTTGTTTTTTTATTCCTAAGTATTTTATCTTCTTTGTTGGTATTTAATTGGGGTTTTCCCTACGACTATATCCTCTAACTGGTAAATGTTTGTATATGTAAAGGATTTTAGGTTCTATTGAATTATATTAAATGCTAATTTTATAGCTTGCTGGTTACTGAATTATTTTATTGTTTGAGTTAGTTACATAATATATAATGATTCTCTAGGTCAGGAGTCCACAATCTTTTTCTATAAAATGTCAGAATACTTTCAGCTTTGTTGGGTCAAACCATTTTTACAACTATCCAACTGTGACAGTGGAAGGAAAAGTAACTACAAGGCAATGCACAAACAAAATGATATGACCAGATTTGGACACTGGGCTACTTTACTGATTCCTGCTCTAGGGTTTTCCAGGTATACTATCTTATCTGCAAATAGAGTTTTCTTATTTTCTAATTGTTATGCCTCTACTGATTGCTCTTTTTAAACTGCATTGCCATTAGTGGAGTTACTGGATATCCTTGCCTTGTTCCTAATGGTAGTAGTGAAAAAACCCTTAGTGTTTCCCATTACGATGATGTTAAAATTAAAATATCCATCAATTCCTATTTGTTGAGTGTTTTTACTAAGTGTTGATTTTTAAAGGTCATTTCAGCATCTATATATGATTTGTCTCTTTATATTCAATATGGGATATATTAATGGGTTTCCTAATATTTAACCAACTTTGTGTTCCTAGAAAGAATCCTACATGGTCATGGTGTATTATTTTCTTAATGCGGTATTGGAATTTGTTAAGCAAGATTTTATCTAGTACTTTGTATCAGTATTTATAATTGAATTTGGTCTATAATTTCTTTTTTGTATTTTCTTTAAGAATTGGTATTATTCATTTTCAATGATCCGGAACAATTTATAGAGCATTGAGGCTATTTGGTGTTTAGATGTTTCATAAAATATCCTTGTGGTACCATGTGGGCCTGGTGTTTTTTTAGAAAGTAGTCTTTGATATCTTTATGTCTTTAAAGAAATTAGACTAATTCGGGGTACCTGGGTGACTTTGGTAAGCATCCGACTCATGATTTTTGGCTAAGGTCATGATCTCAGAATTGTGAGATCAAGCCCTACATTGGGCTCTGGGCTGGGCTTGGAGCTTGCTTAAGATTCTCTCTCTCTCCCTCTCCGTCATTCCTCTCTCTCCTTCTCGCTTTCTCTCACCTGCTGCCTCTCTAAAAAAAAAAAAAAATGAAATTAGATTATCTCAAATAAATAGTATTTACTTTGAAATTATCTTTTTCATTTAGGTTTTCAATTATATTTAAAGAGAGGTCTGCAAAGGAGATTCTTATATTTTTTAAAATTTGAGCTATAATTCCATATCATAAAATTGAACTTTTTACACTGTTATGGGCTGAACTGTGTCCCCTCTCCCTCCAAATTCGTATGCTGAATTCATCTAGTACCTCAGAACGTAAATATATTTGGAGACAGGGCCTTTAAAGTAATTAAGGTAAAATGAGGACATATGGATGGGCTCTAATTCAGTATTACTGGTCCTTATCAGAAGAGGAGATTAGAATACAGGCAACACACAGACCAAGAAGTGACCATGTAAGGACACAGTGAGAACACAGCCATCTACAAGCCAAGGTCAGGCCTCAGAATAAAATCAACCCTGCTGACACCTTCATCTCAGACTTCCAGCCTCCAGAAGTGTGAGAAATAAATTCCATTGTTTAAGTCACTCAGTCTGTGGCATTTATGATGGCAGCCCTACTACATAAAATATACATATATATACAATTCAATGGTTTTAGGTGTATTCACATGTTTATGCAACCATCACCACTGTGTAATTCTAAAGCATTTTCATCACTCCAAAAAGAAACCCTGTACCTGTCGGCTATCACTCCCAATTTCTGCTTTCCATAGTCCCTGGAAACCATTAAATCTATTTTCTATCTCCTTACATGTTGATATCCATTTGTCCTAGAACCCACTGTTGAAAATACTTTTCTTTCCCTATTGAATTGTCTTGGCATCCTTGGTAAAAATAAACTGACCATAAAGATGTTATTTTTGTACTTTTTCTTCTTTTACTTTTAAAAAATTTTTTTGTTCTGTTAATCAGTGTACTTTTTTTTTTGAGAGAGAGAGAGGTGGCCCCTGTGCATGTGCACAAGTGGGGAGTTGGGAGGGGCAGAGGGAGAGAGAGCGAATCTTAAGCAGGCTCCATACCCATCACAGAGTCTGGCACAGGGCTTGATCTCACAACCCTGAGATCATGACCTGAGCCACCCAGGAACCCCTACTTTTGTAGTTTCAATTCTATTCCACAGATCTATTCCATGTCTATCTTTATGTCTGGGTGTTTGTTGTTTTTTTTTTTTTTGTGAAGGGTGAAGGGTAATAGGCATTTTCATCAACAGAAACAATTTTTATTCTCATTTCCTGTTTTCTTTTGAAATTAGTTTTATGTAGTTCACATTGCTGTCACCTCTGTATTTCTGTGAACAAGACTGACTGGAGCAGTTTCTAAGATTCCTATATCTTATACCAGATAGAATGTTCTCTGCTTTGAGTAAAGAATGATTTCTTTACTGATGGGATTTGGGGGGCATGGCAATGTGAAGGGATTTGCCCTTCTGTTTTTAAAAATATTCTTCTGAGGATGCCTGGGTGGCTCAGTCAGTTAAGCATCTGCCTTCGGCTCGGGTCATGATCCCAGGGTCCTGGGATCGAGTCCTTCATCGGGCTCCCTGCTCAGCGGGGAGCCTGCTTCTCCCTCTGCCTGCTGCTCCCCCTGGCGCCCCTCCTCAAAGTGATTTTAATCAGTCTTAAGCCTGTCACTATCTCCCTTTTTGTCCTCTGCAATTGGAGACCACTCTTGCTCTCCACCATGGCTTGCACAGAGGTGTGAATGATGGCTTGTTATGATTGGGTATACATTTTTCTATTTACAGATAACATGTAGTTTGAACACTCTCTTTGTTCTAGTTATGTTAAAACATGGGTTATGTGTAGTTTCCTTTGTTCTTTTTTGGGTTTTTTTTGGAGGATATGTGGGGAGATTCAGATTCATGCATTTGTTGTTACTCCAGTTATCTAGTTTTTAATATTTTTGTAAATATTTTGTTTGTTTTTCCTGGATGAAGAACGGTCAGGCTCTTAATGGTTTGAGATATTTTTACTCTAGTACCACAATGATAATACTGCTTGAGAGCAATATTGAAACTGACTAATCTTCACTGACTCAATGGTCCATATGGTATAAGGTATATTATTATAGATACTGTAATCTTACCATGGCATTCAAATAATTCATAAACCATGTGGTATGTAATCAGTAATGACAACTGTAGAAGAAACATTGTTAACTAAATGCAAAATAATACAAGTCTTACATTCAAAAGGAGATACTTTTTTTTTTTTAATTTGACACACAGAGAGAGACAGCAAGAGAGGGAACACAAGCAGGGGCAGCGGGAGAGGGAGAAGCAGGCTCCTGGCTGAGCCAGGAGCCCGATGTGGGGCTCGATCCCAGGACCCTGGGATCATGACCTGAGCTGAAGACAGACGCTTAATGACTGAGCCACCCAGGTGCCCCGAGATACTTTATTTTTTTTAAGGTTCTCTTTCCACCAGGAAAATTATTTTTCTTTAAACAGTCAAGTTTAATAAATTAGTAGTTTAAAATAATTTCTATATGAGGGTATCTTATTCATAGACCATACGACTTTTGGCTTTTATTGAGCTTTATTTATCAGAACACAGCCCATGTGAAAAACCTAATGACCATAATATTAAAAATAAAATGTCAAATGAAATTATTATTTCCTTATACTTAAAGAATGTTTACCTATACTTAATAGAAATTAACCTGGAATTAGTTTTAGTAAAAGATATTTTGCTTTAGGGGCGCCTGGGTTGCTCAGTTGTTGAGCAACTGCCTTCGGCTCAGGTCATGGTCCCAGAGTCCTGGGATCGAGCCCTGCGTCAGGCTCCCTGCTCCGCGGGAGGCCTGCTTCTCCCTCTCCCACTCCCCCTGCTTGTGTTCCCTCTCTCGCTGTGTCTCTCTCTGTCAAATAAATAAATAAAATCTTTAAAAAAAAAAAAAGATATTTTGCTTTAGTAATGATGCTTCTTTAAATTTCTGTGACTTAGTATTTTTATTCTTGGAGCTACAATAGCATTCTTTAAGTGTTACTGCACTGATTTTATTTTATACAGGAGTTAGAACTGACTATTGGGAATTTGGTTCTATTGGGATTCAGGTTCTATCAGTTAAATAATATGTGATCTTAGGTAAATAACTTTGCCTCTCTCAGCTGTTGTTTTTTCATATGAAATATGTAATTAATTTGATAATATCTATTATGAGAGGTTGTGAAAGGTTTAATTAGTGTTTCCAAAATACTTTTAAATATTTGAATGAAAAGACTCAATGCAAATTACCAATAATTATCATTTGGGCTAGTGCCTGTTATTCTGCTAACCACCATTGCCAGAGCACTCAGTGTGGTATCTTATGAAACTAAGTGTATCAAAAAACTACTATTCCCCTCAATATAAAACCATTTTATTAATGGGTATAGCTGTATCTCACACATACATACATATATATATATATATGTATGTATTATTTAACTTTCTATCAAATACTATGCACTACATAGTATTATAAACAGTATTTTTTTTTGTTTCAGATATATATTTTTTAATTAATTTATTTTAGAGAGAGCGCACACATGAGTGGGACGGGCAGAGGGAGAGGGAGAGAAACTCAAGCAGACTCTGCACGGATCACAGAGCCTGATGTGGGGCTCGATCCCAGGACCCTGAGATCTTGACCTGAGCCTAAACCAAGAGCCGGATGCTTAACCGACTGCACCACCAAGGCACCCCTCAGATGTATTTAATAGTTTTTAATTTAAATTTTTATCATTATGTTAATCACCATACATTACATCATTAGTTTTTGATGTAGTGTTCCATGATTCATTGTTTGTGCATAACACCCAGAACTCCATGCAGAACGTACCCTCTTTAATACCCAGGCTAATCCATCCGCCCACCCCCCTCCCTCTAGAATGTTGTTTGTTTTTCAGAGTCCATCGTCTCTCATGGTTCCTCTCCCCCTCCGATTTCCCCCATTCATTCTTCCCCTCCTGCTATCTTCTTCTTTTTTTTTCTTAACATATATTGCATTATTTGTTTCAGAGGTACAGATCTAAACAGTCTTTTTTTAAAAAAAAGATTTTATTTATTTTTGTGAGAGAGAGAGAGTGCGCGCACGAGCAGGGGGGAGGGGCAGAGGGAAAAGTAGACTCCCTGCTGAGCAGGGAGCCCAATGTGGGGCTCGATCCCAGGACCCTGGGATCATGACCTGAGCCAAAGGCAGATCCTTAACGGACTGAGCCACCCAGGTGCCCAACAGTCTTTTTGTGAAACCAGAACACAGCATAGGATATGAGCATAAAGTTTTCCGATACTATGTCTTACCAAGTGCCTCAAAATAATGAATTTGTTTTAAATAAATCATAAATACAAGTAATCCTAGGGAGCTGGCTGTTCACCTTTTAGATAAATGTTCTTTTAAAAAGCTTTGAGGGGCGCTTGGGTGGCTCAGTCGTTAAGCATCTCTGCCTTCACCTCAGGTCATGATCTCAGGGTCCTGGGATCAAGCCATGCATCAGTCTCCCTGCTCAGTGGGAAGCCTGCTTCTCCCTCTCCCACTCCCCCTGGGCTTGTGTTCCTTCTCTCACTGTCTCTCTCTCTGTCAAATAAATAAATAAAATCTTTAAAAAAAAAAGTTTTGAGAATTTCACATTAATATTGTATTTCTATTTCATATCTTCAACATCTATGATAATTTGAATGACATATAGAACATTTTATTCATATATTTTGAAAAATTTGTGTTTTGTATTTATTATTTTTTTAAAGATTTTTTATTTATTTATTTGACAGAGACACAGCAAGAGAGGGAACACAAGCAGGGGGAGTGAGAGAGGGAGAGAGAGAGGGAACACAAGCAGGGGGAGTGGGAGAGGGAGAAGCAGGCTTCCCACAGAGGAGGGAGCCTGACGTGGGGCTCGATCCCAGGACCCTGGGATCATGAGCCGAGGCGAAGGCAGCTGCCTAACCGACTGAGCCACCCAGGTGCCCCTCAACTTAACTATTTAAAAGTCTTTTTCAAACCAGGTTGCTATAAAAATTTTAAATGTCAATTTCTTCCTTTTAAAAAAAGATACCGTAACTCAATGAGTTGTTATTTAAACACATAGAATATAAATATTTGAATAATGACTTGCTATTAAACTCTAAAGTTTATTTGTAAATGGCAATTTCTACCACAAACACTAATTTAAATAATAAAGTCTGTTTGCAACAACATGGATGGAGCTAGAGAGTATAATGTTAAGTAAAATAAATTAGAGAAAGAGAAATAACATGATTTCACTTATATGTGGAATTTAAGAAACAAAAGAACAAGCAGAGGAAAAAAGAGACAAACCAAAAAACACTCTTAAGTATAGAGAACAAACTGATAGTTACCAAGAGATAGGTGGGTGGAAGGATGACTGAAACAGGTGAAGGGGATTAAGAGTACACTTAATCATGATGAGCACTGAGTAATGGATAGAATTGCTGAATCACTATATTGTACACCTGAAACATCTATAATACTGTATGTTAACTATACTGGAATTAAAATTTAAAAAATAATAATAATAAGTAATAAAGTCTGGCAAGTAAAAGAGTCTACCTGTGTCCCTAATATCAGGCAGCAATTCACAAAATAATTACATAAGAGTAAATTCTATTAATTGTAAATTCCACTTAGAATCTTTTCATACTATCTATTTTCTATTAATATTATTCATTACTACTTATTCTATACCATTTTATTTAGTTAACTGGGGCTGCTATAGCAAAAATACCATAGACTGGGTGGCTTAAACAACACGTTTCACACAGTTCTGGAGGCTGGGAAGTCCAACATGAACGTGCCTGATGAAGCTCCACTTCCTGGGTTATAGACCGCTGCCTTATCATCATGTATTCCATGGTTCTCTCCTCCTCCCTCTTATAAGGGCACTAATCCCATTATGAGGGTCCCACCATCATAACACAGGATAAACCTAATTATTTCCTGAAATTCCCACTTCTTAATACCATCACATTATGGATTAGGGTTTCAACATATGATTTGGGAGAGGGGGAAATGTTTATCTCAATTCATAACACTAATAACAGGATGAAAAATTTCTCAATCTCATAAAGAGGTAGTCTAATTTTTTTTAGAAAAAAGATATTCAGGGGCCCCTGGGTGGCTCAGTTGGTTAAGCCTCTACCTTCAGCTCAGGTCATGATCCTGGAGTCCTTGGATTGAGCCCCGTGACAGGCTCCAGCGTGGGGAGTCTGCTTCTGCCTTCCCTCCCCACGCCCCACTCCTGCTCTCACTCACTCTCTCAAATAAATAAATAAAATTCTTTAAAAAAAAGATGTTCAAGTAGAATTTATATTATGTATATATATTGTAGGTGTTCCATATATTTCATGGTTAAATTAAACATGATCTAATTATCAAAAATGCTAGAGCAAATTTAACTAGCAAACAAATTGATTAAAGAAAAGTACTACAGGGGCACCTGGGTGGCTCTGTTACTTGGGCGACAGACTCTTGATTTCGGCTCAGGTCATGATCTCAGGGTCATGAGATCAAGCCCTGCATCAGGCTCTGTGCTTAGCAGAGTCAGCTTGAGAGTCTCTCCTCCTTTCCCTCTGCCCCCTGCTTGCACTCTCTCTCTGTAAAATAAATAAAATCTGAAAACATAAAAAGAAAATGAAAATACTACAAAACTTCATTTTGATGTGAACAGAGCAATGCTTCATATTTTTTAAAAAGATTTTGTCAGAGAGAGAGCGCGTGCAGGTGGGCACAAGCAGGGGGAGGAGCAGGCAGAGGGAGAAGCAGGCTCCCCATTGAGCAAGAAGCCCGATGCGGCACTCGATCCCAGGACCCTGGGATCATGACCTGAGTGGATGGCAGATGCTTAACCAACTGAGCCACCAAGGCACCCCGCAATGCTTAATTTTTAATAAAAACTACAGATTTAAAAAATTTCTAATGGCAATCCAAAATATTATAAAGTATTCTATAAATTAAATCTAAATGTGATTAATGTCATAACCATCAGCCACCAAGAAAAAGACATTTATTATAAAATAAAATTTATATATACATCTCCCAGTGCAAATATTAAAAGAGAATGCATTCAGTTATAGATACAAACATAGAATCTCCTAATTTTTAAAAATTTTTATTTATTTGAGAGAGAGAGTGAGAGAGAAAAGCAGACTGGCCACTGAGCAGGGAGCCCAATGTGGGGCTCGATCCCAGGACCCTGAGATCATGACCTGAGCTGAAGGCAGATGCCTCACCTACTGAGCTACCCAGGAGCCCATAGAATCTAATTTTTATTTTTTTCTCTAAGTAGTAATTTTTTCTTTAAGTAATGATGGTTATTTTAAGATTTTCCTGGATTTTTAAAAAAAGACTTTATGTTTCAAGAGCAGTTTTAGAATTGAAACTGGGAAAAGTGCAAACATTTCTCATATACATCCTGCCACCACATGGCAGGATGGCCTTCCATTTTCAACATCACTTACCAAAATGGCTTTTTTCCCCCCACAGATGAACCTATATTTACACATCATTATCACTTTAAGTCCACTGTTTACCTTAGAGTTCACTTTTGCTATTGTATATTCTATGTTTGGACAAAAGTATAGTGACATATACTCATCATTATTACATTGTAAAGAGTATTTCCATTGCCCTACAAATCCTCTATGGTATGCCTATTCATCTCTCCCCAATCCTACTTCTGGCAACCACAAATCTTTCTTGTCTCCAGTATTGCCTTTTCCAAAATGTCATATATTTGGACTCATATAATATGTAGCCTTTTCAGAATGATGGCTTTCATTTAGAAATATGCATTTAAGTTTCCTCCCTGTCTTTTCATCACTTGAAGCTCATTTGTTTTTAACTGTGAATAATAGTCGACTGCCTGGATATTCCACAGTTTATTTACCCATTCATCTACTAAAGGACATCTGAATTCCTTCCAAAATTAGCACTTATGAATAAAGCTGCTATAAACATTCATGTGCAGGTTTTTCTATGGACATAAATTTTCAAATCCTTTGGGTAAATACCAAGTAATGTGAGTGCTGGATAGTGTGGTAAGAGTATGTTTCATTTTGTAAAAAAATTTTCATTTTGTAAGAAGTTATCTTCCAGGGCGCCTAGGTGGCTCGGTAGGTTAAGCCTCTGCTTTTGGCTCAGGTCATGATCCCAGGGTCCTGGGATTGAGCCCCACGTCGGGCTCTCTGCTCAGCAGGGAGCCTGCTTCTCCCTCTCCCTCTGCCTGCTGCTCCCCCTGCTTATGCTCTAACAAATAAAATCCTTAAAAAAAAAAAAAAAAGAAGTTATCTTCCAATGTGGCTGTACCATTTTGCATTCCCACCAGAATTATATGAGAGTTCCTGGGGCTCCACTTCCTTGTCAGCATTTGGTATTATCAGTGTTCTGAATATGGGCCATTCTAACAGGTATACAGTGGTATCTCACTGTTTTAATTTGTAGTTCCCTGATGACATATGATGTGGGGCATCTTTTCATATGCTTATCTGCCGTCTGTATATCTTCTTTGGTGATGTGTCTGTTAAGGTCCTGGGCTCATTTTAAAATTCAGTTATTTTCCTATTGCTAAGTTTTAGGTATTCTTTGTATATTTTGGATAACAGTCCTTTATCAGACTTGCCTTTGGCAACTATTTTCTCCCAGCCTATGGCCTGACTTCTCACTGTCTTGACACCATCTTTCACAGAGCCAAAGTTTTTAATTTTAATGAAGTCCAGCTTATCAATTATTTCTCTCATGGACCTTGTCTTTGGAGTTTTATTTAAAAAGGCATAACCAGGGGCACCTGGCTGGCTCAGCTGGTAGGGCATGTGACTCTTGATCTCCAGGTTGTAAGTTCAAGCCCCACACTGGGTGCAGAGATTACTTAAAAATAAAATCTTAAAAAAAAAAGGGCATAACCATATCCATAGTCTTTAGGTTTTGTCCTGTTTTGTCTTCTATAGTTGTACAGTCTTGCCATTTTATACTAGACCTATGATCCATTTTGAGTTAATTTTGATTAAGGGTGTAAAGTATGTATCTAGTTCCTTTTTTTTTTTTTTTTTGGCATGTGGATATGCAGTTGGTCCAGCACCATTTTTGAGGCAACTATCTTTGTTCATTGTATTGCCTTTGGAACTTTGTCAAAGATCAGTTGACTTATCACTCTTCTGTTCCATTGATGTTTATTCTTTTGCTAATACCACACTGCCGTGATTACTGTAGTTATATAGTAAGTCTAAAATTTTGGGTAGCATCAGTCCTCCAAGTTTGTTCTTCTTCTCCAATATTACGTTGGTTATTCTGAATTTTTTTTAAGACTTTATTTATTTGAGAGAGAGAGAGAAAGAGAAAGATCATGAGCAGGGGAGCGGGGTAGAGGGAGAAGCAGGCTCTCCACTGAGCAGGGAGCCCAAGGTGGGGCTCAATCCCAGGACCCAGGGGTCATGACCTGAGCTGAAGGCAGATGCTTAACTGATTGAGACACCCAGGCGCCCTATTCTGAGTTTTCTGAATAAACTTCAGAATCAGTTTGTCAATGTCCATGAAATGGCTTGCTGGGATTTTGGGGGGACAGCACTGAATTTATATATCAAGTTGGGAAGAACTAACCTCTTGACATTGAATATTCCTATCCATGAACATGAAATCTCTCTCCATTTATTTAGTTCTTTGATTTGTTGCTCAGAATTTTAAAGTTTTCCTCATATAGAGCTTATACATACTTTGTTAGAGTTATACCCAAGTATTTCTTTTGGAAAGTATTTCTTTTTGGATACAATGTAAATGGCATTGAATTTTTAATTTTAAATTCTACATGTTCATTACTGGTATATATACTGGAAAGCAACTGACTTTGTATATTAACCTTATATCCTGCAACCTTACTATAATCAATTAGCACCAGTTTTTTTGGTTCTTTCAGATTTTTTACATAGACAGCCATATCATCTGCAAATAAAAACAGTTTTATGTCTTTCCTAATCTATATACCCTTTTTTTCAAATTTCAGCTTTATTAAGGTATAATTGGCATAAAACTGTAAGATATTTAAAGTGTACATCATGGTGATTTCATATACATATACAGTGTGAATCAATCTGTACACCTTTCATTGCCTTATCGCATTAGCAAGGAGTTCCAGTACAATGCTGAAAAGGAGCGGTAAGATGAGAAATCTTTGCACTGTACCTGATCTTAGTGGGAAAGCTTCAAATTTCTTACCATTAAGAACAACATTAGCTGTAGATTTTTTGTATACTCTTCATCAAGTTGAGAATGTTCCCCTCTATTTCTATTTGCTGAGTCTTTATCACAAATGGGTGTTGGATTTAGTTGAATGCTGCTTCTACATTTGTTGATATGTTCATGCAATTTTTTATTTTTAGCCTGTTGCTGTGTTGGATTGCATTAACTGATTCTTTAATGCTGAAACAGCCTTACATACCTGAGATAAATCCCACTTGATATATAATTCTTTTTATACATTTCTGGATTTGATTTGTTAATATTTTGTTAAGGATTTTGGCATCTATGTTCATAAGAAATACTGGTCTCAAGTTTTATTTTCTTATAATGTCTTTGCCTGGTTTTGGGTAGTGCTGGTTTCACAGAGCAAGTTAAGAATTATTCCTTCTGCTTCTATCCTCTGAAATTGTAGAGAATTGGTATAATTTCTCCCTTAATGTTTCATACAATTCAGTAGTGAACCCATTTTTGGGCCTGGTGCTTCCTGTTTTGGAAGGTTATGAATTATTGATTCAATTTCTCTAATAGATATAGGCCTATCCAAATCTATTTCCTTGTGTGTGTCTTGACAAATTGTGTCTTTAAAGGAATTGATCCATTTCATCTAGGTTATCAAATTTGTGGGCATAGAGATGTTCATAGTATTCACTTGTAATCCTTTCAATTTCCATGAAATTTGTAGTAATGTTCTTTCATTTCTGACATTGTTAATTTGTACACTCTTTTTTTCTTTTTTTAAAAGATTTTATTTATTTATTTGACAGAGAGAGAGAGACAGCTAGAGAGGGAACACAAGCAGGGGGAGTGGGAGAGGGAGAAGCAGGCTTCCCGCCGAGCAGAGAGCCCGATGTGGGGCTCGATCCCAGGACCCTGGCATCATGACCTGAGCCGAAGGCAGACGCTGAACGACTGAGCCACCCAGGCGCCCCTGCACACTCTTTTTTTCTTAGTTAACCTTAGCTAGAGACTTACTGATTTTATTGACCTTTTCAAAGAACTGGCTTTTAGTTTTGTTGATTTTTTTCTATTGATTTCCTGGTTTCAATTTCATTGATTTCTGTCCTAATACTTATTTTTCTTTTTTTCCTTCTGCTTACTTTGGACTTAATTTTCTCTTTTTTTCTAGTTTCAAGGTAGAAACTTATTGAATTTAGATCTTTTTTCTTTTCTAACATATGAATTCAATGCTATAATCTAAGCACTGCCTTGCTGCTTCCCACAAATTTTGATTAAGTTGTATTTTCATTAAATTTAAAATATTTAAAAATTTCTTTTGAGATTTCTTCTTCAACTCCCATGTTTAGAAGTATACTGTTTTATCTCCATGTATTTTAAGATTTTCTAGTTATCTTTTTGTGGTTGATTCCTAGTTTAATTCCATTATGGTCTGAGAGCAGACATTGTATTTCTTTTTTATTTTGTTTTTTAAAGATTTTATTCATTTATTTGACAGAGAAAGACACAGTGAGGGAGGGAACACAAACAGGGGGAGTGGGAGAGGGAGAAGCAGGCTTCCTGCAGAGCAGGGAGCCTGATGTGGGGCTTGATCCCAGGACCCTGGGATCATGACCTGAGCAGAAGGTAGACACTTAACGACTGAGCCATCCAGGCACCCCAGACATTGTATTTCTATTTTAAGATTTGTTAATGTGTGTTTTACATCCTAGAATGTGGTTTATCTTGGTGAATGTTCCACATGAGCTTGAGAAAATGTTAATTTTTCTGTTTTGGATGAAGGTGTCTATATATGTCAATTACATCCAGTTGATTAAAGATGCTGCTGAGTTCAAGTATGTCCTTACTGATTTTCTATGTGCTGGATCTATCCATTTCTGAGAGAGGAGTATGGAAGTCTCCAACTATGATAATGAATTCATTTATTTCTCTTTGCAGTTCTATCATTTTTGCCTCATGTAGGTTGATGCTCTCTTGTTAGATGCATACATATTAAAATTTGTTATGTCTTCTTGGAGAATTGACCCCCTTATCATTATGTAATCCTCCTCTTTATCCCTACTAGCTTTCTTTACTTTGAAGTCTGCTTATATACATAATACGTATAGATTTAAAATGAGTTTCTTGTAGAAAACATAACAGTTGGATCTTGTTTTTTCATCCATTTTGATGACGTCCTTTAACTGGTGCATTTAGACCACTGACATTCAACATAATTATGGATATACTTGGATTAATATCTATTACATTTGTTACTATTTTCTATTTGTTGTCCTTTTTCTCTGTTCCTATTTTTGTCTTTCACTCTTTTCTGCCTCTTATATTTTAACTGAATGTTTTATATGATTCTATTTTCTCTTTCTTAGCATATTAATTATAGTTCTTTTGTTTTTGCTTTTTTTACTGGTTACCCCTAGAGTTTTCAATATACATTCACAACCAATCCAAATCCACTTTCAAGTAACAATATACTACTTCACAAGTAGTGTATCTCATAATAACAAAATAATCGTAATTCCTTTCTTCCTGTTCTTATATCATTGCTGTTATTCATTTTGCTTATATGTAAGTATACAGAAGTACTTATATACACCTACATAGACAGATACATAAAAATATATAACTGAATAGATTGTTGGTATTATTTTGAACAAACTGCTACTAGATTAAAAAGAAAAATAAAAGTTCATCTTTTACCTTCATTTTTTCCTTCTTTGATGCTCTTCCTTTCTTCACATAGATATGAATTTTCCTTCTCTGTAATGAATTCCTTTTAACACTTTTTGTAAAGCAGGTCTATTGTCAACAAATATCTTCAACTTCTATTTGTCAATTTCTCCTTCAGTTTTGAAGGTAATTTCACATGGTACAGAATTCTACATTAGTGGGTTTTTTCTCTCAATACTTTAAATATTTCAGTTGACACTCTTGCTTGCTCGTTTCTGAGGAGAAATTTGGTGTAATTCTTATCTTTGTTCCTTTGTTTCTGTAAGGTGTTCTTTAACTCTGGCCTCTTTCGGGATTCTTATATCTTTGATTTTCTTCAATTTGAAAGTCATCTGCTAAGGTGTAGTTTTCTTGGGCCTTTATGCTGCTTGGTGTTCTCTGAATTTCCTGGACATCTTGTTTGGTGTCAATTTGGGGGAAATTTTCAGTCATTGTTTCAAATATTTCTTCTGTCCTTTTCTTGATTCTGAGATGGTCTCCATTACACCTATGTTGTACCTTTTCTAGTTGTTCCACAGTCCTTGGATATTGTGTTTTGTTTTGTTTTTATACTTTTTGTTCTCTTTGATTTTTGGTTTTTAAGGGTTCTATTGCCATAGGGAAAACCCAGGGAAAATGGACTTCCCCTTGCCAGAAGTCCAAGAGTTGTTTACTTTGGGAATCGGTTCTAGCTCCTGAAAGTAAATCTCACAATATTGTGACGGCCTATGATTGGGTCTCCCTGGAGTTGTTATGTCTTAGAATTGTCCACACTGAGCCTCCAGCAATTTATCAATTATAGTTCAGGTTTTCCTACCCAGGCATCTGTTCCTGTGGTGGTTTCAGCTCCTGAGTCTCTACTCCTATAAGTCACAACTCACTATATTTGTCTGTCTAGAATCTCCAATCTTGGGGGTAGTGTTTGCCTTGTGTCCTTCTCTCTCTTATAAATTCATGAACAGCTGCTGATTTTTCAGTCTGTTCAGCTTTTTACTTGTTGTTAGGATGGAGGGTGGGGATTTCCAAACTCCTGACATGTGTTACCAAAAACTGAAACCACTATTCCTTGATTTTTAACAGGAATACATGGTCTCATTCTTGAGGACTAAGGACCTGTGTCATTTGTTTTTTCATAAATAAAGGTAATTTATTCATTCATCTATATGAATTGATGGAATGCTAAATTAAAAATATTTTTTTTCAATGTAGGAAAAAAGGGAAATGCTCCCTTACTACTACTTTAAATATAACAATGTAATGTTTAAAAGTTTAATCTGTATTTAAAAATTTACTTTACATTTTATTCTTTTTTTTTTTTTTTTTTTAAGATTTTATTTATTTATTTGAGAGAGAGAGACACAGCGAGAGAGGGAACACAAGCAGGGGGAGTGGGAGAGGGAGAAGCAGGCTTCCCGCCGAGCAGGGAGCCCGATGCGGGGCTCGATCCCAGGACCCTGGGATCATGACCTGAGCCAAAGGCAGACGCTTAATGACTGAGCCACCCAGGCGCCCCTTTACATTTTATTCTTAAAAGCATTTTTTCAGCTACCTTATATTAATAAGGTTTTGTTGTTTTCCAAAACATTTTCCTGAATAAAATAAGTTAGAAATATTGCAAAGATAGTCTTTGTCAATTTTGCTATGAACAAAGCTTAAATTCTATAAACAGTTTTACTAGCAAGAAAACAAAAGTCTTCTAAATAGGGTGTAAAAACTTCTACTCAGCATATAAAGTTGCTTTTCTCTCTCTTTGGTTGATTTAGAAGCAAAGTTTTGCAGTAGTATATTTAGGTCTTTCTATACATTTTTTTCCATTGCAGAGAATAAATGCTAATAGCTTCTATGTGGCTTGATTCTAAGCACAGGTAAGACTAAACACTAAAACAGTTTTTATTTCTGAACATTATCAGGAAGAATTACTAAAATTTGGGGCGCTTGGGTGGCTCAGTCCATTAAGTGGCTGCCTTCGGCTCAGGTCATGATCCCAGGGTCCTGGGATTGAGCCCCACATTGGGCTCCCTGCTCAGCAGAGAGCCTGCTTCTCCCTCTCCCTCTGCCTGCCGCTCTGCCTACTTGTGCTCTCTCTCTCTAATAAATAAATAAAATCTTAAAAAAAAAAAATTACTAAAATTTAACTTTAAAGTCTTTTCTCAAACTCTTTAGATACAAATTTTCATCTATCCAATTAATTTCTTAATGCTATAATTTATGTATTTATTCAGATTAAAGATTATTAATAAGGCCTATTAAAATCCTGATATATAACTTCATGAAAATAATTGTATTTTAGAAGTACTCTATCAATTTGTAACATGATGACTAGTAGCAAAATTGATGGACCAAGAAAACATTTGGTTATCAATCTAAAGAAACGATGTCTAAAACAAAAGTCATATCAATATATTTATAAAACTATTAAGGGAAACCAAATATTCATTAAAGTTGTATTTCATATTTTCATTCACATCCTAGGACCCTAATATGAAAACACATGTTCAAAACTTTCAATTGAAGAACTATTTGAGATAAAGTTCATAAGAATAAATACCTTAATGAATGGACTTCAAAACAGTAAAATAATAACTTTCCTGAGAAAAGCCTTTCCACAATTTAAGCACAATTAACTGTATGCAAACAAAAAAGTGCTGAATTAATATTTCTAAGAACTGAATTAAAATATAATTTTTTAAAGTAGAATGTTCTTAGCTTTAAAGAGAGTAATATTCAAGCCACAACAAAATCAACAACTACCGCCAACATATTTGTGTGCTGTGTTAAAGCTAAAAATTACAAACATTAACTATAAATGAAGTATTTAAAGCATGTCATTGTTATAACATTTATGATGACAATGTAGAAAAATTTAGGATTTCTTCTGTATTGTCCATGGTACAAATGGCCCACTTGCTGTCAAGAATGGCCAATGCTACATTGTGAAAAACTGAGACTGGACTCTGGGATAGGAAACAGGGTTAAGAAGCTAAGTAATATATTTGTGTTTATGTGTACAGTTTTTTAAAAAAATTATTATGAAATACAAAAATATTGATAAGGTGTTTTTATTTTTTTATTTTTATTTTTTAAAGATTTTATTTATTTATTTGAGAGAGAGAGACACAAGCAGGGGGAGGGGAGAGGGAGAAGCAGGCTTCCCGCTGAGCAGGGAGCCCGATGTGGGGCTCGATCCCAGGACCCTGAGATCATGAACTGAGCCGAAGGCAGACGCTTAACGACCGAGCCACCCAGGCGCCCGATAAGGTGTTTTTAAATAATGAAGTATATTCAATGGCTTTAGCAAGTTGCTGAGAAAAGGAAATGAATAGTGGAAAAAAATTAAGATAATTCCTAGGCAGGTTAGTAGTATAACATGCATTGTATATAATGCAAGCCAGTTAGATGTACTGGGTGATTCTGGAGGAAATAGAGTTACAATTTCTTATTATTAAATACTTAGGTGGCTGAAATGTACAACAGTATCAATATGTGAAAAGGATTCAAAAGGGACCTAAGTGATAGTTCTCTGCATAGTTTATAGTTCTGAATAGTTTAGTTTTCACAATAGGAAATCCAGAAATAAATCCAGTATAAATTTGAAAATTCAATGTGTGACAAAAGCCATACATAAAGACAGGATTATTTAAGAAATGCTACTAGCATAGCTGGCTATCCATTGAATAGAACATAAAATTGTATCTTATTACCTTATTCCACATACAAAAATTAATTTGAGTTTAATTAAACATAGTCTAGAAAATCTAGGATACTACACGATATAGTCCAGGGATAGGTATGACTTTTTAAACTAAGCTAGAAACCCAAAAGTTATAAAAGAAATCACAGACACATTTTACCACATGAATGTATCTTTAGCTAAAGATACTAAATAGCAAGTCAAGAAAAAGATGAGAGAGTTGAAAAAACACTATGAAGACAGGACAGAGTGGTAACAGCTACCACAATTGAAAAGAAAGGATAAGCAATCAATATAAATAGGGATTTAGATAAGAGGTACTTTTGGTTGAAAAAGCAAGATGAATATCCACAGTGAAATTTGATGCTATTTTATAAAATAAATGGTTAAAAAAACTATGAAGAGTTCTGTGTGTGTGTGGAGAGAGAAGAAGAAAGAGAGCACACATGCACGTGTGTGTTACAGAACTATTCTTCTATTTATTTATTATTTATTTACGAAAGAGAGAGAGTGCGCGTGTACTGGGTGGGGAGGAGAAAAGGAAGAGGCAGAGAGAGAATCCCAAGCAGGCTCCAGGCTCAGTGTGGAGCCCATCACTGGGCTTAATCTCAGGACCCCGAGATCATGGCCTGAGCTGAAATCAAGAGTTGCATGCTTACCCAACTGCACCTCTAGAAATATTCTTTTAAGACTGTGTGATCATGCAGAAAAAAGTGCAGAAAGATACTAATTTTGTAAGGATATTTGTAGAGTCGTAATTAGAGGCAGGAGAGCCAAATTATGAAGGAATGGGGAAAAAAGCAAGAGAAAAGTCCTGTACTAAAATAGCTAGTATGCATAATCACATACCTACATTGTTATAAGATCATACACATGAAGAAACATTAAGAGAAGGGGACAGTGACCAAACTTGCCAGAGGAAATACCCAAGGAATTTATGTAAGTATTTGGATACTCTTCTGCTTATAGTCTCATAAAATGTAAACTGAAGTAGCCATAGAGGCCAAATATTATCATTCTGATGTGTGTATGTTTAGCTTGACGGTTATTAAAGGAACAGAGTTAGTTCAATAGGGTTTCACGGTTTACTCGAGAGGTCAGCAAACTTTCTGTAAAAAAACAGATAGTAAATATCCTAGGCTTTCTGGGCCCTATTGTCTCTATCACGACTAGTCAACTGTGCCACTGCAGGGTAAAAGCAGTCATAGGTGGTGATGGTTATTTTTAGGAGTTAACTTAGTGAATATAGAATATCAAGTTATTTAATCAAACACTAATTTAGGCATTGCTGTGAAGGTATTTTGTAAATGTGCTTAACATTTACAATATGTTGACTTTAAGTAAAGGAGATTTCCTTGGTAATATGATGGGCCTCATCTAATCAGCCTTGAGAGCAAAAACAGCTTTTCTGTAGAAGAAATTCTGCCTTAAGACTGTGCTATCCATTCCCACTGGAGTTTCTGGCCTTCTGGTCTACCCTACAAATTTCACTGTTAACAGCTCCTACAACTGTGTTAGCCAATTCTCTAGACACATAAATAAATAGGTAGTACTATTATGTACTATTTGTTCTGTTTCTCTGGCCAACCCTAATACATAGACAATACATAAACATAGCCTGCCTGTGTTCCAATAAAACTATTTACACTAATAGGCAGTAAACCAGATTTGGCCTGTATACCATATTTTTCCAACCCCTAGTATTATTAATATTAAAAGATAGCTGTTTTTATTTAAAACTATGTTTCAGGCAGTGTGAAATGTGCTTCACATATGGATTCCAGGTGCCTCATAAATTGGGAATTGCTTCTGATCATATATTCTAGAGTAGCTATATGAGCAAGAATGATATTCCTAGAACCAGTGAGTGCTTTTTTTTTTTAAGATTTTATTTATTTATTTGACAGAGAGAGAGCGAGAGAGCATAAGCAGGGGCAGCTGCTGGCAGAGGGAGGGAGAAGCAGGCTCCCTGCTGAGCAGTGAGCCCGATGTGGGGCTCGATCCCAGAACCCTGGGATCATGACCTGAGCCGAAGGCAGACGCTTAACCAACTGAGCCACCCAGGCACCCCGAACCAGTGAGTTCTTGATCATGAGCTTAGGTATAAGAAATCGTTTCTCAGGGGCTTGGGCTCCCTGCTTGGTGGAGAGCCTGCTTCTCCCTCTCCCTCTGCCTGCCACTCTGCCTACTTGCGTTCTCTCTCTCTCTGTCAAATAAGTAAATAAAATCTTTAAAAAAAAATAAAAAGAAAGGGTTTCTCAGAGAGGTGGGTTTTTTCCCCCCTTTTTTTCAGCGAGGGTTTTAA
The DNA here is from genome assembly GCF_054177405.1 of Leptonychotes weddellii. Classification (NCBI taxonomy): domain Eukaryota; kingdom Metazoa; phylum Chordata; class Mammalia; order Carnivora; family Phocidae; genus Leptonychotes; species Leptonychotes weddellii. Next base: position 65,345,773 of record NC_138371.1, on the reverse strand, counting down.
AATGGTATTCTCTTTACTTGTTTTTATATTGTTTCATCTATTAGCTTTGGGGATTGAAAATTATTGCAGCAGAAATCAACAGTGTCTTGGATGTTTATTTATTAAATGTGGTACCTTTTGATTAAACTCAAATTTTTAAAATTCCCTTCAATTAAGGGAAAAATTAAAATTCACAAAATCACTAAATCAGGGGTTTATCATTTTTGGAATGAAAGGAATTCTTTACATCAAAGATTTAAAGCACAGGATCTTTAAGTAAGAAGGAAGAGTCCTAGGGGTGCCTGGGTGGCTCAGTTGGTTAAATGTCTGCCTTCAGCTCAGGTCATGATCTCGAGGTCCTGAGTTGAGCCCCCCTTGGGGCTCCCTGCTCAGCAGGGAATCTGCTTCTCCCTTTCCCTCTGACCCTCCTCCCCGCTTGTACTCTGTCTCAAATAAATAAATAAATAAAATATATATATTTTTAAAGATTTTATTTATTTACTTGACAGAGAGAGAGACAGCGAGAGAGGGAACACAAGCAGGGGCAGTGGGAGAGGGAGAAGTAGGCCTCCCGCTTAACAGGGAGCCCAATGTGGGGCTCGATCCCAGGACCCTGGGATCATGACCTGAGCTGAAAGCAGACACTTAATGACTGAGCCACCCAGGCACCCCAAATAAATAAAATCTTTAAAAAAAAAAAAAAAAAGGATGAGTCCTCAATCTATTATTAAATAATATTACATATTTAAAATTATCTATTCCTTGGGCACTGAGTGGCTCAGTCGGTTAAGCATCCAACTCTTGGTTTCAGCTCAGGTCATGATCTCAGGGTCGTGAGATCAAGGCCTATGTCAGGCTCCGCTCAGCGTGGCATCTGCTCGGAACTCTCTCCCTCCCCATCCCCCATGTGTGTTCGCGCTCTCCCTCTCCCAAATAAATAAAATCTTAAAAAAATAGAATTACTCATAACCTGAAATAGTAGATCCCCAAATTGATTGATTCCACATGGTTTCCTTCTCCAGGGATTAATAAGATTCCCATTTAAGAAGAAATTGGTATCCTTTCTTTTCAACTCAGGGACCTCCCTATAACCACTCTTTTCTCATCCCCGGTATTACCTCCTGTTACTCAAAAGCTTAAGAAATAACCTACATTTAAAAATAATTTAATTTATAAAAAGCAAACATGACCATACTTTTTCAAGATCACATGGTTTATTCAAAGAGAAGAGTATCTATAAGATTGCCCTTACATAGAAAAGCATCTTAGGTTAGGTTGTAGAGTGACAAAAAAGTAAGAAAAATTGGAACTTTTAAATTCAATATCTGAAAGAGATCTCTAAGCTATCAGATAGTTGAAGAAATGTTTAACCACAAGAGGAAAGGGCTGTTATGGCCATGACCAAATGACAAATTTATAAAGTAGAAGGGGGAAATTAATAATAGTAAATAAGAGCCTAATGTAGAGAAGAAGCCAAGTTCAGAAATGGAAACTAATAGGAGTGGTGTGGGCAAGTGATGAACCAAGATATTTAGATATAAAAAGGTGTGTCAGAGTTGGTCATAAGGACAAAAAGTTTAGCAAAGGAAGGTCAATTAGGGGAATTTTGTGCAAAAAAGAAAATTATGGAATCTAAATTGGTCAAACAGTTCTGAATTCAAAAATTTTGCCTGTCAAATCATTTTGTACTGATTTTTAGTTCAGAAAACATAGTCACCATTGTAACCCATCTGTATCCACAATTCCTATCAAATTGTCTTTAACATAGGAAAATCTCAATGATTATTTGTTGATAGTGATAGTTACATGGAAACTCAAATCAGAGAAGGTATTTTAAAAAGACAATAACTAACCATTCTCAAGGAATAAAAACATAGTTATCAGCGATCTTTACCTAATTACTAGCATCACTAAGAAATTAGAGTCTGGAAGGTATGTTTAGCATAGAAAATTGGTGCCACACTCACCTCTGCTGATATCATCAGTTCTGGGTGGGGATGAAGCCATAATCTGCCAAAATCTGAACCATTCTTGCAGGGTTTGGGGGTTCTGTAGAGAAGTTAGTGCTACCAGGTCTGACTGCCATAGCTCAGGAAAATGGTGCAGTCATTCCTCTTAGCGTAGAAAATACTTGAGAAGATGTTTAAGGGACCTATAAAATATTAAGCCCCAGAAACACAGTATTAGCAGTGGTTTAGACATGGAATACAATAGGTAAGTTATGGAATGCTTACGATGTTCCAGGAACTGATGCATTATCTCATTTAATCCTTTCAGCAATCCTATAGGATACAGGTATTGTTATTAAACCCCGTTTTACAGAAACAGGTTTTAGCAAGGTTAAGGAATTGCTCAAGACAAGAAAGGTAGTAAGATAAGAGGCAGAACTAGGATTTATACTCATGCAATCTGGTGCTTCAGTTGTGTATATCAATAGCCACAATGCTAGAGGTATATTCAAACAGGCTGAGAAAAAAATGTGTTCCCTAAAAAGGGCAAATTAATTTCCTCTAAAGTAATGTGTTCACTGTATCCCATACCAGGTGCTCTTTAACTCACATCCTAAAAACATAGACTGGCATTTACCTGACAACTTTAAATAATAATAAACTTTAAATCTTTAAAATTTATAATATTTTACACTTTATTTATAATAGTGAAGCACAGACAATCTGTTAATCTCCCAGAGTGAAATGGGATAAGTGATAGTGCATTCCCTTCAGATGAAATGACAAAAAAATACATATAAACCTCATACTTCATTAATTGGAATTATTTGAATCCAATGCATTGCTTCAAACCTAATAAAATAAGTCACTTTAAAAATCAGGTGCCGTGAGTAAGCCTACAAGTTTCAAAAACTTATCTTCACCGGTAAAGAATTTTTATGTTTGATAAATTATTCAAAATACGCACATTATCACCTGAATCCACGTAATATCTAAATCCACATAAATTGTGGCTTTCTTCTCTAACTTACTCCCTTTTATTTTTTACTAATCATTTACATATTAAGCTTACCACATCTACAGGTTTTTGAAAGTTTCGCCTAATTTTCACCAGACCATTTACCTCACAATTTTCTTCCCTCTAAGTGAATTTTTCCTGCCAAATATGTAGCTACACTATCAAAGATCAGTATCACGATTTTAAAAGACATAACTGTAAAAGTATACCACCACCAAGACTGAATGACCACCAAGAAGGAACGGTCCCGGAGAAACCGGCTCCTACCCTGAAAGGGGTAGGGCTCGCGGACCACAAACAGGGCGGGCAGGGAGCGGGAGGAGGGGAGGTCGGAAGAGGCAGTGCTTGATTCAAGTCAATAAACATTCGCTGCGCCACTTACCAAGGGCCAAAAAAAAAGAAAAAGGAAAAAGAAAAAAAATAGCTGGGCAGTATTTCAAGCAGTGGGTCCTGCAGGCTTACGGGAGGGGGCAAGAGCCTATGGCGGGGACTCAGGCGCCGGAGAGCTGTAGGGCTGGATCAGAGCCTCTCGCCAGGCAGGCGAGGGCGGCCAAGTAAGGCCAGGCCTCTAGCGCCCCGCTCCCGGCGTCCGCACCCTCGCTGGCCCAGCCGCCAGGCCGCCAGACGACCAGCCGCAGCTGCTTACCGGTGGCGCCTTGCTGCCTCCCCGGGGGCAGCCCTTCAACGGTTGCCGCAGTCAGAGCACCACCCCGCGGTAGGGTACGTCGAGCCCGCCCGCAGCTCTCGGGTCCCCGCAGGACCGCCCCTCTCGCGAGAAGTCGGTGGGGGGAGTCCGTGAAGTGGGGGGAGGAGAAGAAGGGAGGGGCTTTTAACGGGTGGCGGCTGGTTCTGCGCCGGATCCGGGAGAGGGGCGGGCGCCATTGTGCTTCTCTGCGGACTGCTCTGCCTCAATTAGGGGCCTAGAACTCGGAGGAGGAAGGCGGTGGTGTGGCCGCTACGAGCAGGACGCGCCTTGTTCAGTGCCAGCTCGGGAGCAGGGGTAATAAGCTGCGGCGCTCGGGCTTCTCCCTCTCGGGGAGTTGGTTCTAACCAAGGCCGCGTGGGGGAGGGGAGGAAACGAAGTGCAGGCCTGGGGACGCGGAGGCTGCTTCCCTCGTCTTTAGTTGGGGCGGAGGAGTGTGATCCGCACCGCGGTTATGAAGGGCGGCCGGGCGCAGGCCTCCGCCGGTGGCCTTTCGTCTGGTGGTGGAGTTTGTGACGGGTAGACAGGCAGATTGTACGTCTTCTTTATGGACGTGTGGTCGGCGAGGGCGAGGGGCTTGGGTCCTACTTTGGCCTTTGGCGGCCTCCTCTTGAATGAGGGTAAGGAGGATCCTCTGGAGCTCTACGGACGGGGAGTGTCACGAGTGAAGTATTTAGTGAGCGCCGTGTAGAAGGCGGGGAGGGTTGGGACTCCGCCAACCCGGTCTCCATTTGAAGGGTCTTTGCCAGCCCTTTAATTGCGGTGAAGATTTGCTCATTGATCGCTCCATTTCTTGAATATCGTGATACTTCGGGAGTTGTTTTGTATCGTGGGAAATTGTATGTTCTTCAAATTGAAATAGTTGATGATAGATATATATAAAACCTGTTGGCATAAGAAGTGAAAATAATGGAAGGTACCAGTTGTAGAATATTCCCTCATCTTGATGGAACTGCGTAGTGACGATGAACATGTATGAAGAAGCACCATAAAATACTACAGTTAATATTTTTTTTTCTACGTACACATGTAGATAGTAATAAATGGGGAAAATCTGTCCTGGAAATGGATTCGTCACGACTAGTGTCGTTTGGCACTACTGAGAGTAAAAGTGCCGAAGTGAAATTGAATTTAGTAAAAGATTTTTTTTTTTAATTTTGTAGGACTTTTTAGTTCTTTTTGTAAAAATTATTTTAAACCTCCCCGTACTCCCTTCTCTCCTTTCTATCTAGAGCTAAGTAAGATTAAAAATGAATTTTTGATTTAAAAACCAAACGGTGTACTTTTGTTAACAAGGCAAACACATGGTGTAACTAGATTTTTTTCATGAGATAAACATTTTGTTTCAGGAATGGGGGTCAGTATTTCATTTACAGCTCTACAGCCTCTTGTGAAACAGTTGTGGTGTATGAGGCATTTAGAGTCAGGAGATCTGGGTTTGAGTCTTAATTTTGCCATAATTATTTAACCTTTTCAGATTTCCTTGGACACATAGCAGTTTTCCTTGAGTTGAGGTGAGGATTAAATTAGATGAGGTAGCTGGTAGTAGTCAACACCTAGGGGATGTAATACTCTGGGAGTGAATTTTTAATGGATATAAACAATTGGAATTGATACCTGAAGTCCAGTTGTTTATATTCTGGTCAGAATGACCTTAAAATTTTATTCTGCCTGTAATATCCCCTTCCCTCCAATAATGTATTTATGTAAGTTCCATACTACAAATGTTTTTAGATAAGAACTTTTTACAACTTTTCCTTTGCTCTCTAAATTATGCCACAGATGTAAGCATGTGGGTATGCATAGTCTTGTCTTTTTTCCAAAGTTGCATACAGGGTCAGATGTCTTGAATAAGAATGATTAAAAATTTCTACTTACTTAAATACAGGTGATGATTCTTTGCTACGCTGGCAAGAGAGCTTATTTTCCAAGATAAAGCACAAAGATTCCCTTATATAGACATGCACATATGTTCTACATGAAGATGTCAGATAATTAACTGAGACGTCATCCATGGCACTCATACAGCCAATTTTTAATGAGTTCCATATCCATTTCATACAACTCTTCATCTCTCATGTTCAAGAGTTGCCCATGTTTTACTATTTTAGGAAAATAATAGTGCAAAATTATCAAATTATGCATAACATTTTTGATAATTTGTTATTCGTTGTATTTTGGCTACTAGACCAGGGCTTCACATTACAAGAATGAGCTTTACACAGCATCCACCTTCCACAACTCACAGTTTAGTCATGAGACTAATGTATAAACTACTGCTGTTACCTTGGTGTAAGAACATAGTAGTACTGTGGGAGCACAAAGGAGGGGTGTTTAATCTTTGGGGAAATTTTTTACAGGAAGTATTGCTTGAACTGAGATGTGAAGATGACTAGCAGTTTGATAAGGAAATTGCAGAGTCATGGTATCGTATTTTGTTTTAGGAATGGACAATTTGTTCCCATAGCTGCAAAAAATTGAGTGGAAGGTGACATGAAAGACCTCCTGTTTTAGAAAGTGCTCTGTGCTGTTGGGAATGGAGAGCTATTGTGTCCCTAAGCCCAGTAAAAATGATTTTTAGATTACCTTTACTGACAGCATCCTTCTGTTACTGCAGATAATTAAGTGCCAGTAATAAAGAACAGTGGGAAATGTATAAGTGGAATGCAGAGTGAAATGCTTGGATCAAACCTTATTTTTAACCAATAAATTAAACTGAACTAATGACCCTTTTAACTCTTAAATGTAACAGGATTAACAACTGATCACAGTAGGATTACAATGTAAAATGAGTAAGATTTTGAATTCCTTGTAAGAGCTCTTTGAAACCAGTAAAGCAAAATTCTGTTGTAATGAAATAATTTATCTTCTCACAAATCATTATTTCATAGAAACTCTATCTTTAATACAGTTGCTAATAGTAAGATGAACCCAAGGGTGGGTATAAAATTCTAATTTGAGAGTTGGCTGGGGTTTAATTTTCAATGATCTTAACTTTTCTATCCTGGTCTGAACTCATGTGGTCAAAACTGGTTTTTCTTGCTCTCAAATATATTTCTCAGTGGCTCTACCAGTTAAACTACATAAGTTGAACATCTGGTTTTGAAATCACCTACTGCTCTACACCCAGTTTTGTCAACAGCTTTAGAAGAGGGCAAATTTTGAACCTTAAAGCTAGGTTCTTACCTTTTACTAGGATCGTTGCACTCCATTGTAATGTGTTTCTCACCTTTCAGGAAAAAAACCCTAAAATGGTGTCCACTCTGAATGAAGATTGAAACTTGACATTTACAGATTAAATATACTTCAGAGAAGAACATATTGTCTTTTAAAGTAGTGTAGACTTAATAGTCATATTTTCTCTTGAAGATGTTAGACATTTTTCTAATTATTATTTAAGGCATGGGTATATCTTTGTATCTTAAATAGCTGTCATCTAAAAACCCAGAGGCAGTTATTTAGAAGACTTTCTGTTGTGACCATGCACAGCTTGCATATCTCCAGGTTCACTGGGATCAATAAAACACTAGCATTTCCCATTTAAAATATATATCTATTTTTTTCTCTCAGAAGCAGGTTTTTTTTTTTTTTTAAAGAGAGAGAGGGGGACAGATCAAGAAACAGATTTTTTTTTTAATTTATTTGAGAGAGAGAGAATGAGAGAGAGCAAGCACATGAGAGGGGGGAGGGTCAGAGGGAGAAGCAGACTCCCTGCAGAGCAGGGAGCCCGATGCGGAACTCGATCCCGGGACTCCAGGATCATGACCTGAGCCGAAGGCAGTCGCTTAACCAACTGAGCCACCCAGGCGCCCTGGAAGCAGGTTTTTTAAAGAAAAGAAATAGAGGTAAATAATGGAATCATGTTTGCACTTCCAGAAGACTAGTGGCTATTAAAGTACATAGGTATTTTGTGTGATAACTCTGGCCGTCATGCCGTGAATTTATTGTATAGTAATATTGTGCTCTTGATAATTCACTAACTGCAATTCCACTAGATGTTTAAGACAAATTCTAAATTAGACCCTGAAATAGAATCAGATTTTTCATAGAAACTGGGTACATAATAATAATTATAGCAAAATTAAAATTAGGATGAGTTATGAAACTTTATTGCTGCATAGGAGACCACCTCAGAACCTAGTGGATTAAAACTGCTGTTTACTATTACAGTTCTGTGTACCTGTTGAGCAGTTCTGTTGGTTTTGCCAGGGTTCACTAATGCACCAGCATTCAGCTTTGGGATTTCTCAGACTGGAAGGTCCAAGATGGCATTACTCACATGTCTGATAGTTGGTATTGGTTGATATTTAGGCCTTGCTTCATGTGGCCTAATGACATGGGGGTCCCAAGACAGCATTCCAAGAGAGTGAAAGTGGAAGTTGTAAGACTTTTACAGCTTTGCAGATCATATAATGTCACTTAACACTGCATTCTCTTAGTCAAAGTAAATGTCACAAGACTAACCCATATTCAAGGGGTGGGGAAAATCAGATTTTACCTCCAGCAACATCGCAATATAAAGAGGTATGCGTACTTGGATGGGAGGGATTTGGAGCCATGTTCTATAATATACCACAAGTTGCTTAGAATAGTTTAAGTACAGGCACTTTAAAAGATGTCATGATTGGGATTTTCTTTAAAATAGAGGATGGTAAAACAGACTATAAGGTAAGTCAGGTGTTGATAATTGTTGGAGACTAGATTGGTACATGGAGGTTTACTACTGTCTCTAGCGTATGTTTGAAATTTTTTATAGTAAATTTTTTAAGGCATACTCAGGTATTTGAAACATTCTGTGAGAAGTTTTAACCTTATCTTCTACTGAATATTTACTAGAATAGTACATTTTTGCTTAGTACTTATTTCTTTTGTGGTATGTAGATACTAAAAGAGGGTAGACCAGTAGTACTTCAATTTAGGGAATTATTCTTAGAAGTTCTTTATAGATTTTATTAGAAGTTATTAAACATGTCTTTTCATTTGCAAATAACTGTTTCCCTTAATTATAAAAGGAAGACCAAGTACATTAAAGAAATTTTGGAAAACTGAATATAAAGCAGAAAACAGAACCCAACCAGAGATAACAATAAAATGTTAATAATGCTTATTTTTCCCAGTGTTTATGCATATACTTATATAGGCAAGGTATTTTTTTAGATAGTAATTATCCTCCTGTAATAAATCTGAATGACTTTAAAAAGTCTTTTTATTATGTGCTAAAGACAATTTTTTTAAAAGATTTTATTTATTTTAGAGAGGGAGGGAGAGAGAGCAGGGGCGGGGGGGGTGGCAGAGGGAGAGGGACAAGCAGACTTCGTGCTTAGTGCAGAGCCGAATGTGGGGTTCAGTTCCAGGACCCTGAGATCATGACCCAAGCTGAAATCAAGAGTCGAATGCTAAACTGACTGAGCCACCCGGGCACAAAAAGATAAATTTCAAGTAATGAAAAAGCCAAGAGAATATCTACTAAGCTGTATGAAACTTTTTAATAGTGATAGCATTGCTTAATAGTAGCGAGTATTTGCTGAATACGTAGTATGTGCCAGCAAAGTTCAAAATATACCTTGGAAGTTGGTACTATTATCCCCATTTTGTAGGCAAATAAATATTGGAGAAATTAAGCCTAGGGTCACACCAAGTAAAGGACCGATCTCATAGCTTGCGTTCTTAACTGTCATTTCTGCAAATGGTTAGAAATTGGCTGCTGTGCCAAAAATTGGGCAATGCTTAATTTACCTTGCCTGGCCTCAGTTTCATATTTATTTCTATCTTTATTAATTAAATTAATTAAATAAAGGGAAAGTCTTAGGTGTGGGCCATACTGTTTGTTAGTGTAGATGGGCCTGAGGCCTTTTTTGGTAGTCTAGTTATTTGGTTTATGACTACTGTGATTCTTGACAGATCCTGAAGAACACTGTTATTGTAAGTAATGGAACAGAGTGGTCTAGAGAGTGATGGGAAAGGATACATGTTATTTGAGAGATCCCTTTATAAGCAGAATCCGCAAAAAACTTTTTAACATTATGCTGTCATTTTTCTGATCTTAGGAATTAATAAGCTTTCTAAATTTGGTAATCAGAAATCCAAGTCATACTTGGTAAACAATTTGTGGTAGTGCTCAAAGAAAGCTTTATTGTTAAGTAGGGAAATAGGTAAAACTTCTTTGGTCTTGAGAGTTTTCTGATACTGCCAGAAGCTTTTCAGTTCACTTTTTCATTGTGCCCCAAATTCTACTCATTAGGCATAACCAGTGGAGAGGGAGCACTTAGGCTGACCATATAGAAAGTACAGTGAAATCAGAAGGCATGGAGGTAGCATATGTGTATGGGGAGAAGTAAATGGATCAGTGTAAGTGATTGAAAATCTGTTACCACCTCAGCTTGCTATCCTCTGTGTTTCAAAACTATTTCCACCATGCTTCTAGTCCTCCTCTGTGTACTTCACACTATTCATTTCTTTAAAACTCATCCAGTGCTTTTTTGTTTTCTACTCTGCGAACCCTGCCAAAAAAGAAAAAAGATTTGGTTTTCATCAGTATCCTGAATAATTCCCCCCCCCCAAAGAATTCTTTTTCGACCTATTGAATCTGCTTGCTTTTTTTTTTTTTTTTAAGCTTTTATTTATTTATTTGAGAGAGAGAGAGCAGGAGCAGGAGGGAGAGGCAGAGGGAGAAGCAGGCTCGCCACTGAGCAGGGAGCCCAATGCAGAACTCGATTCTAGGACCCTGGAATCATGACCTGAGCCGAAGGCAGACACTTAAGCCCAATGCAGAACTCGATTCCAGGACCCTGAAATCATGACCTGAGCCGAAGGCAGACACTTGAGCCACCCAGGCATCCCAAATCTGCTTTCTATCTATTTACTTTTGGACCCTCATTAATTTGCCTTGGAGCCAGTATGTTTCTTCTTAATAACTTGTCCTTAGTTGGGGACAAACTCAGGGGATTTTTTTGTTTGTTTTTAGCTGTTGGTATTTCAAAATCTTTAGTAGTTTCTGAGCCTATAGCCTGTAGCATTTGATTGTTCCCTATTATTCCACAAAGGTAGTAAAATTAATTACTAACTTTCAGTATTGTAAGAAATGCAGGAAGATGTATACGAATCTATTATAAAGTTAGGCAAAACTAGATAAATGTTTCATCTTTGAAAGCTCTGTTTGTCAGGAATATAATTTCTGGGGTACTAGGGAGAAAAATAATATACAAATTACTGGTGGTAAAAAACTTCAAAACCATTGCCTTGTTAAAGTACAAACTCCTGAGCAAAGGACACAAGATTGCCTTTATAATATGGGTCTGATTTTACGTAGTCATTCCCTTCAGAGACTTGTGTTCCTCTCTCCCCTTCCATACCTTCAGTTTCACTCTGACACTCAAATTATTTTCTATTTTCCAGTTCTTCAACATGTTTTAGCATTTTTATGCCTTATTTCTCTTTTTCTATGTTTATTCTCCAAAGGTCAACTCAGTTGTTAACCTCCTCTGAAGTCTTTCTCATCTGGAACTTTTGGCTATTCCCAGTCAGTGCTCCCATGGCATTTTCAGGTTTTTGTTGTTTTTAAATACAGTTTTCAGTGTGGTGTGAGTGTCTGATCTAGAAATTGGTGTAATTGCTAATTCTCTTTGGTAATTATTCTTGTTGTGCTTCCTGACTCTGATCCTTTTGTCAGTTTTGAAAAAATTTCACCCAATATCTCTTCAATGTTTTTCTCTGCCCTGGTCCTTTCCTTGTGTAAATCCAACTAAGTGTACAGTAGATTTCCTTACTCCTCTTTCGGTGTCTCTTAAACTCTCCCTTCTATACTTATCATCATCTGTTTTTCCATGCTTCATTCTGGATAATTTTCTTTTAGCCTTTTTGCCTAGTTCTTTAGTTTTGCTTACTTTATTGTTAAATGCACCAGTTTTCCACTTTGCTAACATTGGGGCCATATTCATCTGATTCTGCTGACTCTTACTTCTTGGCAGTGTGTTAATTTTTTTTCTTATATTTTTGTGTGTCTTGTAATTTTTGGTTAAATGCCAAACAATGTAAGTTAAAAAAAAAAAAGTGGAAATTGAGATAAATAATATTTAAGCCTGGATATGGACATACTCTACTTCTGTCAGGCTGTTAGTGTAATGGGTTGAGTTGGTTTAGTCTATAGTTGAGCCAGGCTTGAACTTTATCATCACTTTATTTACCTTCAGAGTTTTTCAGTAGTAGACTGCTCTTACATAGTGCTTGGTGTGAGGCCTGGGATACTGGAGGATTTCTTTTAGTATTCTTTCACTATCCTCAACTTCCTGCAGGCCCTGCACATCTGTATCATAAAGCGGTCTCTCTCTCTCTTTCAGGCTGTTGTAACTCTCTCAGCAGTAGGCTGCCTTTGTTTCTTATTTGAAGCAAAGCTCATGGTAAAAGGGGGTGTTCTTAGTTCTGTATATCTTTCTCTAGTCAGGAGGCTCTCTGTGCCTGGTCCTCAGAGGTGGGCTGTCTCAAAATTTCTGTTCTTCTCTCTGCCTCCTAGAGTCCAGAGGGCATGCAGACCCCTGCCATGCCCCCCCAACCCTCCTGCACCCCCAAAGCAACTGATCTCTGCCTTGTATTGATGGGAGATCTTGGACAAGCAGGTTTCATAGTCCTGCAAGTGGCCACAGACCTTTGCCTTGTATTGGTGTAGAATCTGTGCTGGAAGTGGTTTTCATACCCCCTTTCCTAGCCACAACCAATCCCACCTTGTACTCCTGCAGGATCTGGAGCATGGATGACCTTCTTCAGGTTCTCTCTTAAGCATAGGCAGGCTCTGTGTGGTCATAACTATAGAGAATGAGACTTTCAGCTCTCCTGTTTGTCCTCATTCTTATGAGCTCTCAATGGAGGCTTTTGGAAAAGACTCACCTTGTGTCGAGGCTCCCAGAGTTTCTAAACTGTCTCACACAAGCAGATGTTTATTTTTAGATATTTAAGAATTTGATAAATTTCGGCTGTTTCTTATCAGCCTTTTTGTGGCCACCTTTGTTTTATTTCTTCTTGTGGAGGGGCTTACCATTCTTTGTTGTTCAACTCGTAGCCTCAGCTCTGGTGCACTTGAGAAAAGTGATTTAATAGATTATCTGGCTCATTCTTGTTATGTTAGGAATTAGAGTGATGCTCTCTTATATTTTTCTATGCATTAAGCAGTGAGGGAATATTTAAGCACAATTTTTTTGTTTTATTTTGCTTGAAAATACTCAAGCAGAGACAAGTTGGGAGACTAGTAAAATCAGTATCCACATAACCATGCTTTATGCATGTCCTGGGCTTTGATTTCTTCCACAGGACTGGTAAAATGAAAATTTAAACTTTCTAGAAATTGCAAATGCTCCCAGGGCAGAAGTGGCTTTTGTGTTTTCGTATCTCTTTGGAATCCCATTTTCACTTCATTACATATCCTTATTGTCTTGTCAAGCCTCCATTGCTTTTAAGAGGATGCTTTTTATATTTTAATCTAACATTTTTCATTGTTTTGAGGAAGGATTGCTTTGAGTAATCTGCTATCAAGAACTTCAGATTCTCTTCTATAGTGTTTTGTATATCTCTGCTATTATACTTGTATCACAGTTATTTTTGTACTTACTTATTTTTATTCCACTCCCTCTGCCCCTGAAATATGAGTTTCAGGAAATAGGTTTTATTATTATATTTCTGGAATTTAGCACCCTACCTGGTATATTGAAAGTACTCAGTAACTTTTTTTTTTTTTTTTAAGATTTTACTTATTTATTTGACAGAGACAGAGAAAGCGACAGCAGGAACACAAACGGGGAGTGGGAGAGGGAGTGGGAGAGGGTGAAGCAGGCTTCTCGCTGAGCAGGAAGCCCGATGCGGGGCTTGATCCCAGGACCGTGGGATCTTGACCTGAGCTGAAGGCAGACGCTTAACAACTGAGCCACCCAAAAGTACTCAGTAACTTTTAGGGGTTTTTTTGTTTGTTTGGTTTGGTTTGGTTTTTTTGGTGGCAGTTGGAAATTAGATGGAAATAGTAGGTTAGAGTTCTGGATGCTGGGCTAAAGAATTTAGACCTCCTTTCTAGTAAGGTACTAGAAAAAAAAAATTTGATTGGAAATGTCACCATTACTAGTAGAATGAAATACAAAAGATGAAAATGTGAGTTCACTTTAGATAGAGCCAAGCATGGTATTATTAGAGACTGACTTTGTTGGTTTACCCAGAGTGGCCCTGGTAATCCAAGTAAAGTCTTGCTGAAAACATTGTAAAATTCAATTTTAATTTGTTTGTTTTCCAGTGTGAGTTGTGAGATAGTTTCTCAGTTGCATTTAACATGTGATTATGAGTTTTTGATAATTTTCAGATAATATCAGGCACAGAATTACAGAATTTTACATGTCAGGTGATGATACAGAATTTCTTTAGGCTTTTTATCTGAACTGAGAGGAGGTTTAAGGCAAGATTATTTCCACAGAATAGATTTGAATTGTGCTGTTACACTTTTTTTTTTTTTTTGTCTAAAGATCCTTTATAATGTTCAGCAGGTAACTGGAAAACATGAACTTAGTTTGAAGAGCTCTTCAGAGTTTCTTAGGAAGCCCAGCAGAATGAAATTACCTTTAGAGGGGGAAAAAAAGCCAATTTTCCTAGTAGCTAACAAGTCACAGGTTTATGAGATGAACAGACTACATAAATTGTAGAGTTGGTATGAATGTATCTATTTTCCATTCCTCTTGCTTATGTCCGTCATTATTAAAATGCCTCAAAAGTGAGGAGGGTATACTGAACAGGGTGAAATCACAACCAGTTAGGTAAACTAGCAGTTAAATATCTGCTCCAGAGAATCTTCACCCAAGTGATCTCATTTCCAACGCTGAAAAGTTCACTAAAAGTCTCAAATACTGATCAAAAGATTTTTGTCGCTCATTTTCTTTTTTCTGCATTCAAACCAAGTCTGGAGAATGGAAAATCAGCCCCTTGGAGCTGGTAGTGCCTCAGCTTATTCAGATACGTTGATAAGAAACATGAACAGATAATTCACGTGGACCCGTGATGCCTAGGACTTGCATGAGGCTTAAACAGAGTACAAATTAAGTGTGCTGTGGAAATTTCATAACAATCATGAATGCTGTGTACAACTTGAGTGGAAAGGCATGGCAAATAGTCACATATCCTTTCTGCTCAAGCTCATGCTCCACTGTCCTATCTGACTTATAAAACACAGGTTTAGGGGCGCCTGTGTGGCTCAGTTGGTTAAGCATCCAACTCTTGATTTCGGCTCATGAGTTGGGTACACGCACTGAGCATGGAGGCTGCTTAAGATTCTCTCTCTCCCTCTCCCTTTTCCCCCACCACCCCCAAAAGAAAACACAAGTTCAAGGATGAAATTACCAAGAATTTCAAGATGTCAGGAGCAGAGCTTTCAGTCAAGTGCAGCATCTTGTACTTCTGCATATGTCATATACCTGTGAAGCCAGCCCTTGGTGGTAATGTTCATCTAATTACCAAACAGCTGTCTAACAGGAATCAAATCTAAAGAAATTTAGATTTAAAGACGTACAGTGTTAGAAAAACTGAGAGACTATTATACTGACCATTGAGGAAAGATTGTACTTAGGAACTTTTTTGTGCTGTACTCTAAGTCTTGGTTAAAAGTATTGAACTTCAAATACCTTTTTCTGATAGTTTGTTCTTGCTTATACTTTTCTGTTACAGCACTTACAACAATTCAAGTTACATGATTATTTGTGTGCTTTGTTCTCTACCTAACTACATGTTCATAGTCACTGTCTCAGTGCTTACATTCAACGTCCTCATCTCCTCATCTTGTTCAGTATTAATGTGCCTAGCACACACTAAATATCTAGGCTTGAAAAGATGCCTCCGTAGTACTCTGTAAGTGGTCTGGTAGCAGTCTTTCAAGGACTGCACATTTTATTTTTTTTCTACATTTTTCTGTGCTTTTGACCTACAACTTATGCAACCAAATTATGTAAGTTTTCTGGTTAACACCTACATTGTCAGAATTCAATCAATTTATGTAGAGGAGTTGCCAAAAATAGTTTCATAGAGTATAAATTCTATATCTCAGAGGACTCTGCCTCTTTGCCTTCTCCCAAGAGATTTGTTTTGAGCAGATTTCCTACTAGGTTAGTTTCATTTTGCAAGTAAGTCTGCAAGTAAGAATTGAGTATAAATACAAAGTAAACTATAAGGTATGATTAAGAAGCATAATTGTTGTTATAGAACCATGTGTAAGCCTATATCTCTTAAAAAAACATTTTGTTTTTCTGTTAATATCCTCATCACAAATACACAGTTTTTTTTATAGTCCTTTGTTTAGTATTTATATAGCCATCTTAATAAAATGATGAACCTGCTACTTGTTAAATCATTTATGGGTTTTTGCATGTCAGTATTTAACCATTGATATTCTTGTTACTAATGTATACCTTCTTTGAATGTCCAATTCATAATTATTATTATTATTTTTTTTAAAGATTTTATTTATTTGACAGAGAGAGACACAGCGAGAGAGGGAACACAAGCAGGGGGAGTGGGAGAGGGAGAAGCAGGCTTCCCGCCGAGCAGGGAGCCCGATGCGGGGCTTGATCCCAGGACCCTAGGATCATGACCTGAGCCGAAGGCAGACGCTTAGCAGCTGAGCCACCCAGGAGCCCCATAATTATTTTTAATAAAATTTTATATGGATGTAGTGTAAATGGTTTATAAAAGCTGAAGATAGGCGCCTGGATGGCTTGTAGTTTAGGCGACTGACTCTTGATTTTGGCTCAGGTCATGATCTCAGGGTCCTGGTATAGAGCCCTGCATCTCGCTTTGCTCAGTGGGGAGTCTGCTTTGGGATATTCTCTCCCTCTGCCCCTGACCCTGCTTGCTCACTCTCTTTCTCTAAAATAAATAAATCTTAAAAAAAAAAAAAAAAGCTAGAAGGTAGAAAAGATTTATGTTAGGCAACTGTATGCTTTATCATCCAAACCAGGCCACTTTTAAGAGACAACCCAAGGACTATTAATAATTGTCCTGGGATAATGAGCAGGAATTACGACTTTTCTGGAGATTCTAGACAAACCAGGAAATATGGTCATCCTATTTTAAAAAGGAAAAGAGGAGTACTTTGCCCCACCCTTCATTTCCAGTCTCTTTCCAAAGGCAGTTACCCTCAACTTTTTAGCTGTTCTGGGATTTACCTTCACTTTTTTTTTTTTTTTAAAGATTTTATTTTTTTGACAGAGACACAGCGAGAGAGGGAACACAAGCAGGGGGAGTGGGAGTGGGAGAGGGAGAAGCAGGCTTCCCGCTGAGCAGGGAGCATGATACGGGGGCTCGATCCCAGGACCCTGGGATCATGACCTGAGCCGAAGGCAGATGCTTAACGACTGAGCCACCCAGGCGCCCCTACCTTCACATTCCTGAAGAATGTTTATACTGTTTAGTGATTTTTCCTATGTATTTTCCTTATTCACCCTTGTCTTCACTTCCCCAGTCACCTCCATCCCATACATGTTTGTAGCAAAATTGTTGATTCAATACCTTATGTTTACATTATTATAAATAATTAATATTCACCCAAGTTTCACCCAAACACTCCTCCCTTTTTTTTTTTTTTAAGATTTTATTTATTTATTTGACAGATACACAGCGAGAGAGGGAACACAAGTAGGGGGAGTGGGAGAGGGAGAAGCAAAGCAGGCTCCCGCTGAGCAGGGAGCCCTATGCGGGGCTCGATCCCAGGACCCTGGGATCATGACCTGAGCTGAAAGCAGAGGCTTAAGGACTGAGCCACCCAGGCACCCCGAAACACCCCCTTTCTTGAACAATAACTGATAATGGAGGAAATTTAATTGCCGTTTGTTCTTTGTACTTAGCAATTTTTCTTACCCAGTTGTATCATGGTCTGTGCCATATATGCCAAAATAAATAGTTTCCATATGCCCCACCTCCTCCCCTCTGAACTTTGCTTCCATTATCTGCAATCCTGCTCTGGTCTGGATCCTATGCTTCCTACATACCTTTGGAACTATTTCTTGGGTTCTGTGTCTAAACTTTCCTTTTTTAACAGTTTCCTGGGTTCCATGTCTGTTTCTTTCATTCTTTACACTCTCATTTTCATTGGACATACTCTTCATTTATCTTCCTTTGATATTTGTCTTGTTTTTTGAAGTTTTTAAAAGATCTTGCATGTCTGAAAACGGGTCCCTATTCTCCACCTCACATTTAATTGCTAGATTGGAATTCAAGGGTAAGCATTTTTCTCAGTACTACAGGCACTGCTTCATTGTCTTAAGATTTTTTAAAGTTGTAATTAAGAAGCCAGTACAGGATCTTCTCTTCATTTTTGGTGTTCTAAAATTTCAATATGATAAATTGTGCTTAGTGTTGGTCTTTTTTTCTTTGATCCTGCTGGGTACTCTAAAGCCCTTTCAATGTGGAGATTTGTATCCTTCAGTTCTAGAAAGGTTCTTTTATTTCTTTGGTAGTTTTCTTTCCATTTTCTTTCTTCTCTCTTTATTAATCATAGCTAAAGTAAGATGATAATTCCCTTGGTTAATTCTATTTTAAAGTTGTAGTTTCTATTTCTGAGAGGTTTCCTCAATTTATTCCCAGTAATTATGTTGAATTATTCATTTCATTGTATCACAGTTTTAAAAAAGTGTATCCCATTTTGAATGTCCACAAATTCTTTATTATACTCCAGTTTCCCTGTTTATGAATGGATGTCTTTTGATCTCTTTGAGAGTAGTAGTTAGCTATTTTCCCCAATTTTTCTTTTAAGTTCCTTTTTGGGGGGGGGTTATCCTGGTCTTTCATATCAGAGGGTTTCATTGGATACTTAGTAATCCTTAATGTTTATCTGTTTGAAGGAAACACTAAAAAAACTGATTAGAAAACTTGATGACTAGTGGACTTTGCTGTGGGGTAGGATGTTCAGCAGACTAGCTTGGTAATTGGGAGCAGTCCAAATGTCAGTATCAGAAATCTTATCTCTGGTGTTTTGTTTGGTGATCCAAGAGTAAAATCCCTTAATTTTATGGCAACATTGTAGAAATAGGACTGGGAAAAGTTCTCAGGTCTCAGCATTGAGCATATAGATTTTATTTTTTACACTTAACCCTGCAGATTTGATTGTATACTTGGGTGGGATGGATTGCCTCTGAAATCCTTATTGTTGAGAGAATAAATACTTTCTAAGAATGAAGCTAGGGGAAGAATTTGGGGTTTTACTGCTTCAACTACAGATTTGATTTTAAGCCACGCATCTTCTCTTTTATGGTATCTTGTACCTTCAGGTCATGGTTCTTTTTCATGTGCTAAAGCTTCTAGTTTCTACCTCTTTCTAAGGGCCTAGGGTGTAGTTTTATCTTCTCTGCTTAATTATTGTGCCTTTACTCCTTTGGATTTTCCAAATACACATTGAAATCTGTTGCCTTCTGTGGCCCCTTTGGATTCATTTACTGTTGTCTTTTTTTTTTTTAAAGATTTTATTTATTTATCTGACAGAGATACTCAGCGAGAGAGGGAACACAAGCAGGGGGAGCGGGAGAGGGAGAAGCAGGCTTCCCATGTAGCAGGGAGCTGATGCAGGGTGAGCCGAAGGCAGACGCTTAAGGACTGAGCCACCCAGGCGCCCCTCATTTGTCGTCTTATCAGGGTTTTGGAAAGAGGGGCAAAATAGATGCATAAGGATAATCTGTCATGTTTTAACTGGAAGTTCAAAACCAACCTTTTTTGATAAGCTTTCTTTTATTTAATCATATCTCTGTGACTTTTACTGTGGTTTGTCATTAGTTGGATATTTTTAGTGGAATAATTTTAATTGAGAATGAGTTTGTGTTACATCTTTTTCATGTTTGTTGTATATCCTCTGCTGCAATATAGACCATATGTTTTGGTGTTTTTTCCTCTCTTCATTCTCTTTTCTGTTATTGCCTGATACCATGTTTTTAAAGTTAATATTATCAACAAAGGAAATTCTTTTGTAGTAACTTAAGGTAGAAAGTGGTGATTGATCCGAAGTTGGCAAGTTAATGAGGTTACGTGCCAAAAATAGATTAGGTATTTTCACCTTAAATGTTTAAATTTGAATTTTTTTTTTTTTATCTTTTCCTTTTCCTTTTTGGGGGGGCAGGGGTGGAGGGTGGGGTGGGAGGGGACAGAGGGAGAGGGAGAGAGATAGAAAATCTCAAGTAGGCTCCATGCCCAGTGCAGGGCCTGAAGCAGGGCTCCATCTCACAATCCTGAGATCATGACCTGAGCTGAAATCAAGTCAGACGCCTAAATGACTGAGCCACCCAGATGCCCCTAAATTTGAATGTTTTAATAAAGCAAATATACCTTACCCAAGTGGCATATCAGATAAGTGAAGTGCATCTGTTTGTAATTGGTTTAATGTCAATCCACTACCAGAACAAGAAGGGAAGTTTTCACCTTGAAAGTGGGTAGGGAGGAGTTGAAGAGATTATTGTGATTTAAAGTTTTTTTGATTTATAAAAGTAATGTCTTTATAGCACAATTTGTAATAGCCTAAAATTGGAAACAGTTCAGTGTCCATCTGCAATACAATGGACAAATTTATGTGTATTGATACAATGAAATACTATATAAACTAATTAGAGTGAACTAACTACAGCTGCATGCTACAATATAAATGAATCTCACAAATACAGTGTTGAGCAAATAAAACCAGACATAAAAGAATACATATTGTATCATTCCATTCATATACACACAGGTGTCCACCTCTGTCCAAAAGTAGAGCATTTCTGTGAATCCTTTTGTAAGTTGGAATGGTGAAAAGTGAAGAAGCAATTACCATTAGGTTATATGGGAAAGCTTTTGAGTGTTCCCAGACCCAAAAAATAACCTCTCTCAGACTTTTCTGTTATCGTACACCACATCTTGCTAATGGATACACAGTATACATCGAGATAAAGCACAGAAGCTTGTAGACAGAGTTTAAAGTTATGGTAGCTTGATGCTGAGATGACAAGTGTAGCTCCCGGGGAAGGAGGTTGGTGTTGTCACTTGCTACTCAGGGTACACACTGCCTCTATAATGCTGCAAAACAAATGCTGAATGCTGTTTTTTCACTTTTCGTTGCCTTTTTATAAGACCAAAAAATTGTCTTTGGATTTCTTTTGGTTAGCGAAAGCAGGGACTATATATAGGTCTTTCATAAAAGTGATGTGGCATAATGTGGACTTTTGAAAAGTGGGGAGATACCTGTATAATTAAAAGATCACACATAGCTATTGTGACTTTTGGTGTAGGTTGAGGAATGTTTAGTAAAGAAAAGTTAGAAATTATTCTCACTTTTGAGAAAGGGAGATAGGAAAACAAATTATAGGATAAGGTAGTGTGTCTTAAAAGTATATACAGAGTAGAAGCACACAAAGAAAAATGGTTGATTTCATACCATGACAAGGAAATGAATGGGGAATGTATAGAGTTTCCAGGTACGTACAAAGTCCTGTGAGGGAATATTGTGATAAGGGGGGTGCAAATAGTACAGTATAGCTAATGCTCATGGTTTGAGTATTAAACACTACTAATAGATAAGAATAGCAAGACAGCCAAGAACAAATTTGTGTTGGATTCCATAGAGACAAAATTGAGTAAGGAAAAAAGCCCAGGCTTTGGAAACAACCTCAGTTCCTCATCCCTCTTTTATCAGTTTGCTTCATTCTATGGGCAGTAGGAAGCCTTTGATGGACTTTAGACTTCTGCCTTAGAGAAGAGGGGTGTTGATAGTCTCATAATTCACAATGTCAGATATAGTTAATTTGCATGGTTAATTCTTGATTTGAGCTGATGATTAAGGAGGATTAAGAATTGAAGGTTTGCATGTTTTCCCAAAGGCAATTAATCAACATTTGCATTTCACAGGAAACCTCAAGAATGGAGTCTAAACCTTCAAGGATTCCAAGAAGAATTTCTGTTCAACCCCCCAGCTCTTTAAGTGCTAGGATGATGTCTGGAAGCAGAGGAAATAGTTTAAATGATACCTATCACTCAAGAGAGTCTTCATTTAGACTGGATTCTGAATATCAGGTAACATCCTAATTTGGAATGTATGTACACAGTTTCTTTCAAAATCCTTGGGCCCACATGGTTTTTAGATTTTAGAAAAGTAGTGAGTGTAGTTAATAAGCTCAGATGGATCTGAGGCATCCTGTAATAAAACACACTAATAATATCTGCAGGAAAATGATTGATTATTCACACCAAGTAGCAAAAACTCAATGTTTTCAATCTTTGTGGACTTCAAAATTATGAGGAAGGCTTTGTGGTCTTATGTAAAATCATTATACTGTATTTCAAAGACTTGGAAACCTATTTACTTATTTATTTACTTAAAAAACGCAAGTATCAACTTAAGTATAAATTTGACTAAATTAGTGCGGATGACTTGGTGAAAGGATCAAAAACTGCATCCTTTCTTAACATTATACTGATTCATCTCACTTTTCTCTGCATGTACACAAAGCAGTGGTAGAGTAATGATTGTTAAGTTTTTCTTTAATATGGCTTCTAAATATTTTGCTTTTAGTGATGGGTGATTATTAAATTGGCAGACTGTCTTTTGTGAAGATGTATTACTAACAATCTTTTGGACAAATTTTGGGACTTTATTTTCATGCTTAGTATAATGAGTTTGCAGATTCATGATCTACATAAGCTACTCTTACGTACTTAATTTTCCTTTGGATTGATAGCACTTACGGTTTTGAAATGGCTTATTAGTGTTATAAACATAGTAGTTTTAGTAAAAAAACAATATAAATCTCAGAAGGCATGATTTCTAGGTTTAATGCAATTCATATTGTTCATCTTTCAAATTTCAGGTTATTGCATTATTGGCTGAACAGCTAATTAAATCATGTGCACAGCTCTGATGTTAGGTAACTTGAATCTAAGAGAATCTTTTAGTGAAAATTTCCATTTAAGTATTTATAAATGTATATATCATGTGATATATTACATGAAAAAGTGTCATTTTAAAATATTTCTACACAGTAATAAGCATTTTATAAAATATTCAGAGAAAGAATAAAGTAAAAATATTCTCTAAAATGCATATATTACATACTTCCTCGCTTTTTTTTTTAAGGATTTTATTTATTTGACAGAGAAAGAGATGGCGAGAGCAGGAACACAAGCAGGGGGAGTGGGAGAGGGAGAAGCAGGCTTCCCGCTGAGCAGGGGAGCCCAATGTGGGGCCCGATCCCAGGACCCTGGGATCATGACCTGAGCCGAAGGCAGACGCTTAACGACTGAGCCACCCAGGCGCCCCAACTTCCTCACTTTCTATGAACTGTTTACTGAGTCTCATTTTAAATGCTGATTGATAATGTATTTTTTTATTCTGTTGCTAGACAAAAGAACACTTACCAGAGGTACAGAATCACATATCTGCATCCTATAGAAAAGTTCTGGATTAAATGATTATGACTTAATAAGAGCACAGATTGATTTTTTTCCCCTATATTGTCTTCATAAAAAATTTGTCTACAGATCTTTCTCTAATTTTTCATATAGCTTATTAGTGAGGAACAGACTCTGAAACCAGACTCTACTGCCTGGATTGGAGTCCCGTTCCACTACTTACTAGGTGTGTGAACGTGGGCAAGTTTCTTTATTACATCTTTCTTTCTTATTTTCCGTATCAGTCAATCAGGTTGTTAGTGTTAGATGAATTATTACACTGAATGAGAATAGTGCCTGCCACATGATAAACACTATATAAATGTTAGCTGCTGCATTTGTTTTTATTATAATTGTTATAGTTAATTATATTAGCTGCTAAAAGTCTTAGCTGTATTTAGAAAATTTATTGACATTCACTTGAAAAGATAAGTATCTTCAAGACTATTCTTTTTCTTAACGTCCTAGATTACTTTAAAAGTCTTAGTTTTCATTGTGGAGGTTAAACAAATGCAAGCATAAAAAATCCACTTATGTCTTTTATTGATTCTTAATAAGATAAATCAGGGTTGGAGTTTTTCTTAATGTTTTTCAATTGCTTTAAATGGCATCCAATTTTTTTTTAATGGATTATAGGAACATTTCCAATCTTAAATCAGTTACTCCTAGCCTGCTTTGCTCTTTAGTTTTGATTTAGAAACTGAGACTTCTGTGTTCTTGCAAAAATTATTTTATATCTGTGTTTCTTACGTAAAATGGTGGTAACAGTAGCTTTTCACGTGGTTGTTATTAAGATTAATTGAAAGAAAGAATACATTAAAGCACTTAAAACAACTGTGTCTGGAACTTAGTAAGGGTTCAGATGTTTCTGTTTATGATGATGATGATTGTGATTGCTACTGTTATCATTATTTCCTGGCTTTATATTGGCTTAAATAGATACATTTAAGGTATAGTGTAATAATGTCAGAATATTTATATTACATATTACGTATTTAGTTTTATATAATATTCTTAATACTACTTAACAAAATGTATATTAAATGAATGAGGCCTTTAAATGTCAGAGGGAATATTTTAAAATCACTGAACTGCTTGCAACATAACACTCCCCTTGTCTTAGACACTTAGTAAAGCTGAAGCTTCAGAAAGGAGGTCAGGACTAGGCATGATCGATCAATTTGTTATGTTAAGGATTAAATAATAGGGAAATACCTTATATTTATATATTGCTTAACATTTTGTAGAACATTTTTTGCTTTTAATTTTTTAATTTTATTTTTTTAAATACAGCTTTTTTTTTTTTTTTAAGATTTTTATTTACTTATTTGACAGAGATACACAGCGAGAGAGGGAACACAAGCAGGGGGAATGGGAGAGGGAGAAGCAGGCTTCCCACGGAGCGGGGAGCCTGATGCGGGGCTCGGTCCCGGGACCCTGGGATCATGACCTGAGCCGAAGGCAGATGCTTAACGACTGAGCCACCCAGGCGCCCCTGCTTTTAATTTTAAATAGGATAATACTTGTATCATTTTATAGGTAAGGATCTGAAATCTGAAAAGAGAAGTTGTTTCCCTCAGTCACATGACTAGTATATTAGTGTACCTGAGTTTAAGAATCTAAGATTCACAGATAGCATTGTTTCTTTGGGAAAATATAGATTCTAAGTTCCGAGCAATTGATTTTCTGAAGATCTTTTGGTTCTCAGCCATTTGTAAGCTGGGCTGCCTCTGTTACTAATCTTGCTTATATTTCTGTTGCTTCATCTTGAAGTTTTTGTTACAATTTGAATGGTTGAGAACTAGGATCATCTTACCTCTTTGTTAACAGTAAGTAGAATTTTAAATATTTTTTTTAAAGAAAATTTAATTCCTTTAATTCATATTGTTAAAAGTAAAAATTTGGGAGCATTCTGTGAATATGTAATTGTTTATGTAAGTTCCACATATATTTCTATAATTCAATTTAAGAACTGCTAATCCCGCTACACTTTTCCTTTTTTAATTTGAGATTGATTACTTTTAATATGAAATAATGAGAGGCTTAATATTATTAATAAATTAATATTATTAGTATATTGCTAGTTTACTCAACTTGTTTCTTGGTAAATCTCCGTGTAAGCAAAGGACATGATGCCAAAGTGTACAGCTTAGTGAAAAACAGTTCTGTAAAGGGACAATAGAGTGATCTGAATACCAGTTTTCTGGTAGTCTTCATCTACGTATTAGGGAGTTTTGAGTGATAAATGGACTCCAGATCCTCCTCTCTGGTGTATGTATAAGGTTTCTTACCTGGATTTGGGCATGAACGAATTCATAATCTTAAAATCAGCTAATGTCTTTTTTTTTTTTTTTTAATGAGAATTGAAAAGACTACTCATTCTGAATAGAAAGTAGGAAATAAGACTTTACTGTAGTGTGGCAATGGATGCTCTAGCACATGAATATTTAGAGGTCAAAGTTCCATGGTGTTGCATATGACTAAGATAATTTTGGTCTGGAAAATTTTCGAAGCAGGAATTAGCAGTCATCACAGTCACGGCATTGATTCATTGAAATGAGGAGCCAAAGAAGAGCATTTCATTCTGGATTTGCTTCTGTTACTGTGTATTAAATAATTTCCAAGTGATTAAGCATTGTTCAGTGGATAGCATTGGTTCTATTTGTAGTAATTGTTAAGGTTCTTTTTTTTTTTCTTTTTAAGAATAGCTTCATTGAGGGGCGTCTGAGTGGCTCAGTGGTTAAGCATCTACCTTCGGCTCAGGTCATGATCCCTGGGTCCTGGGATAGAGCCCTGCATCAGGCTCCCTGCTCAGCGGGAAGCCTGCTTCTCCCTCTCCCACTCCCACTCCCCCTGCTTGTGTTCCCTCTCTCGCTGTCTCTCTCTCTGTCAAATAAATAAATAAAATCTTTAAAAAAAACAAAAAAGAATAGCTTTATTGAGTTATAGGTCACATACCATATGAGTCATCCATTTAAAGTGTATAGTTTGGTGGTTTTCAGTACATTCACAGAGTTGTGCAAATCATTACCACAGTCAATCTTTTTATCACCTCAAGAAAAAAACCCAGAATCTAGCTATCACGCACTGCCCCACCCTCGCAGCACTAAACAACTGGTAGTCTACTTTCTGTCTCTCTAGATTTCCCAATGTTGGACTTTCATTTACATGAGTAGAAACATACACTGTAGTCTTTCGTATTAGCTTTTTTCACTTAGCATGCTTTCAGGGTTCATCTGTGTTATAGCATATATCAGTACCTTATTCCTTTTTATGGATGAACACTGTGCCATTGAATTGGGTATACCTTTTTTATGGATGAATAATAGTCCATTTTTTTGGATAAATCACATTTTGTTTATCCATTCATCCACTGATAAGACATTTGTGTTTCTCTCTTTTAGCTGTTATGAGTAATGGTGCTGTAAATACTCATGTGCAGTTTTTTTTTTTTTTTTAAGATTTTATTTATTTATTTGAGAGAGAGAGAATGAGAGAGAACACATGAGAGGGGGGAGGGTCAGAGGGAGAAGCAGACTCCCTGCCGAGCAGGGAGCCCGATGCGGGACTCGATCCAGGGACTCCAGGATCATGACCTGAGCCGAAGGCAGTTGCTTAACCAACTGAGCCACCCAGGCGCCCTCATGTGCAGTTTTTATGCAGACTTATGTTTCAGTTACCTTAGGTTTATACCTAAGAGTAAAATTGTTCAGTCATATAGTATAACTCTATGTTCCATTATTTGAGGAGCTGTCAGACTATTTTCCAAACTAGCAGGACCATTTTTATTTTATATTCCTCCCAGCAGTTATGTGTGGGGGTTCTGATCTTGCCACATCCTTGCCTACACTTATCTTACATTTTGATTCTAGCCATCCTATCATGGGTGTGAAATGTCTCATTGCAGCTTTGATTTAGATTTCCTTGATGACTCATGATTGTGAGCATCTTTTCATGTGCTAATTAGCTACTTTTATGTCTTTGAAGAAATGAATCTTCAGATCCTTTGCTCATCTTTAAATTGGGCTATTTGTTGCTTTATCATTGAGTTGTAAAAGTTTTTCATTTTTATTTATTTATTTTTTATTTATTAATTTGACAGAGAGCGAGAGCAGGAACACAAGCAGGGGGAGTGGGAGAGGGAGAAGCAGGCTTCCCGAAGAGCAGGGAGCCCGATGTGGGACTCGATCCCAGGACCCTGGGATCATGACCTGAACCGAAGGCAGACGCTTAACGACTGAGCCACCCAGGCGCCCCAAGTTTTTCATTTTAAATTCCACTTTTTCATTAATGATATATGGGAAAGCGATTGACTTTTTTTTTATATTAACCTTGTGTCCTGCAGCCTTACTGTAATCCTTTATTCTACAAGGGATTTTTTTGTTGTTGTTGATTCTGTGAGATTTTCCACATAGTAGAGGGCATCATCTGCAAATAAAGATATTTATGTCTTCTTCCCAATCTGTGTACATTTTATTTCCTTTTCTTGCCTTATTGCATTACTTAGAACTTCCAGTGCAGTGTTATAAAGGAGTTGTGTAAAGAAGAACCAGGTAAGCCCAAAGTTAGTAGAAGAATGGAAATTAAAAAGATCAGAAGGTAAATAGAGACTAAAAAGGTAATAGAAAAGATAAGTGAAGTTAAGAGCTGTTTTTTTTTTTTTTTAAAAAAGCTAAACAAAATAGACTAACTTTTAGCTGGGTTCACCAAGAGAGGAGGATTCAAAATCAGAAGTGAAATAAACGATACCATAAAACTACAAAGGATCATAAGGGACTACTATGAACAATTATATTCCAAAAACTGGACAACCTATAGAAATAAATTCCTGGTAACACACAACCCACTAAACCTGAATTAAGAAGTAGAAAATCTGAACATACCATTAACGAGTAAGGGGATTGAATCAGTAATCAAAACCTTCCAACAAACAAAAAGTCCAGGATCAGATCACTTATAAAAATTCTGCCAACTTCTCAAACTTTCAAGAAACAGAAGAGGATGTAACACTCCCAGTTCATTTTATGAAGCCAGCATTACCCTGTTAACAAAACCAGACATGGACATTATAAGAAAAGAAATTTATAGGACAATATCCATGATGGACATGTGTGTAAAAATCCTCAACAAAATATTAGCAAACCAAATTCAATAATATGAGGATTATACACCATGATCAAGTCGGGTTTATCCCTAGGATACAACGATGGTTCAACATCCACATATCTCGTTAATGTGATATACCACATTAACAAAATGAAGGAGAAATCTTTTTTTAAAAAAATCATACATCTCAGTAGATGCAGGAAGAGTGTTTGACAAAATTCATCTGTTTATGATGAAAACTCAGCAAAATGGGTACAGAGGGAACATACCTCAACATAGTAAAGACCATATATGGCAATTCCACAGTGAACATCATACTTGATGGTGAAAAGCTGAAAGCTATTCCTCTAAGATCAAACTAGAGAGACAAGGATGCCTACTCTTAACTACTTTTGTTCAACATAGCATTGGTAGCTCTAGCCAGTGTATTTAGGCAAGAAATAAAAGGCTTTCAAATGAGAAGATGTGAAACTGCCTCTCTTCTCCAGATAACATGGTAATATTTATAGAAACCCTAAAGACTCCACTAGAAAATTGTTAGAACTGAATAAATCCAGTAGAGTTATGGTGTACAGAGTCAGTATACAAAAATCAGTTGCATTTCTATTACACACTATTAGAAATTAAGAGAACAATCCTATTTGCAACTGCATCAAAAAGTAAAATACCTATGGGGAATTAATTTAACCAAGGAAGTGAATGTTGTATACTTAAAACAATGAGACATTGATAATGAAAGAAGTTGAAGAAGACACCGATAAATGGAAAGCTATTTCGTGCCCTTGGATTGGAAGAATTAATGTTGTTAAAATGTTCATACTACCCAAAACAATCTACAGATTTGGTGCAATTTCTACCAAAATTCCAGTGGCATTTTTCACAGAAATATAACAATCCTAAAATTGGGACTCTTGAAAGGCCCTAATAGCTAAAGCAATCTTGAGAAAGAACAAAGCTGGAAGCATCATGCTTCCTGATTTCAAACTATATTATAACACTAATAGTAATCAAAACAGTATGATATTGGCATAAAAGCAAATAAGTAGATCAATGGAATGCAATAAAGAGCCCAAAATAAACCTACACATATTTGGTCAATTAATTGACCACAGTGGAGCCAAGAAAATACAGTGTGGAACGGAGAGTCTCTTCAGTAAATGGTGTTGGGAAAACTGGAAGGCCGTATGTAAAAGAATGAAACTGGGCCACTATCTTATACAATACACAAAATCAACTCAGTGGATTAAAGATTTGAGCCTAAGACCTGAAACCATAAAACTCCTAGAAGATTGAGGTGGTGAGATTCTTGACCGGGGTCTTGGTGGTAATTTTTCGGATTTCACACCAAAAGCAAAGGCAGCCAAAACGATAGTAAACAAATGGGACAGCATCAAACTAAAAAGCTTCTGCATAGCAAAGAAATCATCAAAACAAAATGGTAAGGCAACCTACCAAACAGGAGAAAATATGTGCAAATCATATTTTCACTGGTAAGGGGTTAATCTCTAACACATAAAGAGACAGTCATACAGCTATGTAGCAAAAAAAAAAAATCTGATTAAAAATGGGCGGGGGTTGGCACTTGGGTGGCTCAGTTGGTTAAGCATCTGACTCTTGATTTCGACTCAGGTCATGATCTCAGGGTCCTGAGATTGAGCCCCATGTTGGGCTCCACACTCAGCGGGGAGTCTGCTGGAGAATCTCACATCTCTGCCCCTCCGCCCCCCCCAAAATAAATAAAATCTTTAAAAAATAATTATTTTTAAAAATGGGCAGAGAATCTGAATGGACATCTTTCCAGAGACGACATTAATGGCCAGTAGGTACATGAACAGGTGTTCAGCATCACTAAGGGAAGACAATAGCATCACCTCACACCTGTTAGAATAGCTATCAAAAAGAAATAGCAAGTGTTGGCTAGGGTATGGAAAAAAGAACCCTCCTGCGCTGTTTGTGGAAACATAAATTGGTGCAGTCAGTCACTATGACAAAGAGTAGGAAGGTTCCTCAGAAGATTAAAAATACAACTACCATATGATCGAGCATTTCCACTTCTGTATTATCTCTCTGAAGGAAGGAAAGACACTAATTCAGAAAGGTATCTACAATTGCATGTTCATTGCAGCATTATTTACAAGAGCCAAGACTTGGAAACAATCTAAGTGGCCATTGATAAATGGGTAAAGAAAATGTGTGTATATATATGTATACAACGGAATACAGTTCAGCATAAAAATGACAGATATCCTACCATTTGTGACAGCATTATGCCAGATGAAATACATCAGGCAAAAACAAATCCCTAATGATCTCACTTATATGTGGACTCTAAAGAAAACTCTGGGGATGCCTGGGTGGCTCTGTTGGTGAAGCGTCCCAACTCTTGATTTTGGCTCAGGTCACGACTCGGGGTCCTGAGATCGAGCCCTGTGTCTGGCTCTGTGCTGAGCGTGGGACTTGTTTGAGAGTTTCTTCCCCCCCCCAAATAAATGTATGAATTTATAGATACAGAGAACAAAATGGTGGTTACCAGATTACAGGGGGTAGGGTTGGGCAAAATGGATGAAGGTGGTCAAAAGGTATAAACTTCCAGTTATAAAATAGTCCTGAGGATTTAATGGGCAGTATGGTGATTATAGTTAATAATGCCATGCTGTATATTTGAAAGTTGGTGAGAGAGAAGATCTTAAAAGTTCTCAGTCACAAAGGAAGACAATTTGTTAACTGTGCGGTAGTATAGTAGATAATAATTTTTTACTATATGACCCATGAGATCATGATCTGAGCTGAAACCAAAAGTCAGATGCCCAACTAACTGAGCCACCCAGGTGTCCTTTTGGGTTTTTATGGAGGCTTCATTATATAGTCATATTGATTAAGTCATTGGCCATTGGCTGTTTAAACCTTCAGCCCCTCCCTTTCTCTTCTCTGGAGGTTGGGGAGTGAGGTAGGACTGAAATCTTTCTTTCCCTAAAAAAACCCAAAAAACAAAGACTTTATTTAATTGTTAAAATAATTTAGAAATGGTAAAAAGTAAATGATTGAGACCAAAGATACTTGAACAGTGAACCAAATTGGTAGGAGCTAAAAAAGGTTTTGATTTTGATTTTGAACTTAAGCCAGCAGAAATACTGGTCAGAACCTTTATTTTTCCTTTCCATATATTATATTAACAAGCATTTTGTTTGTGGGATGACATATGGGCTGCATTTTAGAGTTGAGTCATGAAAATTGTTTCCTGAACAGTGAGTGCATCTTTTCCCATCAATAGCCAATGCCTGAAAACTGGATTGATTTTAGACTTTTTGTTCATTTCTCACTGTGTCTCTAAATTTTATTAGTTTTTATGTCTTACAATTACTCTCTGTTCCCATTTTGTCACAAGGACTTATTTCCTGCCATTTCAATGACTTTATAGTTGAGCTTCCTACTTTCTATTCCATTTTTTTCATCTTCCGCAATGCTCTAAGGATCTTTCTAAGAAGTAGTTGATCTGATGGTATTTCCTCATTCAGTAATTTCCAAAGTCATATTTACACAAGTGCTATTCAGTAACAGTTTGTCTGGTCCATGCAAAACAAAAATAAGGAAAAGATTTTGTGCAAATGAAGTTTATTCACTTTGTTTTATTCTGTTAAATCCATCATGTTTTGGGAGCATATAAAATTCCCTTTATTTTTATTTTTTAAAGACTTTATTTATTTATTTGACAGAGAGACACAGAGAGAGAGGGAACACAAGCAGGGGGAGTGGGAGAGGGAGAAGCAGGCTTCCCACGGAGCAGGGAGCCCGATGTGGGGCTCGATCCCAGGACCCTGGGATCATGACCTGAGCTGAAGGCAGACGCTTAAGGACTGAGCCACCCAGGCGCCCCTAAAATGCCCCTTTTAAAAACGGGGGGTGGGATTAGATGGTATTTGCTAATTTTCATTTACTTGTCAAAAGCGGCAATTCTTTCTAAATTTTACATTGAAACATTTTTATTTTAGTCTCTGAAATTCAGAGGTCTTAGAATCACTGGCCTATAGCACATGGTCCCTAATACCCTAATTATGGCACATAAGATGGTTTGGTTTTGAAATATCTAATGAATTTTATCTCTAATGCTACTCCAGTTGATTGATTGAGGCTCTGTGGAGGACTTGGTGCGGAAGGCTTGTGCGACCAAGTTTGTACTAAGCTGAAGCCACATTCATTGGGCCAAATATTCTCTGTTCAAGGGATGAATGAAATCCTGATCTGGCCCA
This sequence comes from Leptonychotes weddellii, assembly GCF_054177405.1. Classification (NCBI taxonomy): domain Eukaryota; kingdom Metazoa; phylum Chordata; class Mammalia; order Carnivora; family Phocidae; genus Leptonychotes; species Leptonychotes weddellii. Next base: position 65,313,358 of record NC_138371.1, on the reverse strand, counting down.
CTCCTCCTTATTCAGCTTTGCATCTTGACTGCTTTTCTTTGTGTGCAAAGTTTATTCTGTAGAGTTACCATGAACTAATATATAGTTCCCTGAAAGCTTGCAGTATGCTTCTTGTAATTGAAGCGTTAAAGAAAAAGATACTTTGAACAATTATGGTTGAAATATTATGTTCTTATTATTTAAACCTACATTTTTAAGGGAACAAACTAATCCTTATCCTTTTTATGCCTTATATTGACTAAATTGCTTAACCAATTAAAAAATTAGGGGGAAGTAAAATAGTTTGTACGTTCTGAGTGATTTTTGTGTTATGGATTGTTTGTGTATACTTAACGTGTTAAAGGAGAAAACCTTGAGTTAAGAGTTTTAATATGTACTGTGTTTAATATGTACTCATTTATCTGTTTCTTGCTTCACTCATGAAAAACTTTCAAATCAGAATTTAAAAAAATACCATTTATTAGTGATAAATGACTGTATTTCTGAGAATGGGCATTAGATGCAGGATGAAATTTTATTATTTGAAAAACCTTTTTTGGGGGGAAGCCTGGGTGGCTCAGACGGTTAAGCATCTGCCTTAGGCTCAGGTCGTGATCCCAGGGTCCTAGAATTGAGTTCCACATTGGGCTCCTTGCTCAGCGGGGAGTCTGCTTCTCCCTCTGCTTGCCGCGCCCCCAGTTTGCTCAGTCTCTTTCTCTCTCTCTCTCCCTCTCTGACAAATAAATAGAATCTTAAAAAAAAAAAAATCCTGTTTTTATAGTAGTTTTCATAATAAGTTTATATATTAGTGTTTTTCTTGGTCCTTTAGGGATAGGAAACCAGTTCCTCAGGAGTTTGAAATATTAAACCAAGAAAACAAATGATTTTAAGATTTTTGTTCTTCACTTTTTTCTACCCAAGTGATTATATACAGTTACATGGAAGATTTAATCTAAATCTGATTGATTACCCAGCAAAGTACAATTACAGTATAAAGTAAAGAGACACGTGGGTAGAAAGGAACAAAGACTATGAAAAACCTTCATGGTAGAACAATTTGTGCTTACGAGGAATGAATGAAATTGGGGATTAAATTTCATAGACTGAATGCAAGCAGCATTCTGTTGTTCCATCAGAACACTTTTTTTTTTTTTAAAACTTACAGTCTACATCAGCATCAGCATCTGCATCACCATTTCAGTCTCCATGGTATAGTGAATCTGAGATAACTCAGGGAGCACGATCAAGATCACAAAACCAGCAACGGGATCATGATTCAAAAAGACCTAAACTTTCCTGCACAAACTGTACATCTACCTCAGTCGGGAGAAATACTGGACATGGTTTAAATGCAGTATCAGGTAAGAGTTAAATCTGTGTAAGAGTCACTGTCTATGCATTTTGGACTAAAGCCCTTTTTCCAAGACATAGTGATATTAAGCAAGTAGAATGCATGTAAGATAGTGGGTCAAATGGAGTTTCTCAAATCTTACCTTAAGTTAGTGCTACAACTGAAATAAACTCTTAGTTTTGGATTTTTATTCTAAATTTGATACAAATGTCCGACATAAACAGGATTAGCATATTTTGAATAATTAGAATAGCTGATACGCATGGTAATCAAATTGGTAAAAGTGTCATGTATTTTGCCAGTTATTATATAAGAAGTCAGTTTTGTAATTGTTACACTAGAAAGGCAAATTTACTGATACATATTAGTATTTCCTATCCTAAGCATATCTTTTGTAAATGTTGTGGTCTATACTTATTTTTCAAAAACAGAAATTCTTTAAACAAAAATAGTTGGTGTTTTTGTAGGAGTTCTATATAAGGAATCTGAATGTGGGGATTTTAGCCGTCTAACTAGCTATATGGCATTGGACAAGTCACTTAACCATTCTGGGATTTAGGTGACTTATCCATAAAGGTCCATACATGGTATTTTGTACTCACAGACACACATTTGTTGCACAAATTGAAAAGCTCTTTCTTTTTCTTGAGAGGGCAAGAGGTTCCCTCCTCACACTTACACTCCTCTTCAAATGAAACACCAGGGAATGCCTGAAGTAGTTTTAAGATGAGACAGAATTTGTGATGACACAGTTGGAAGATAAAATTCTTGAAATGCTTATGTATTATCAGTTGAAGTAGTGTAAGCGATTCCTTTCTATTTTGATAGACAGGACCTCCTTGGGAAAGACAGTGCCCATCTGAAGAATATTAAGAGTAGTGTGATGGGTAAGAGCAGACTGTGCTTAACACTGTAGAGAAACACCAGATATTTTTGGTCTCTTCTACTCTGTGAAGGCATAGCATTAAATACCCTGGGCCATTTCCCTTAATGAGGAGGAAGCAATAAGGCTATTGGAACTAGGAAAGGAAGAACCAAAATTTTCAAGGTAAATAGGGGCAAGGTTGTGAGACTTACCTTTAATGTATTTTGTTAGGTATGATTTCATTTAAAAAGATTATGATTGCAACAATACTTTAATTCTTAGAATAAGAGTGAACCAAGTGCGATGTCAATGATAATATTTCTGATAAAATATTGTCAGTATCTGTAGTAAAACATTTTCCATTTTGAGATGGCTTGATTTTGATTTTGGCTGTTCTCTCCAACATCACTTTCATTGACTTTTCAGGAAATTCTGCATCTTTAGCAAGCTTTGCATTTTTGTTCTGTAGTTATTTTACATTATGTTTACACTGTATGGTCAGATGTTCTAGAAAGTGACTGAGACATTGGCATCATAGATGGGTGGTAGGTTTTAGTGTTAGAGAAGAATGTGTTTCTGAGTAGGAAATAATTTTATAAGTGATGAGTTCATTAAGAATAATTTTATATTTTGCTGAATTTTGCTTCTGATTGCAACTGTGTAACCTTGAAGATTCCTATAATAAATCACAATAACCTCCCTGTGTAATACTGAAGATTGGTCATCAGAAACCTTGAAAGCTTTCTCTGAATTAAAATGTCTTCAATTATTTTAAGATTCTTCATGGAGACATAATCAAGTTCCCAGATCTTCATCAATGGTACTTGGATCATTTGGAACTGACTTAATGAGAGAGAGAAGAGATTTAGAGAGAAGAGCAGATTCTTCCATTAGTAATCTTATGGATTATAGTCACCGAAGTGGTGATTTCACAACTTCATCATGTAAGTATAAGTTGTATTGTTATGTGTAACTTATCTAATAATGTTATATTTCTCTCTTTCTCTATATCATTAAAATCACAGTACAAATGAATACATGAAGTGCATCTTGTGAAGATTTCAAAATAGCTTAATATGTATTCTAGTACCTTATGTTTTTAAAAATAAAAAGTTTGAAATAGATGTACATTAATATCTAGGTTCCATCTCCCTGTAATTTTCTTACGCTTTTCCTTTTAAGAATGCTTATGTTCTAAATTATACTACATAATTTTTGTATACCCCAATATCATTTGCCTTATACATTTACCCTTGAACAATGCAGGGGTGAGGGAACCGACACCTATCTCCCCCCATCCTCCAGTACTGGCACTTGAAACATCTATGTATAACTTTTGAATCCCCCAAAACTTTAGTACTCAAACTGTACTGCTGACTGGAAGCCTTACCAAAAACATAAACAGTTGACACATACTTTTTATGTTATATGTATTATGTAATGTAGTCTTACAATAAAGTAAGCTATAAAAAAGAAAATGTTATTAAAATCATAAGAGACAATACATATATAATACCTACTGTATTTATTGAAAAAAATTCTGACCTAACTAAAGCTTGAAATCAACATGTTGGCATAATTTAGAATTACTTTTGTTTAACGTGAATGTACCTTTATTTTCATTCAGTTGCAATAAAGACCCACACTGTTTCTGTCAGTGTACGTTAAGCTTAAGGTTTTCAAAATTAAATACTATGAAACAGAAATACTGAAAAACAGAAAGTGCTTTTTGAAATTGGCAGATCTAGCAGGCAAAAGTGGAGTTTGATTTACATAGAAGAAAATACATTTGTTCTTAAAGGTGTAGGTTATTTTAAATGAGCTTATTGGGGCAAGCCTTTGCTTAAGACAGTGAAAACATCTTTTTATTTGCTTGGCTTCAGATGGAGGAGCTGTAGTATATAGTATCAATACCATCTATGCTTGGAGGTCTGCAAGTATAGGATAGAAAAGATTTAACCACTAAGAGTTTATCCCTTCACGAGGTTCCCTGCGTTAGTGCAGTAGCAATCTTACTCTTAAGTAGGTGTATGGATGAGTATTCCTTATAAAGGAAGGCAAAAATATTTCTCATCCCATTTCAAGATTTGAACCACCAGTAGTATACTTTTCAAAATTGCAGCTACCAGGGCGCTATTCTGACCCAGCACCGAGCAAGTAGAGGTATTTCTGATGAGTAACCAGAGATAACATCCACTGCTCTTAATTTGAAAGAAAAAAGATTGGAGAAAGTTTTAGCTGGTAACAAGGTTTGCCATAAAATTATAAGGATGATAATATTTGTGTGAAATAAGTTTTATGCTTATTACAGAGTAAGAAGAATCTTCAAAACACTGTCTCCCTAGATTATTTTGTCTTTATTTGTTGTGAGAGTCATTTACAGTGAATTATTTGGCCCATTTAAAATCCTTGTCCATTTGGATATTATTTTATCATATCAATTTCTGATTAACAAATTCAGACTGTTATACCTTCAACAAGTGAGTAGATTTAGATGTTTATTTCATAAGCTGTGACACATTTCTTTCTTTTCAGTTTACAATGTACTGGATTTTATCAAAGGTATAGAAAGAGAAATATATTTACTTTTTTTCCCTATAATAAGAGGTAAGCTGTATATTTATAATATAGCAGTATTTGGTTTGAATCCAGTATTTCAGTTTACAGTAATTAGTTAATAAATGCAAATTTAATAATACTCAAATTTTATTTCACGTAATTGGTATCTTTCTTTTCTTTCAAAAATAGATGTTCAAGACAGAGTTCCTTCTTCATATTCACAGGGAGCAAGACCAAAAGATAACTCAGTGAGCACTTTACAGTTGAATGCATCATCCACAAACCACCAAATGCCTTCTGAACATCAGACCATACCATGTTCTAGGGACTCTAGTAGAAATTCTCTAAGATCAAATTCTTCTCCAAGAGAATTGGAATCTCCCCAAAGCAGTACACAACCTGGATTTTCTTATATTTCAAATAGAGATGAAACCTCAAGCAGTTCAGATAGGGTTGGTTCATCTCAAAGATCATTTCAAGAATCTTCTGACAACGAAGGTAGACGTTCGACCAGGAGATTGCTGTCGCGTATAGCTTCTAGTATGTCATCTACCTTTTTTTCACGAAGATCTAGCCAGGATTCCTTGAATACAAGATCATTGAGTTCTGAAAATTCTTACGTGTCTCCAAGAATCTTGACAGCTTCACAGTCTCGTAGCAATGCAGCATCAACTTCTGATGTTCCCGATAATAGGGCATCTGAAGCTTCTCAGGGATTTCGATTTCTTAGGCGAAGATGGGGTTTGTCCTCTCTTAGCCAAAATCATAGCTCTGAGCCAGATTCAGAAAATTTTAACCAAGAACCTGAAGGTAGAAATACAGGACCATGGTTATCTTCCTCACTTAGAAATAGATGCACACCTTTGTTCTCTAGAAGGAGACGAGAGGGACGAGATGAATCTTCAAGGATACCTACCTCTGATATACCACCTAGATCTCATCATATTTTTAGAAGAGAATCAAATGAAGTGGTTCACCTTGAAGCACAGAGTGATCCCCTTGGGGCTACTGCCAACAGATCACAAGCATCTGCAGCTTCGAGTAATGCTGCTACAGGTGGCTCCACATCAGATTCAGCCCACAGTGGAAGAAATACAGGAATAACGGGGGTCCTTCCTGGTTCCTTATTTCGATTTGCAGTCCCCCCAGCACTTGGAAATAATTTGACCGACAATGTCATGATTACTGTAGATATTATTCCTTCAGGTTGGAGTTCATCTGATGGAAAAAGTGATAAAACTAAAAGTGCACCTTCAAGAGACCCAGAAAGACTGCAGAAAATAAAAGAGAGGTAAATTTGAATACCTGTCCTAAGTTCGTAAAGCGAAGAGCAGATCAGAGGAAGAAGTCCTTTTCTATAAATGGTTTCTCATAACATTGGTATCTGAGATTTCTTTTCCTTAAAATTTATATCCACTAAGATGTTAGATTCTCAAAGGAAATGGATGAGAATTAGTAAGGTAGGCACTGGGAGTATAGATTGCATCAAGAAATAATCTAAAGATTATTATTATTTTTTTTTTTAAAGATTTTATTTATTTATTTATTTGAGAGAGAGAGAGAGCATGAGACGGGGGAGGGTCAGAGGGAGAAGCAGACTCCCCGCTGAGCAGGGAGCCCGATGCGGGACTCGATCCCGGGACTCCAGGATCATGGCCTGAGCCGAAGGCAGTCGCTTAACCAGCTGAGCCACCCAGGCGCCCCTAAAGATTATTTTTAACCAGCTTTTGATACAGATGCACAAAAAGACAAAAATCTTAATCTCTTACTGTTCCTTGGTAGACCATTGCTAAATGGGATTGGTAAAGGGGCTCCAGTGGTTATGGGTTATCAAAACAATCTGTCTTAGCGTTTAGTAAGATTTATTTACCATTTATTTGTATTTCTTATCTCAGACTCTTTTTCGTAATGAGGTAAAATCATTTACACAAATTATTTTGTTTTTGAAGTCCAGGTATATACTGAATATTCTTTGTATATTGTGAATATTTGATAGAAATACTAGTTTAAATTCAGGACTTAGAATCTTTTTATGTAAATGTATCTTTGTAGAGTTGAAGATTGCTTAAAAATCTCTGGTAAGAGGGAAAAGATGAAAAATCAGAGATTTTAGTCCCAACTTGATTATTTTGTCATGTTAGTGTACTTAGTTTTTCCGATTATTAAGATAATTTTTATAAAAAATAATTTTCCCGATAAAACAGGTTAGGATAGTACATGTAAAATATACTTGTAGGAAGAAAAGACTTAGGTAAAGTGGAGGCTGTGGGGTGTTTTGTGTTTTTGTTTTTTTCTTGTTCATAAAGCCCTATTGTAATGGAATTGTTGGGAAGCATAGTTGTTACTGTCGTTTTAGTTTTTTTTTTTTTTTTTTTAAGAAGAAGAAATACTTTCAAATCTACCTCTGGGGACAGGGAACTGAGATGTTGGATGTTAGGCCACAACATTCCCTTTTTTCCTTATGTAGGACAAATTGTACCATGGGACTATTTTCCTACACTTAAAGTTTGCTGTTTTTCCTTGGAGAAAGATTCACTGCCCTGTTAGCTTTAATGTCATTATCGCAACTGCCTCTGATTACAAGCTGTCTGCTGAGGAATTTAGTAACTATTATATTTCTTGTGTTCAAAGTTAGGTTAATTTGAGTGCAGTGGTATAAATAGAGCAAAGCATTAGTTTAGTAATTTCCAGAGAGAAACAAATTAAGCCAGCACCACCCTGTCTGGTTAGATAGTTTATAAAGCAGCATTTGTTGGTTATTTTGTCATAGAGACTGTATGTGTATTCCTTTATTATGTATTTTGCTCATACATGAAGATTTTAAGACATTCTACAGGTAAATTAATAAGAATCTAAAAAATTGAACCCCCCAAATAAAAAATAATTGAAACTATAAGCCAAAGAAGGTTAAATCTGAAGGTAAACATAAATATTTATGCTTGACGTTGTATCTCTGGTTCAGCCAGAGCATGATAGTCACTTAGTCGTTGTGCATCTAATCCTCTTTCCACACATCTTTTGCTAAATTCATTAGGAACCTGTATAATCCACTTGTATTTCAGTAGCAGTTTAAGCATTCAGTTGTTTTAATTTACTGAGTACCTCTTTCATGCCAGCAGTAGACTAAGGTAATAGTGATTTTAACAAAAAAATTACATATATATATATATATGTATATATACACACATACACACACACACCTATCATTTTGCATTTAAATTAAGCAGTACATGTTGGCCTATTAAATAGAGAACATAGATTAATGGAAAGGCTTCACACTTAAAAGCCTGCCCTGTAAAAATCAGGATGACTGAATAACATTGCAGCAGGTGGGGGAAATGGAGAATTTAAAAACCTATTGTTTTTTACTGTGATTTAATATAAAAAGTCTTATCAGTTTAAATATATGTGGTTCTGATAGCATGTAAATGAAAAAAACACAGGTCATTATTTAATTTATTGAAGTTGTCCTAACAGTTTTTTTAGGAGGTGGGGGAGAAAAGTGGTAAGTATATACGTATATTCCTTTATACTATTGGAATTTGAAGTAGTCTGTGATACTGTAAAAATTAAAATCTCTTAGGGATGTTTGTAAAGTGATCGTGAAAAATAAGGAACTTAAAGTGTGATATCAAAGGCAAAATTACTTAAAGCATTTGAAGATAATAGGAGATACCCTGTTTCATTTACTTTTAAAATATTGTAATTTTCATTCTTATTGAACTGGTTTTTTTATGGTGGTCGCTGTTTTTTAAGGTTTTTTGCTTTTTTCTACTCAGAACATGAATAGAAATAACAAAGACATTGTTTGAGATTAGGTATGATTGGAAATGAGCAACCAGGATGAGTTATCATAGCTGTTTACAAAACTTTCCTTCTTTTCTAGCCTCCTTTTAGAGGACTCTGAAGAAGAAGAAGGTGACTTATGTAGAATTTGTCAGATGGCAGCTGCATCATCATCTAACTTGCTGATAGAGCCATGCAAGTGCACGGGAAGTTTGCAGTATGTCCACCAAGAATGTATGAAAAAGTGGTTACAGGCCAAAATTAACTCTGGTGAGATTTACCTTTTTATGTATTTTATTTTCACAGTTTTTCCAAGAGATGTACATATAAATGCATTTTAGTTAGCAAATCTGATTATAATTTATTGTGAAAGTTATACACATCAAAAGTATGTTATTTTTTGAAGCAAAAGTACTAAAGAGCATTCATTAGTCTTTGTAAATTTAATTTCTCCTAGTGTTTCTTATATTTCTTTTTTTTTTTTTTTTAAGATTTTATTTATTTATTTGACACAGAGATACAGCGAGAGAGGGAACACAAGCAGGGGGAGTGGGAGAGGGAGAAGCAGGCTTCCCGCTGAGCAGGAAGCCCGATGTGGGGCTCGATCCCAGGACCCTGGGATCATGACCTGAGCCAAAGGCAGACGCATAACGACTGAGCCACCCAGGCACCCCTCTTATGTTTCATTAACCCAACAAACTACTTTTTCATAGATGTTGATAACTATAATTGGTTATCACAGTTGATCCTTATATGTTATGTAAGATCCTTTTGAATTGAATTGAAGAAATAATACTATTTACCAGCTGTGTGTCCTTGAGAAATATTTGTTTCTAATGCTGTTGTGCAGTAATAATAAGGTTACTATAGGGATTCATTGTTTATTGAGTACCCGTTAGGCAGCCAGGCACAGTTCTAAATGTGGGATTTAGAATGGTGGACAAGACAGACAAGGCACTTGCTTTGGTGGTGGTATTGGGTGTTAAAGGAATGCCTTGTTGAGGTGAGGACATTTAAACTGAACAAAGAGGAGCTAGCTATTCCAAAATGAGGACAAAAGCATTCCAACTGAGCAAACTCCTAGTGTGAAAACTTTAAGGTGGTAACATGACAGGTGTGTTTGAGGAACTGAAGGAAATGCAGTGTGGCAGGAGTATAATTAGTGGTAAGGAGACAGGTGATACAGTTGAGATAAGAGAGATTAGCAGAGGTTATCTCATTTAAGACTTTTAAAACGAATGTCTGAAGTTTAGATTTTTGTCTTAAGTGTGATGGGAAGCCACTGAAAGGCAGGGGAGTAAAATGATTTTATTTTGGTTGCTCTGTGGAGAATGGATTTTAGGGGGACAGGAGTAGAGGCAGGGAGTCTGTCCAGGAATCTATCTTATAAGAGATGGTGATGGTAGTGGTAGAAATGGATGGATTCTGGTATGTTTGGGAGGTAGATTCTGTATGACTTGCCAATGGATTGGATGTAGTGAAGGAGAAAGAACAATTTGAGAAGTTTATATTTTTGCCTTGAGCAACTAAGTAAATGGTGGGGCCATTTACTGAACTAAAAGAAAAGTAGGAATGGAATAAGTGTGGGGCAGGAAATAATTCTGTTTTAGACATAAACAGCTTATTAGAGAACCATCTAAAAGTGTCATCTAGGCAGTTAGTAGACAAACCTGGTGTTTCAGGAGATCATTAGTTCTGAAAGTTAAATTTTGGGGAATTAGAGCACATAAGTAATAATTTTAAGCTATGGGATTAAGTAAGATCCCAAGAGCAAGAACCAGGTATCAAAGGAATGCCAGGACAGAGCCCTTGGGGCACCCAGGCATTTAATAGGAGTAGAGGAGATTTGAGGAGTAGCCTCAATCTGGTAGGAAGAAAACTAAGAAAATGTAGTATTGTGCAAGCCAAAAGAAGAAGGTGTTCTGAAGAGGGTATGATCAATCCTGTTAGGTATCACAAAGAGATATGAACAAAGAAATGGCAGTTGGTAGCATGAATGTCCTTGGTAGCTTCGGTTTTTGTGGAGTGGTGGAATCATGAGCATGATTAATGGGACTGAGAGAAAAGGTAAGACAGGAAGCAGCCACATAGACCCTTCTTCCAATAAGCTTTATTGTTAAGGAGACTGGTGATAAGGGGGAGGAATTGGGGAGTAAAATGGGGTCATAAGACGTGTTTTTTGTTTTAGTTTGAAGTGGGAGATTTTAGGGCATCTTTTATTTTAATAAAAGATACAATGGAAAGAAAAAAGTTTTAGCCTTTAATAGGAAAAAAAATTACTTTATATCTAGAAGGCTGGTGTAGATATGGATATGGTCAGTTTGTTGCTTTGATGAGAGGATGCTTGCTTGAATTCCTGTGTAATTACAGTTACTTCTGTTTTCTTAAAAGAAAGAGGTAAGGTCTTTAGCTGATTAGGGGACAGGTTAAGAGATTTGGTATGTAGGGAAAATAATACTTGAAGACATTTTTAGGGTTTTCTGGAGGTACCAGTGTCCATAAAAATCTGTGGCTCTGAATATGATTAAAAAGTGAGATGTACATTTTTTTAGAAGCAGTTTTCAGATGTTTGGATATAGACATGGATTTGAGTTTGCTGGGGTTGGGATCTTTGCTAGGCAAATATGATGAAGAGAGTTAAGGATATTCATAAGGACATAGCTGTGGTGGCCATGGAAATTAAAATCAAGAGGGGGAGTGTAAGGACATGAAATGGATAGTGAGAAAGTGGTAGGGTTAGTGTCTATGAGTCTCATTGGCATTGAAGAGAATTGCCAGAGTAGGTAACCTGAAATGATGAGAAATTGTGGGTACAGTGGAGAAAATGCCTAAAATACAGATTTAGGGGTAGTGCAGAAAACTATGATGACAAAGTCAAGGGTATGACTGTAGGGAATGGCTGGGCTGGGGAAGGGTAATACTTAGAAGCATGGATGTTGAGGAAATGTGTGTGGATATTGAAGTAGCCAAGAAGTTGATAAAGATGGAAATCCAGGTGCTAAAGTTATTAATGAAAGAGGATGGACTTAGAGTTTCAAAATAGCAATAGGTATAGGGGTTATTTATTTCTACTTCTTGGTCCTGAGGTACAAGGGGTTGTTGTGGGAAAAAAAAGTATGTATCAGTCTAGAGGGGCACTGCGATTTAGGCATGAAGTTGAAGAGATTAATCAAAAAAAGAGACTGATTATGAGAAATTTAGACCATGAGGACATAGTGAAAATGACTAGTAGGGTGAGAAGGGTGGGAAATTGGATCAGATTAGTAAATGGACACACTTGTATGAGATTGACGGTCTGATACAATGGTGACATAGGAAAATCATTTTTGAGGTATGATGGCATTAATACTAATTTTAATAATCTTTTGGAAGAGTTGGGTAACCTGTTCAAGCTGGAGATTATGAGGCTCCTGGGAAAATTTTGTTTTTGTATAACTAGGTAGCCAAGGCCTCCTTGGGGTCAGGGGCTTATGTTTTGCTTTAAGGTAGTCTGATCCCAAAGCTGTGGGACAGACCCATCTCACCTGTAGCAGCCTTTTCTTAGCTATATGGTGTTATGACAGCCTCTTGTCTTTATTAAGTCAGTGCCCTGGGGCATTATTAAGATGAAATGAGTGTTCAGCATGGAAGCATTTGTTCTTGGCCCAGGAATGTTAGCCATTACCAAAATGAAAAACAACATGATTCACTTTCTGATAATATTTGCAGTTACATTGTTAGTGTTGTGTAGGCAGAAAAACAGATAATACAGTGTGTTAAGAACATAGGCATTTTGGAATTAGATAAGACAAGATTGGGATAATGGCTCTAACACTTAACTGGAAGATCTTGAGTAAGTTTTTTAACATTGGTTCTCAACCCTGGCTGCTGGTCACAATTATCCATTAGAGTTTTTAAAAATATATATGCCTAGATCTAGTTTCGGACATTCTTAAGTAGTTCTGGGATTGGGCCTCAGTTCCATTATGAGTCAAACTGAGTAATATTTACCACACAGGGTTGGTGTGAAGGTCAGATGAGATGATGTTTATAAATAGTTTCTCACAGTACTGGGCATGTGGTAAATACTCAATTTGATGGGTTTTATCAGGGTATAATAAGTACTTTCTAAGATTTGGTCAAATGAATGTAAAGATCTCAAGATCTGAACATTCCTGATAAATTTCCACAAGCCTTTCTCATACTTACATAAAGACCCATATGGTAGAAGATTCATTCTGGTAGAGATTGATTTAAACATTTATTAAGCAGCTGCCATGTATGGACTGTTAAATTCTGCAGGTGTGCAGAGATGAATAAAAGCAAGTCTGTAGACGTATGAGTTTAGACAAATGCAGTCAGGGCCTACTGAATGACGTGGGGTATACATGGAAAGAGCCCTGGACTAAACAATGTAGGCATAAATGGACTTTTCTCTGCTGTATATGACCTTTTTGAATGTTGTTCTATAAGTCACTTAATTCCTAGAAGAGGAAAAATGAATCCCTAAGATGTATAAGAATTTGTACTAAATGGTCTATATCCAGGGTCCATATTTTATAATCATACTTTTCCTGCCTCTGAATCAGAGGATAGTTTTAGGAAATGTCTGCTAAATATCTTTCACATTCTTTATATTCTCCTTCAGGTCGTAATATGGACTTACCCTGAATTTAGTTCAGTGGAAATACTAATTTTTTTTTTTAATTAAAATATTCCAGATGGCATTTTAATTTCAAAATCTTTAAGTACGTTAGACTCCTAAAACAGCAACAACAACAACTAGGTTTTATTCGTTCCTTGAAATACTGTGACTATCTTACGTAGTTTGACTAGAGGACATTTTGAGACAACATACTGCCTCACAATAGCACTCACTTTCTGTTCAGGTATTTTCAAAAGAAAATGCATATAAATTACTATGGCTGTCTTGGACTTTACGCCAAATTTTACTGTTTTAAGAGTTTTAAGAGCTCCTTGAAGACAACAGGGGTTACTACTTTTTCCCTTCTAAATTTTGGCACATAACAAAGTCAACAAATGGTAGCTGAATTGAATCTAACCCTCTACACTGCTAATCACATGACTTCTCAAACTTTTAGGACATCTTTTTCAGTTTAAAGCTCTGTCTAAAAATAAAAACAGATGGGGGGTGGGGAAATGGCTATATGTTTAATTAGACAGACTATTATCTATTTAATTAGAGCCAGAAGCTTAGGAGTAACCCATAACTGAATGCATATGGGATAGAAGGAGCTTTTTTATTTTTTCCTTTTAATTGTGATAAAATATATATAATGTAAAATTTTCCTTTTGACCATTATTAAGTGTACAAATCAGTGGCGTTGAGTACATTCAGAATGTTGTGTGACCATTACCACTATCCACTTGCAAAATTTTATCATCACCTCAAACAAAAACTATATCCATTAAGCAGCAACTCCCACTCTCCCCTCTCCCCGGTCCCTGGTAACTTACTCACTTTCTCTCTGAATTTGCTGTTCTACATAATTCACATAAATAGAATCATATTATAATATTTGTCCTTTTTGTATCTGCTTTATTTTACTTAGTAAGTTTTCAAGGTTCATCCGTGTTGTAGCATGTGTCAGAACTTCATTCCTTTTATGGCTGAAAGGAGCTGTTTTTATCTAGACAGAGGTGGATTCCTTTTTTCCCCTTCTCCCTTATAAGGAAGACACATTTCTTAGAGCACAAAAGGTCTATATTGTCATATCAGAGATACTGGCCTGGGTATAGGTAACTCATTGTTTGGGATACTATATTATTTAAAATTGTTCTCATGGCATCTTGCCTAGGTACATGAAGAGGAAGTAGGAAGTACAGATGACATTCCATTGTCAGCTTCCCACTGACAGGGTTGGGATGTATGTGCATTTCTGGGAGGCAGAAAACAACAGATACCTAAATAATGGGCGTGGGCCTAAATTCCATAGATTAGGACCTGACAAGCACATTAGTGTTATCAGTGCAATCTTACTTCCTTTCTCCCTTTTGATTTTCTGTAGTCTAAGCTTAAAACTTTACAAGGAGGCGCACCCGGGTTGCTCAGTCAATTAAGCGGCTGCCTTTGGCTCCGGTCATGATATCCAGGTCCTGGGATCAAGCCCCACATTGGGCTCCCTGCTTATCGGGGAGTCTGCTTTTCCCTCTGCCTCTTCCCCACCCCCACTCTGCTCAGGCTCTCTCTCTCAAATAAATAAAATATTTTAAAAAAAATAACTTTACAAGGAAAAATGTTTTGTGGAGACATAGCAGAACTAAGCTTTACTTTTAATTTTACCAGGTTCTTCATTAGAGGCTGTAACCACCTGTGAACTCTGTAAAGAGAAGTTGCAGCTTAACCTGGAGGATTTTGATATTCATGAACTACATAGAGCTCATGCAAATGAACAAGTTAGTATATTTTGCCTAATTTGGTAAGTGTCTATTCTATGCTTAAAGGACAACTCTTGAAGAAAAGATTAAATCATGGTCAGAAAACCTGCATTGAAATAATAATAGTAATGTTTTTAATATAATTAATTCTCTGTTATTACATTAGGTATTATATGATTTTATAATTTTGTATTATTTTTCCCCTAACTTTTTAAAGCGAAAGGCAAATAACCAAGTCACAGATTTTAAGTTTAAGGTAAAATTCAATGCTTTCTAAATAAACCTGAAAATAATAAAAGCTTAGGAAATTAGTCCCAAAGTAGTAGTAATGCCAACCTTCTCTCCCCATAGCTGTCTAGTTGTGGATGCCTCTGAGTACTGGAAAATAATTGAAACACCAGTCCCCAGATCTGCATCCTAGTTCTGTATTTTTTATGTTAGGAATAATTTTTTTACCGACCTACCTGATGCCCCCAGTTCTTCCTCCTGTCTGGTTCCCTCTACCCTCCCTATTTCCCCCCATTCCCACTTCATTCTTTATGTTGAACAAGTTACCTTTTATGAAATCATTTATTCCAAGTTCACATTGTTTCTCTTTCCTTCAGTATTGTATCACTACAGTCGTGCTGTTACTTATATAATGAATAATGTCGGGATTTCTCTGATCATATTAAGATTTTATTTCAAATATTTTCCTCTCATTTCTCAGATTTTTTGGTATGTATTGATCACTGCTCCCTACCCCCAACCCCCATTGATTTGATCACTCATTTTTCTTGAAGCTTAGAGCTCAGTATTTTTCCCTTTATAAAGGAAAATTCAGGGGAGGCGGGGAGATGTTGAAAGAGATTACAAAGGTCGACTCTAGAGCCATACTGTCCATGTGTGCTTAGCATATTTGTGATAAAAAGAGATATGATGGTGAGAGAATGCATGAATGCTTGAAAAACACTTTTTAAATGAGGGAGTAATGGACATCCCCTCCCCCCCCCGCCCTTTTTAAATTGAAGTGAAGTTTATATAACAACCATTTCAAGGTAAACAGTTTATTGGTACTAGTACATTTGCAGTGCTGGGCAGCCATCACCTCCATCTAGTTCCAGGACATTTTCATTTCTAAAAGAAAATCCTATACCCATTAAGCAGTTGCTCCCTCCCCCTTCGCCCATCCCCTGGCAACCACCAGTCTGTGTTCTGTCTCTATGGATTATTCTGGATATTTCATATAAATGGAAACATGCAATATATGATCTTTTGTGGACATTCTTCACTTTTTAAATGTGGGAATATGGATACCCTTTGAAAATCTGGTTAAGACCAGAAACACTCCTTACAAAATATATATAGACACAAAATCTGTACATAATTTTACAGATTCTCAGATCTCTTGAAGCTAATTGCTTACATCCAGGTTAAGAGTCACTGATCTAATGAATGAAACATGAGGCAGTTGCTGTAGTACAGATGCTACTCTAATGTTAATTATTGTTTTATTCTTTAATGAAGAATACTCCAAAAGGTACTCCAAAGGGAATATCACTTTCAGTAAGGAATTGTCTTAAATTCTTAAGACATCTCTCTAGACAGCTGGACATTGGTATTTTAAAGAATGGGGTTGGGGGAAGTATGGAAGGGTGCAATAATGCAAAGAATTTTGTGGTTTTTTGTTCTTGGTTTTTTTGTTTGTTTTTGTCTTCTCAAAATTAGAGTAGGTTTCAAAGGATGGTTTTCTCCTGCCATTCTTTCTTAAGTGCTCCATCATGTCTCTTGAAGGTGGTTTTGGCTTTTCAGTATAGCTAGGAATGTTTTTATTCTTCAAGGATTTAAATGACAGCCTTGATTAAGCTTCCTGGCTTTAACATCTTTGTTCTTTGTGAATCATGGATTCTAGTGGCCTGACAACTACCCTCATTTAAATACAGTTTATTTTTTCATTATCCAGTGCCTTCATCTTTTTCAAGGTGATAACCATTAGACTCTTCTTTAAATTTTCTAGATACATGATTTCCTTTTAAGTTAAAAATAAGCAGTTAATGAAATATTTAGAGAAACTTTTAATCAGTTTGAAATTTGTTGAGTATTCTGAAGAATCTGTAATCAGTAACTCGCTCTAGTTCATACTAAGAACATACAATTCTTAACTTCAGATAAGTTATTATCAAAAATGATGCAGGGCGCCTGGGTGGCTCAGTCGTTAAGCGTCTGCCTTCGGCTCAGGTGATGATCCCAGGGTCCTGGGATCGAGTCCCACATCGGGCTCCCTGCTCAGCGGGAAGCCTGCTTCTCCCTCTCCCACTCCCCCTGCTTGTGTTCCTGTTCTCGCTGTCTCTCTCTGTCATATAAATAAATAAAATCTTGAAAAAAAAAAAAAAGATGCAATCTACAGATAGTTTACTGTGTAACAATTACAGAACAATTTAGATTTTTAATAACACTATATTCATGTTTTGTATTCTTAGCTTCGAAACAATAGAACAGCTTTGAACCAAAGAACTATTTTGCCCACTGCAAATTTCTATGGGAATGATATCTGGAAGTTACTTTACTACCTTTTTTTTAAGTTTATTTTTCTATCTGCTGTTGCCTTTAAATTAGTTAAATTACATAAGAAACACTTGACCTCTCAGAGTAGGATTTTAGTTACGTAATATATTGATATAGCTGTAGATGAAATGCTAATTTTTAAGTAAACAGTTATAGCCATTTGTGTAAAGAAATCTATTTTGAGGTTTATAGGGAACCAGAGCATTCATTCTACCATCAAATGAATTTTTTCCCACTTTTATATAAATAATTACATAAGGGAAGACTACATGAGAATAAAGAAGTTATTCATGCACCTATTTGAACACATTATAAAGCATTAGTAAAATTTCATGAAACTACGAAGGATGGCTTTTTATTTCTTTTTTAATAGATGGCACTGTATCTCTTCCTGGGAACTGATTATAAATACATTTCCTCTAGTGTATCAGTATACCATGAGTATCAATCTCATTCTACTAATTTTTCATTCTCCATATTTTTCTTTTTCTCTTGTTTGCTTCCCTGTTGAAGGCTGAGTATGAGTTTATCAGCTCTGGTCTCTACCTAGTTGTGTTATTGCACTTGTGCGAACAAAGCTTTTCTGATATGATGGGAAATACAAATGAACCAAGCACACGTGTCCGAGTAAGTAATATTGGAGTTGGGGGGATGGGAGGGTGCGATGCTGCAAGTGTTTGCTTTGGAAAGCACATTGTTTTATATGTTCACATTCTATTTTCTTTGCGGAGCTCTTATATTAAAGTGTATCTTAAAAATAAAGATATTGTAGATTTAATAGAAATTGCTGTCTTCCTTACTTCTGTATCAAACAGCTTAATTTTTTCATAAAGCTATTTTTAGAGAAGTAATTTTCTAGCTCTTGAAGGTAATTGGAATATATTTCAGTGAGAAACAGGGATGGAATTGAAAACACCTAGGGGAAATGCTCTTTTTAATTGGGGAGGGAAAATCCAACTCATTATTACAACTTTGAAAACTGACATTGAAATTGAACTCCAAAATCCGAAAGAGTATGGGAAATTAACTTCAATTTCATTTGTTACTGTCCTATAAAAGATTACCAGTGTACTAATTTTTAAGCATTCATATTACAAACTACTGAAGATATGGACCATTGTGTGTTTACTCTGTTCACTCTTGTCTTAATGTAACACTTGAGCTAGCTGTCTTTTAGGTGCTCATAAGTAATCTTACCTCAGTGTACTATAGGGAATTTATACTCTGCTGCCTTGCCCATTTTGTGTGGCAGGGGCTAGGGTCTACATCTCATTACTCTAGCATTGTGAACACTTCATATCTTGTAACGTGTTCACAAAGATATACTTCAAACTATTTTTTAAAACGTTCACTCTGATGATAAAAATAGAGCCAAGTTTCTGGTGGAATGTAATGTTTCTGTTTTATTTTGAAAATTATCAAATAACCAATACATATACTGCTTAATTGGTTAAAAAAGCATTTTTCTGTAATCATGTGAACATTATTCCTGTGAGCCTTTTGGACATTATTATCATTGAGAGAAAAAAGAATGAGCTACCAAGAGCATTCAGAACTTGAGCAAAGATCTCTTGACTTCTAAGGACTTAAGAAATCATAGAATCTAAATTTAGTAAATGCCATAAAATTATTTCTTAAAAGGTGACTTCTCTTTTCAAAATGAATAAACCTTATATAATGCATATAATAAGATCTGTTGGATTCATGCCTTTGTAAAAAGATATAGACAAATTATATTAAAGTGGAAGTCTTTACTGAATTAAAATACTTCTGGAGCTATCAAATTTAGGCAGGAAAATATTGATTATTGTTCCTGTTCTGTTGTTTTTTTTTTTTTTAATTGACCACTAAAAGTGAATTCATTTGTGTCCAAATTGTAATGGTTTTAACTTTTTTTCTCCATAATTTTTGAGGTGTTGTATTTATGCAAGAAGACAGAATGCCATTGGATAAAATTATTTTATTGTATCTGTTTTCAGTTTCTACATGATTCATGATTTCTGCATGACCATTTATATAATGATTATATACCAATTAAAAGATAATATCCTAAGCTTGTAATTTTTGATGTGGGGGTAAAAAGACCCCTATTTAAAGGCTTAAAATGGTGTTTGACTTTTTTAAGTAGAAATGAATCTCCTATACTGATCTCTTTTTAGATCCATTTGCAACATTTAAACTACTATATTTCTTTCTGCATTGTTTCTAGTTTATTAACCTTGCAAGAACTCTTCAGGCACATATGGAAGATCTCGAAAGTAGGTGGAATTTCCCCTTCCCAGACTTGTTAAATTTACTTTTGCAAATTAAACCCACAGAGCAAAACCTACCTGTATATTCTTTCTACCAAATTAGAGCTTCATTTATAGGCCTAATAATAACAAAATAATTGATTTGGGAAGATGGGTTGGGCAACTGACAGGTTTTTTAAAGCATGTTTTTTTTTTAAATTCTATTAATTTTAAGGTACAAAAGGATGTATTTTAAGTATTTTATTTTAAATAAAATTTTACTTTTGAACACCTTAATTTTAAAACTTTTAATCAAAAAGAAAACGTTTACTGGTCAAACCACACTTCTAAATCTGTTAGATTTGTGTGTGTGTGTCTATGAAATTTGACTTGTTATTCAACTTTGTTAGATTGTTAAAGGTTTTCCCTGGGTTTGTTTACAGTTCTAGGAAAATAGGGGTGAAAGATTCCTAATTCTGAGTCTATAACAGAAGCCATAGTTTTTTTTTTGCTCCTTGTTCAGGTCCTCATGGACCTTTAATAGGCAGCCAGCTCCGCCAGCAGCTCCAATCTCTTAAGATCACGTTCCAGCATTAGGACTTCTGCCTGGGCTCCTATGTGAAGGCACTTAATGCCCAAATCTTTACAGGCATCTGCACAGCTTAACCTCAAAGTCCTACAACCTCCAGGGTGCTTCATATCAGGTGGGCACAGACATTGGTGGCTCTGAAACAGTTCCTGGGAATCCAAGATTACCCTACCTATTGTACTTTTTCACCCAAAGCAACTGGCTCCCCAAGATCAGATTCCATTACACTCTTTGAAGTGTTTTAAAATATGTATTCTCCACTTGATTATCTTCTGTACATCTTCAAAACACTTGGAGTGTTATCTGTAGTGTGAATAACATTTTTACCTTTAGGGAAAGCTCAGCGTCCTTTGAAGTAAAGTTTGAGAAGGACTTGGTCTTCATGGGAACCTTTTAATGCCTTGAATATTCTAAGGCATGGATTTTTGTCATTAAGTCTGTACTGTTTTTAAGTTTTGAGAGGATTAGAGGTACAACCAGATAATGCATTTTCACATATCATTATGTGTGAATGGTATATAAAGGAGTAAGTAGTATATAAAATGGGAATTCATTTGGTATATTTTTTCTTTTATACCTTCTTAGTTCGGATCCCTTGTGTAGTCTAACACAGAGATCTCTTTTTTGGTCAATTATAATTTATACTTTGCCAGATGTGATGATAGTTAATTTGTTTCACTGTATATTTTCCCCAGATTGCTTGTTTTGTTTTTTAAACTAACATTCTCATTTAGAATTTAGTTTCCTAAACATAGCAGTGTCTACTCCCAACATATGAGAAAGATGGAGGTAAAATATACCCAAACTCAGCTGTGAGTGAAAGATGTGGGTGCTGCAAGCTTACTCCTAAGTACCAGAGTACTTAGATTCTTACCTGATTAGTACTTAGAATATTACCCTGAATTTTCTTCTCCTGTGGAGTTAATCAAATAGAAAACATGAGAAGTTCCCTGAAAAGCTGTTTTATTTTTTAGTTTGATATTTCTCCATGATACAGCATAAAACTTAACCATAGGATTTACTCATTCATGAGCTAAGTATATGCTTGATACCATTTATTAAAAATGGACTTAAGATTTCTGCAAGATAAATAGACTGAAATGTGGAAACTTAGTTTCATCCATACACGTAGCATAATTTTTTTGTTGATTCCATTTGTTGGGTGCTCTTAAATATTGGGTCCAGTATTAAT
Source organism: Leptonychotes weddellii (assembly GCF_054177405.1). Classification (NCBI taxonomy): domain Eukaryota; kingdom Metazoa; phylum Chordata; class Mammalia; order Carnivora; family Phocidae; genus Leptonychotes; species Leptonychotes weddellii. Next base: position 65,291,884 of record NC_138371.1, on the reverse strand, counting down.
ACAAGAAGAGTATACATTTAGCCTTTCTGCCCTTGATAATAGGGGAAATGCTGGTTGGGTGTTTATTTTAGTGAACTTCCATTTTCCTCAACACATAGAACAGTTTATAGAATACATAGTTTTTTACTTATGTCTTTCCTATAGACATTCTAGGATGTGTATTTTAAACTTCTGAGCTACTTTAATAATAAATTGATGTCAGAAATATGCAAAAATGATGTTTCTGACAATGTGGAAGCATAAGAATAATCTCAACAAAAGATTTTTATTGAGTCCAATTATTTTAACTTAGGCTGTGTCTATATAAAGCTTTTTTGACTAAATAGAGCTTTTCTTGGCATTGTATAGACATAGCTTTTGACGTAAATTGCAAGAACACCCATAACCTATTCTGTGTACATTTTTTTTCATTCTCATCGGATGCATCAAACATGCAGCAGTAATAAACCAGATTCTACTCAGGTGTGTGAGAGCACTTGCCTCAAGTTCATTTTTTCTCTGGTGTCTATATCATTAGCTACTATGAACACAGATTGATCTCAGCTTTTTAGAAGACGTTTCTTGAAGCACATTTTTAAGCATTTTCATATTTATAAAAACTAACCTAACAGAAAGATGTTGGGGGTGGGAGCATTGTGGATCGCATCACCCACAGTCAAACCACCCTAACCCTGTCATAACTTATCATTTTGACCAAACAGTATACTAAATTGGGATTTTTATTTTACAAGTCATTGCTATTCTGGCTTCATATTTACACTTCCATTCTCATCCCCCTTAAAATCATTCTTGATCATCCTGTTTTCTTTCAACAGCTTCAGAGGATGATTCCGAAGAAGATGGAGACCATAACAGAACATTTGATATTGCCTAACTTCATATAAGACAAATGGATGATCTGTGAACAAGTGTTTATTAAAACTGGCAATTAAGTATGAATTAATTTTGTGGGGGAATGCCTATTGAATACATTGACTATATATGTGTGTGTGTGTGTATATATACACACACAACAAGTATATATATTCATTCTCAAGTATTGCTGAATTAAAATTCTGCTGGACCTTTTAACATGGCCAGTGAATCTGTTTATAAACTGGTAATCAAAAAGTATTTTTCTTTTAGGTGAGTGGGAAAGTGTTACCCTTGTTTTAGATATCTAAGCAATGCTGATGACTCTTTTTTGTGTTCTGATTACTGCAGTCATATTTACGAAAAAAGGTTCATGTTTTAGTCTCTTGCTAGTGAAAAAAGTGGGACAAAATATGCTTTTGAAATAAAAATGGCAAATGGCACCTAATAATTTTTCCTTTCAAAATGCCTTACGTTGCAGTCTCATTTTCATAATTATTTGCTTCCAGTGTTTCTAAAAAATCAACTGGGGAGTAAGTTATGAAAGCATATATATTAGGTTTCCAAATTTAATATGAATTATAAATTCACTTAGCAATAAAATCTAATTTTTAAAAAATATATAAGTATAAAATGTATAAATGATGGATAAAGTTTTGTATTGATTTGCAAAATGCAGATTATATTTGATAGGCCATAGTATGTAGATATTCCTTTTAGGAATATTACAGCTGTAAAATATATCAGAATTGCCCGTCAAATGCTATTTGGGAAAAAAATTATTGCAATCTCAAGTTAACAGAATATTTTTAATCCCACATTTAAAGTTTAAAACACTGGTTTTCAATGTGTTTTTTAGTGTTGTCACTGCTTTATAGATAAATACGATATAAATAACCTGTTTGGATCCTGGTCGTTTTTAACTCTTCCTTGGTAATTCTGAGCATTTATTTAGTGACTTAATATTTTTCACGACTTTTGGAGAACAGATGAACATTACCTACTCACCATGAATAGATCTACACTGTGGTCATGAGTTGTGTATACTTTCATAACACTGTATATTTCCTCTGTCAACAGCCTTAGCATACACTTTTAAACACCTTCAGGTGGTTTCAGATTAAATAAAGTCTTATGTTACAGCAACGAACTACATTTTCAGAACCTAAGTAGAAACCATGTAATTTCTCAAATGTGAATCAACAGTTTGCCCACACGTAGTTTGTTGGTCTTAATGTAAAAACCTTGGCTGGAAATAAAGTGCATACTGATTGATTTACTTTATAGTTTGAAATGTTTCCTTTTAAATTGGTGCTCAGAGTAGACTTCAAACATTAGAGCCAAGAACTTTATTAAATAAAATCCTGTTTCATATAAAAATATATAACTTTCTAAAACATTTGCTCAACTCACAGGTTACCTTTGCATTGCCTTAAAGAAAAAATACAAAATTTAAGGATGCCAGTTTCAGTATCTTGTCCAGGTCTTTAGGGATGCTTTGAGTTTGAAACATTGACACTTTTAATAGAACTCAGCATGCAAATTAAGTATCTTCTGCTTAACCCACAAAACTTTTTATTTAAAAATTTAAATAGTAGAAAACATTCCATTGGCATGCAGTTTATAGTTTTGTTATATGAAATGCTTAATGACAGATACACAGTGGCTTGAGCTTTATAGTATTCTCATAGTGCCTTAGTACCACTTACTGTTTCATATTTCAGTATTGTATAAGCTTCCAATACCCTGTAAGTATGAGTTAGAGGGAATAAGGAAAGTGTTTTCACTGGTTGTTACTTTTAAACCCTAAACAAATAGAGACCATATGTAGAATGCAAATTCCTAGGAAAATGAAGTTGTAATACTGTTCTCTCTAGATACTTGCCAAACCTAAGAATTTATATTGTCCTTATTAGCTAGAACCAAGATGTTCAAAAAAGAAATTCATACATTTTGAATGTAAACAAGAACTTTGTTATTCTTAATGTTAAAAATAAATACAGATTTGACCGATCCAGTTAGCTGTTGACCACCAAATAGATACAAGGGCTGGTTACAGATGTTCTGATACATGAAGAAAATTAACAGTTACTACTTCACTACCAGGGACCTCTAAGAACTTACTTGAAAGATGAAATCAAATGTGGAAAATTAAATCAAGTTAAAGCAGCCGTTTTGGAAGAGCTACCACTGGGTAGAAGTTATCAAAATGAACAGAAGAAAATTAGTTGTATGGGAGTTAAGTGGAAGGGGAGATTTTACAGCAGCACTGTCCGATAAAACTTTGTGATAATGGAAATGTTCTATAATTTGTTTTGCTCAACATGGTAGCTACTAACTACACGTGTTTTGAGCATTTGAAGTGTGCCTCATGCAACTAGGGAACTGAACGTAAAGTTATATTTAATTTTAATTTATTTAAATAGCCACATGTAGCTTGTGGCTACCATATTGGACATTGTAGAAATTTGACTATTAGAGAAAATTTTAAGGAAGAGTTAGGATCATGCCTAGTTCTTAAAGGACTGGTAGAACTTGAATAGAAAAAGGAAGGAATTCCAGTCTGTTCACTATTTGTACCACTCGGCTTATCAATAATAAAATAGACAGTATCCAAGATCTCAGAAGTTTAAAGCTCTTACAGATTGTAATTGTTTTGTGGACTAAAGCTAGTGTAACATCTGCTCGTTTAGTACCACATAGCCACACTGTATAGTCCTGTCATCACTTCGTAGTTTTTCCTGTGTCAGTAAACAATAGTGCCATCAGTTGTGATGAAGGATGTTATTCATAGTGCCAGTGTAAACGGATGGCACAAGCTGGGGCTTTGTTGCCATTGGTCAAGCATGAGAGAGAGTGTATGTTCCCTTAAGTATTCCCCATAACTGATGGCATGTGGGTTAGGGAGAGAGATGACTTCTTTGAGCTTCCAAGTTTCTAAATAGAGTAAATCTAATTTTATGTGAACTCTGCATATTCTTTATCTTTTATTTTTAAGCCATAAAGGATAAGGAAAATCATTCTTGCTTCAGAGCTTTCATTTTCATTTTTTACCCCCAAAATGATTTTCACCTTTGTCTTAAAATGTACATTCACTGAAAACTTTGAGCATCACCACTACAGTAGTATGTAGTGTTTTTCTAGAGTTTTTGCTTACATAGTTTTCATGTCATTGAATGGCTAGTTCATCAGTAGTTGGAGAGCATGAGATACCTTAGGAACAGATCTGGTGGTAGGAGAAAAATCCTTAAAGGGGCTCTATGGTAAAAGTGTTAGCCTCACTGCCAGCCTCCTCCACACCTTCCTGGTATAGCTGTAATCTTACTGTTTCAAAAAATCTATAAAATTTTGTTGAAGTTCTAACCATTTGTGATCAATGCTAAATACTATTTCTGCTCCAAAGTGATGTTCTAAAGTAATGAAATTGTAAAATTATGTGAAATATGGGCTCCTTAAAATCTACAATATTTTCTACATCTAACTCAAAAAGGAAGATAAAAAATATTAGAGGAATTATCTGCCATAGTAAATAGCATGTGGATCTATTTAACAGTCTTTTATTTCCCGTATCTTGTTTATTAATAAAGGAGCAAGACCTAGAAACTGTAAAGACCTGGTGATTGTAAAACTACAGTGGTAGGGAGAGTTTTGGTTTTGTTTTTGTTTTAATTCAACTATAACCCACGGTGGTTCAATTAAATCGGAAGGAAGATAGAGCAGTAGACTGGGTTATTTTTATCTGCTTTACTACTTTGGGCTTTATTTAAACTGTTTCAAGTGAAAGGTGCATTTAGGGAAGTGGTTAAAACTACTAAATTATATCTATGATTATTTTTTAAAAGTTCTTATAAGAACCTAAAGATCAATTTTTGTCACAGCGATTACATGAGAATAATGAACGTTACTGGAATAAGGAAATAAACCATAAAAACTAATTTTCATTGCCAAGTTTTACATTAAAATCCTGCACAGGAATCACTGTCAAAGTATTTGACACCTTAATCTGAGATTTCCAAAATATTAGTCAAATTGAACAGCATACTCGTTTTCTTCTGCAACTACCAAAACACAGTCGTCGTTATAAGGTGATTGGGGTGCAGTTGAAAAAACTGTGGTGAAACCAGAATCCAAGTTTCTTTTGTACAGGAACCAAATGATTGCTCCCAAAACTGTCAAAATTACTGTGCTAGCAATCACCAAAGCTGATATTAAAATGTGGTTATCTGAAAAGGAAAAGACAGAAAAAAAAAAAATATATATATATGGAAATCAGTTACTGGTATTGCACTTGGGGGAGCACAAATATAGTTTCATCATGTACATATTTGCCTAAAATTAAGGATCTTCCCACACTGATAAAATAAATTACACATTTATTATGCTTCTTAGCTTGAACAACTGTCATTCAGGATTTCAACCAAGGTTTACAATTTGCCACTCTACTTTGAGATCCTAAAATGGAAATCACCCACACTCAGGGTATACTACAGTTCTGTTTGTCTCCCTTGGGTTTTACTTTATATTTACTGCTCTTTTCAAGACTAGTTGTCTTTAGAGGTTTGTTTACATTAATGAGGCTTATTGGTTCATCTGGTGTTTGGCATTTAAAATTTGTTCCACTGAAAAAACCAGAAATGGCAATAAAAGTATCCTCCACCCCCCCTTTTTTTAACATTTTTTATTTGAGAGAGCGTGAGTTGAGGGGGGGGCAGAGGGAGAAGCAGACTCCCCACTGAGCAGGAGATACAGGGCTCCATCCCAGGACCCTGAGATCATGACCTGAGCTATCCAGGTGCCCTTTTTTTTTTTCTAATTTCAAGTATCTATGTGTGTATTCCTTAGTTATGTTCAACCTTAACAGTTCTTGGCTATTCAAAACCCTTGTAATCTTTCAGTAAGTCAGTCCAGGGAAATTAACTCAGTTTAGGAGTTAGGAGGAGGTAAATGCTTTGGGGGCAAGGTATTTGTATTACATTTAGTAGCACCCAAAAGTATGTCCAAAAAATCTCAAATTATTTTCTCTTTATAGATGTATTTTTACATTATGGTTATTTGTACCTATATCCTCCTTTAAGCTATGCTTTTAAAATGATAAAATGTAAAGATTAGCAAAGAAAATCTGGCCAAAAGTTACTTGTTAAAGTGAGAGAGAGAACCATTGATATTTTTAAAATACTGACAGGCTTCTTTAAAAAAATAACACAGGAGGAGTTGGGTAAATGGCCACAGCTGAATTCTCTCCTTTTTGGTCCTAAAATAAAAGTGTGTAGTAGTCACAATTTGTTAAGGTGTGGGTTGTATTCTTATTGGAGACCCTCAGATAAAAAAATGTGTATCAAGAAAGCGGGGCACATTGTAGTTAAACATTTATGAAATACGTATTTCTTAATGAATTCAGAGCCCACTCTGGATCAAATGTTGCCAGATCTTTCAGCTATTCCTAATAGGGTTCTAAGAACCACTTAGACCTACCAACTCTTTTCTACACATTTCCATCTGCATATATCCTCCCCCACCCCCGTATACATGTGCATAGCTTAAAATTCAGAGTTCTACAAGATATGTAACAAAAAATCCTGTGCTCCTTCTGCCCTACTACTCACTCACCCTGCATTCCCATTCCTGGTAACTTCTGTTATTTGCCTCCATGTTTAAAATAACATGCTTACACGGCTTTTCTTGATTCAGTTTTTTAATGTCAAATACACATAACAAAATATACCGTCTTAACCATTTTTAAGTTGACAGTTCTATAGCATTAATTCACATTGTGCTGTGTCACCATTTATCCACAGAACTCTTCATCTTTCAAACCCGAGACACTATATATTAAACAAGAATGCCCCATTCTTCCCGCCCCTCCCATCAGCCAGCATTTTACCTTGTGTCTATAAGGTCGACTACTCCAGGTACTTCATATAATTGGAATGAAATCGTATTTGTCCTTTTGTGACCAGCTTATTTCACTTAGCAACTAATTTCTTCCAAGTTTGTGCATGTTGCAGGACGTGTCAGAATTGCCTTTTTTAAGGCTACATAATGTTATATAGCCATGTTTTGCTTATCCATTCATCTGTCGATGGACACTTGGGTTGGCAACTTCCACCCGTGGCTATCGTGACTAATGCTGCTCTGAACGTGAGCATACACATCTCTGATACCTCTTTTCACTTCTTTCGGGTATATACCCAGAAGTGGAGTTCCTGGATCGTAGGTATTTCTATTTTTAGTTTTTTGAGAAGCTACCATACTGTTGTCTACCATTTTACATTCTTACCCAGTAATGCACAAGTGTTCCACTTCTCCTTATCTTTGTCATCACTTGTTTTCTGTTTTCTTGTTTTTGTACATAGCCAACCTAATGGCTATGAAGTGGTGCCTTCCTTGATTTATTTTTTTAAGTAAGCTCTACACCCAGTGTGCTTGAACTCACTACCCCAAGGATCAAGAGCCCCATAATTGGCCAACTGAGCCAGCCAGGTGCTCCTTTGCTCTTTTTGATTTTTTTTTTTTTTTAAGATTTTACTTATTTATTTGACAGAGACACAGCAAGAGAGGGAACACAAGCAGGGGGAGTGGGAGAGGGAGAAGCAGGCTTCCTGCGGAGCAGGGAGCTCGATGCAGGGCTCGATTCCAGGACCCTGGGATCATGACCTGAGCCGAAGGCAGCCACTTAACGACTGAGCCACCCAGGTGCCCCTTTTTGATTTTTTTAAATATTTATTCCTATGGAAGAGTGAGAACATGATTCTCCAATATCTACATGAACTCTCAAACACTCCTTTCCTCCTCTTCCATCATAGTTCTAGCAAGCCCTAAACAGAGAAAAAATATCCACGATACATATGACAACTCATATCTAGAATTAAAAAAAAAAACAAACTACCAATCGGGAAGGCAATCCAATTAGAAATAAGGACAAAAAACCTGAAGAGCCATATCAAAAGAACACATTGAAATGGTTAATAAGTGTGTTAAAGTACTTAACATTATTCATCAGGGAAATGAAAATTAAAATGACAGATTGCTACATGTAACATCTGAATGGCTAAAATCAGGTTGACTTTCATGGGATGGATGTGTAGAGTGAATAGAACTTGCATGCACTGACAGGAATGTAACAGTTCAACCACTGAAAAATTATGTGATGGTTCTAATAAAAGCTAAACATATTAGCTATCCTATGACTTTGCAATTCTACTCTTTGGAATGTACTCCAGGAGAGTGACAAAACAGATCAACTGAGAATGTTCACAAGCAGCTCTTACCATAGTAGTACCAAACTAGAAATGATCCAAATATACATAACTAGAGATTGGACAAATTGTGATATATTTATAAAATACTATGCAACAGTAAAATAGGTACAACATATACCCAACATGGGTGAATCTTAAAAAACTGAAAGAAGCCAGTAGAATTACATTTATGTTAACAACAAGCAACTCTAAACTATGGCGATAGAACTCAATAGTGGTTAACTAGGATAGATGGTGGTAGGAGCTACATTTATTGGGAAAGGGCATGAGGGAAATTTTTAATGTAACAGAAATGTACGGTATCTTGATTTGAGAGAGAGATAGCCAGGTGTATACAGAGGCAACCATCAAACTATACACTTAAGATCTGTGCAACTTACACCTCAAAGAGATTAAATGGGGCACCTGGGTGGCTTGGTTAAGTGTCCAACTCTTGATTTTGGCTCAGGTCATGATCTCAGTTGTCAGATGGACCCCTGTGTCTGACTCCACGCTGACCATGGAGCCTGTTAAGATTCTCTACCTCTCCCTCTTCGTCTGCCCCTCCCCCCCACACACGCACACACGATCTCTAAAAAAAAAATAAAAATTATACAACCAATTGGCAAAAATCCACAAGTTTTGTAACCCTTTGTTTCTGGGAATGCAAAATGGTGCAGTTCCTCTTACTATTAGTATCGATCCAAGCTCTATAGCCACTTTCAACCCATTTACAGGGAATCTAATCTTTAGATAACAAGTATTTGTGCGAGGCAGATTCATTCATTGCAGCACTGTAATAGCACGTTTGGAAACAAGCTAAGAAGGATCTGGGGCTGGTTAAATAACTATATCCATACAATGAAAGAGTATTCAGTTGTAAAGAAGAAGTTCAATCTATAGGTAATGATACAGAGATACCTAAAATATATTAGTGAATAAAAGGGGCAAAATAAGTCCTATATCTCAGTTTGCTTATTTTGGCAAAAAGAAATAAGACATTCATTTAAAGAAGAAACTGAACGGGTGCCCATTAAGGATAAAGGTAGAACAGGGTAGATGGGGGCAAGTTGGGAGACAGATTTTTAGTGTTTGCCTCATTATAATTTTGCTTTTTGAGCCATGTTAATATATTACCTGTTCTTTAAAAAGGATTTAGTAAACCCTTAAGACAGATGCTTCATGAATTACAACTATGAGGTCAAATTTTTTTAAATGAAAGATTGCAGAATGACTGCCTACAAAAACAATGGAATTCAATGGGAAATATTTTTTGGTGTTTAAAAAATTCGTAACCTGCAGTTATATTTAGAATGTCAAGTCTTATTCCTAAACTAAGAGACCCTTCTAAATTCTTACAAAAGTTGTTCTACTTTATGTTATACAATTAATTTTTAAGGGGTCTTTAATATTTTAACATTTGAATCTTAATATTACTTGTGGGAAAAATTTTAACAAAAGACTCACCTGATAAATATTTCTTTTCATATGGGACTAAAAGAAAAAAGAAAATTAAAATTAAAATTCAAGTATGTTCATTCTAAGTTTGCCTTTAAACACTTTCAGAATAGTTAAAAATGAACCCCTTATTTAATAGCTTAATATTATCCATATTTCTATTGCTTGGTCAATTGTGTTTTCCATTTTGAACAAAGGTTTTTTTTGTTTGTTTTTTTAAAGAAGATATAGAGGTCTAATGTAATGCATTAGCTTGGTTGGTGGAAAAGTATTAGGTAACTCAAGAAAAAGTGATGAGGTGAAGAAAACAGAATTTTGGTAGAAAAGTATAGAAAACGAAGCTAGTAAAATTGAAGTGTACACCTGTGATCTTATTAGTATGGATTCACTATTTCTGATGTTTCAAAGTTACAGTTTAAAAATTTGGTTTATAATAATGGTGCCCTGAGACTTCATACATGAAAAGAACCAACTTTTTAAAATCCAATAAATACTGGAAGTTGAATTCTACTACCATAAAACTATGAGAAACTTAGTATAGTCACTATAAACTGTAGTTAAGAACCCTGCTGAGGCAAAAAAAAAAAAAAAAGTAAAATGTAAAGGGAAAAACAGCTTTGATTTACAGTAGAAGTAGAAGGGGGTAAATCCTAAAGAGGCGAAATGGGGAAATGGCCAATGTGTCTCAGGCATCCTGAAATCATATTTTGAAATTTTAAGTGTTTTTAATGGGAAAACAATTCTAAAACTTAGAACAAACTTTGATGTTTAATAATAACATCAAAATACTGTGGGACACAATAATTATATTCATTAGAAAGCATTCTGATGAGGAGGAGGGGACGGCTGTAGCCTGGGAGTGGTGGGTGTGTGGAGGGGCAGGGGCCAGGTTCAGAGCTCAGCCCTTGGGAAAAAGGAAAAAAGAAAAGCATTCTGAGAGGTCAGAAGAAAAATTACACTTTAATCCAGAATGAATTATAAACTACAACGCGGTTTTTCTTCATTTGTCTAAACAAAGGATGTTAGTACTTGTACAGGGTCAAATTCTTTGTAGTAAACATTAGAATTTTGGAAGTCAAAGTATTCTTCACCACTTCTGTTTAATCAAATCAAATGCAAGGGAACTGAGGATTCCTTCAAACAACAGAAGAAATTTTTAACTTCTTGTAGGCTCTTAAGTATAAGATAGGATAAAAGTTATGCCTGGTTCACATAATCTTGGTCCTACCTCTGAAATGTAAGAGAATTACATTTGACTTCTGAGAGACTTGCCAGCAAACCATCCTAATATGTTCTGAAATCTTTCTTACTCCCTCTAATTTATTGAGGCATAACTGTCTCAGAGAAAATTATTTTAAAACCAGCCCTACTTTCCCCACCCCTCTAGGAATGGAAAAAAGTCCTCAGTTATACTTACTAGCTGATTTACAAAGGGTTCCTTCCATAGAAGAAATCTCACAATCTCCTTTTTTCCATTCACCTGTCTTGGTGTGCAAAAAGGCACAAGTGTCGACCAGATCCTCACCATCCTCTTGGTCTGTCCACTTATCAAATGTCATATTTGACTGATCAAGCCACTTGAAACGTGCATCTGTCAGTTAAGAATATTTTCATCAGTAGGACAGTTTTAAACCGTTAGAGCCATAGAAAAGGGTCTAGGATTAAAGGTGGGAAGTTACTAAGGTATGTCTGGTCAAAACTTTTCATTGTGGGATTTAAATTAGGAGGAAGAATATATCTTGTGTACAAGCACATCAAGCCAAGCACAAGTACAAGCCTGGGTGGCTCAGTCCGTTAAGCATCTGCCTTCGCTTCGGGTCATGATCTCGGGGTCCTGGGGTGGAGATCCAAGTCGGGCTCCCTACTCAACAGAGAGTCAGCCTCTCCCTCTCTCCCTACCCCTCCACCCCACTTGTGCTGTCACTCTTCCTCTCTCTCTCTCTCTCGCTTTCTCTCAAATAAAATCTTTTTTTAAAAAAAGATATTGGTTGAAGAAGGTTCTATGGATGGGGTGCCTGGGTGGCTCAGTTGGTTAAGCATCTGATTGTTGATTTCAGCTCAGGTCATGATCTCAGGGTTATGAGATCCAGCCCTGTGTTGGGCTCTGCGCTGGGGATGGAGCCTGCTGGGGATTCTCTCTCTCCTCTCTCTCCCCCTTTCTCCCTCTTTAAAAAAAAAAAAAAGTTCTTGAAAAGAATGTAATATAGTAACATTTTCATGGGGAAATAGCCAAGAAAATTAAAATATTAATAGTAAACTTAGTAGTTTCATTTCATTAATTATGTATGTACTTTTGTTTTCTACAGGGACACTAAATACATAGTATTGCTCTGATAGTTCAATTACCTTTATCCTATTGTTGACACACTAATATCTATGACCCTACCATATTAGAAAAATACTGAGCCTAGAACTGTATTTTAATCCAGACAAAAGAATCAACTTTGATTCTTCTCTGTGAAACACACTGAGCTGCTCAGGGAAAAGCTGCCGTCAGTACAGGTCATGTACTGGGTACAGGGTGCACACTGAACAAACAATACCCGGACACCACAGGAAACACCAACTTGAACTAGAGAACTGAAGAATCTCAAAGTCATCAATTTTAGTACCATTTAAAAAAAGTGATTTCCTGGGGCGCCTGGGTGGCTCAGTTGGTTGAGCAACTGCCTTCAGCTCAGGTCATGATCCTGGAGTCCCGGGATCGAGTCCCACATCGGGCTCCCTGCTCGGCAGGGGGTCTGCTTCTCCCTCTGCCCTCTTCCCTCTCGTGCTCTCTGTCTCTCATTCTCTCTCTCTCAAATAAATAAATAAAATCTTTAAAAAAAAAAAGTGATTTCCTACAAGGGTAAATATTACTTACCATCTGTGTCAAAAAACATGCCTAGTAGGATATCACTTGGGGCTTTCCATTGCTTTTTCAAAGTATCCAGTATAAAAGCATTTTCTTCTTCATTATGTATGCTTACCATGTCTGCTCCTGGAATTATTTTTAGGTAGGAAAAAAAAAAGCATGTTTCCAGAATCAATGAAAATCACATGAAGTATATAAAAGTTATGCATTATTATAATACTTATAATAACATTACACTTATACACCTTTTTAAGATTCAGCTTGAGAATATGCACATTTCTGAAAATATGAGAAAAGTAAAATGGGATAAATTGGGCAGAACCATTTTATACTCTATTTCATTCACAGAGTCGGTAATTTACAGACAAGGGAACAAAACCTCATGCGAGGCTTGAGCAATCAACACATTTTCTGCCTCTCTCAACTTCACTCTTTCCCATGACTTCTTGCTCTAGCACTCATGGTTTCTCCTGTCGTCACTGCACTACCGTAAGGAGGCCAAGCTCTGACTACACCCAGGAGAGCTAAAAACTGTGAGAGCAACCTGCCAGAACAGCTCCAAGACCTTGTGAAGCTCAAGCAACAGTGTCTGACCGGCCTCCTTAACTGCCTGCCTGTGCCTGTTGCCCAAAGCCCTGCGCCTTCCCCTGTCTTTGTGGTCCTCAGAAAAGTCTCGGCTTTGGGAAACTGAGCGAGGAGGTCCTCGCTCTCACTAGATGGTTGATCCTTCCTGGGGCTCTTTTGCACGATTCCAGAGCCAAGACCAGCAGCCATCTGTGTGTGTCACATACATTAGCTGTCGTCCTTACAGTCTAAGCACCCCATAACTGTCAGGAGTGACTACCCTTCCGAGAGCCCTTTAACCCTGCTTCGTAACCTAGACAAAGATCTCTCTCACAAATTAAACATCCCACTATCTGTACTACAACAAATATAACTACACGGAGAAACAAGGAAGAAGTTTTGCCTACTCTTAAATTACATGCTTCCAAAACCATCCTGACTTAACAAAGGCTCCCGAAAATGTGAGAATATTGTCTTAGTTCAGGGGTTCTCCGCCTTGAGCAAGCATCAGAATCACCTGGACGGCTTGTTAAAACAGTGCTAGGCCACATCCAGAGTTTCAGATTCAGCCAGAGTGAGATGGGGCCTGAGAATTTACATTTCTAACAGGTTCCAGGTGACGCCACTGCTGCTGATCCAGGGACCACACTTTGAGAATTATAGGAGGCTTAAATCATAGGCTGCTCTATTTATGACATCACGCTCAAGTTGATAATGATTTTCATAAGTTAACAAATGGAAAAGACAGAGCTCCTGTTACATACTGATATGGTAAAAAAAATTTGTATTAGGTGACCACTTCTACATCTTTTAAAAGGGGCTTGTACAAAAGAAGAAATTTAACTACAGGGGAAAGAAAATTACTATAGGGCCAAAAAATCTCCCCCAAACCATATTGTATTATTAAAGAAGAAAATCACAAACTCGTAGCCTAAAGCTCCATTATAAATAAAGAAGCAAACACCTTAATAGAAAAAAAAATGAGTTTCAAACTGTAAAAAAGATAATTCACCCTCATAGAAGCAAATAGAACACAAGAAATGTGTGAAAAATGCAATCTCACTGATAAAGAAATGAAAATTAAAATAAGCAGACTTCCAGGCTTACAGATTAAACAGTGCTGGCCTTGGGTATAACAAAATAGGAACTCATAAGTGGTTAGGTGGAGTAAAAATTAGTACAGCCTTTTTGGAAACAATTTGGCAAGATATGTCAAAAACCCTAAAAACACATTATTTGACCCAGCAATCCTTAACAATTATGCTAAAACAATCATAGGCTCTGTGTTCAAATAAACACAATTATTAATGGTTATCACATGACAATGAAAGATTGAAAATAATGACAATGAAAGACTGAAAATAATAGCCAATATTAGAGGATTAATTAAATCAGTTATGGAATTTCTGTACATTATTAATGTACAGATTAATGTACATTTATTAGGGAATATGCATTGTATTTTTACTGCCACAGACATTTTTTAAGGGAAAATGCAGATTACAGGGCAGTTTGCCAACTACGATCCCTTTTCTTATACATTAAAAAAATTTGCCTGGGGGGAAAAGCCTAGGATACTTACCAAAATGTTAACAGTCATTACATTTCCTTAGGGTGGTGCAATTTAGGGTGATTTTGATTTATTTTATTTTAAGATTTATTCATTTATTTTAGAGGGAGAGAGTGCGGGGGGGAAGGGGCGGAGGGAGGGGGAGAGAGAGAATCTCCAGCAGACTCCCCGCTTAGCGAACCTGACTCAAGGCTTGATCCCACAGCCCCAAGATCGTGGCCTGGGCCAAAATTAAGAGTCGGATGCCCAACCAACTGAGCCACCCAGGGGACCCTGATTTTGTTTTATTTTTAAAAGATCTGCACACGTTTTTCTCATTTTTTATAGTGATCGTGCATAAATTGTGCAATTACCAAAAATCTTTAAAAGAAAAAAAATAATAAGACTGGCCTTTAAAATGCTTAATAATACTTTAATCCAAAGTTAAGATTCACAGGGTTCCCTGAGTCCTATCTCCATTTTTAAAAACTCTGTGATGGTTTTCTTATCCTTTCCAGCTGCTTGTCTGTTAAATGTCACACAGACTTTTCATCTGTTTTACCCTGATACTTGTATTCACGTGTGAAACGTAACCAAAATGCCACTCTAGAAAAATTCTCAAGGGAAGTATTTAACTAGGTTATAGTTTAGGCTTAAGTGTTCAGAGATGAGGTATTCATCCTTTTCTTTGACCTTGTGGCAGCCAATGGAACTTTAATGATTCTTAACCCTGTAATCTAATTAAATACTGTATAAACTTAAATTACTGTGTCAGGCAAATAAGACACACTTTCATTTTCTTTAACAAATGACTGCATAAGTCCCTGAAGAATGCATGTGCTCAAGAAAATTTTTTTTACAATGCATTACCAGTGACAGTACCTGCTGAGATGTAATCTGGGTCTTTTTTTTTTTTTTAAGATTTTATTTATTTATTTGACACAGAGAGACACAGCGAGAGAGGGAACACAAGCAGGGGGAGTGGGAGAGGGAGAAGCAGGTTTCCCGCCAAGCAGGGAGCCCGATGCAGGGCTCGATGCGGGGCTCGATCCCAGGACCCTGGGACCATGACCTGAGCCGAAGGCAGATGCTTAACCACTGAGCCACCCAGGCACCCCTTTAATTCTTTTAATAGCTAGTGACAGAGCTCACAAATCACAAAAAGCAAAGGCTGAAAACATTTATTTCTTCTATTATAATGATAACATATAAATTAAAGGTAAATGTTGCAAAATAAGAAAAATTTTAGTTTCTCGCAATTATTTTCCTCATTATGAATAATGAGAGGGTAATATCAAGAAAATTAGCACAAAGCCCTGGGAATATTTCTAAATATAGCTCTCTGCAGCCCAAAAGGTAACAAGTCACTTGTTTTCTAAATCCCTAGTGATAGGTTTAAGATAGGATTTTTGTACAGCTGGGAAGATTTTATAAATCCAAAGGTAAATATTCTAGTATTCCTATGCTCTTTCTTCTTCATACATAGCAAACCCTGAATCCATGTCCACCATACTACTCTAAATGAAAACACTACTCTAGCCAAAAATAAATACCAGCATTATGATTAATTTTAGCTAATTTTCTAATTCATCAGTGAACTGGGTATTTCCAGAGTGGAAACAAATATAGAGGATTATCAAATAAATGGTAAGGTTAACAGAAATGTATGAGAAAGCTTAAAAAATCTAATCAGTAATATGAACTGCATTTATAAATTTTAACTGGGGAAAAGAGATATATATCTTTTTAGACAGAAGATAAATTTTATAAGCAAATTTGTACATAACAATTTAAAATTCCTAAATGGCTACCCTGCTTAAACAAGTAGAGTTAATGGACTCCGAAACAAGCAGTCAAGATCAAGTCACAAAGTTGTTGGGTGTTTCCAATTTTGTTTTGCTTTGTTGGCTAAAGAAAAATGGCAAATACAAAAAAAAAAAAAAAACCACTACACTTGAATTGTAGAAGTCAGCCAACAAGTATTAATTATGCCTCTATTTTCTAAGCAGTTGCTTACCTGCTAAAGATACGTATTAAAGCCGGACAGTAAACTCTGACCTTGTGGTTCATACAAGCTAATACGAGTACAGAAACGTGTCTCTTCTTGTTTCTCAGCCTCCGATATAATTTCTGTTACTGAAATCTATGCCTAAGTATATGTAAAATAAGTGATTTTTTTCAAAAAAGAGATAGAAAATTGTTACGGGGAAACCCCATTTAAAAAATTCCTATTGGGGCGCCTGGGTGGCTCAGTCGTTAAGCGTCTGCCTTCGGCTCAGGTCATGGTCCCAGGGTCCTGGGATCGAGCCCCGCATCGGGCTCCCTGCTCAACGGGAAGCCTGCTTCTCCCTCTCCCACTCCCCCTGCTTGTGTTCCCTCTCTCGCTGTGTCTCTCTGTGTCAAATAAATAAATAAAATCTTAAAAAAAATTAAAAAAATAAATAATTCCTATTATTCACAGCACCTGGCTGGTTAAGTTGGTAGATCACATGGCTCTTGATCTCTTGTGAGTTCAAGCCACATGTTAGGTGTAGAGATTACTTAAAAATAAAATATTTTTAAAAAAATTCCTATTATTCAATTCCTTTAAAATGAAGCCATACTGGTACGTTGGAAATTTTGTTTTGTTTTCAGAGAAGCAATATTCAACACCATTTGGCAGGTATGAGTTTCTCAAAGGGAAACAATATGAGTACTACGTGGCACTTAATGGGATTAAAAACTTCTATGCTTACGTTCATTCCTTCTATAAGTATGATTTGATATTCTTCCAAAATGTCATATTCGTTGGTTGTCAGAAATTGTTTTTTTTTTTTTTTAGGTAAAGGGCATTTCTAAATTCTGGAGTTATTAATAAGCCTAAGACAAAATTTAATGAAATGATCAAGAGATTTTAGATCTCATGCAGTAATAAAAAGCACTTCTAAAAAATCAAGGACTGTCGTATCACCATCATAGATATTTCAGTTGAAAGAGATGCTATTCCACATCCTAGTTTCAGTTTGAACTTACAAGAATCACAACAATTAGAGGCTTAACAACAAGGATGCACTTTGGGCCAAACAGCCAAATGTATAAAGAGCACCCAGACACACCTTTTTAAAAATGACATTTTTAGGAGTGCCTTGGTGGCTCAGTCGGTTAAGCGTCTGCCTTCAGCTCAGGTCATGGTCCCGGGTCCCAGGATCAGCCCGCGTCAGGCTCCCTGCTCAGCGGGGAGTTGCTTCTCCCGCTCTCCCTGCTTGTGTGTGCATGTTCTCTCTCTCTCTCATAAACTTTTTTAAAAATGACATATTTATTTGAAATATTTCACAATGTGGAGTTGTAAATATACTTTCCAGAGAACACAGAGTGTATCTGCTAGCAAATAGCCTTTTTCTCCAACAGACACTTCTTTACCAGTTTCACTTCGTGGTCCCATCTGACTTCTGCCCACACTGCATACCCAAAACAGCACTCTCAAGGGCAGAAAACAGAGTGATTAAGAACCATGGCCCTAAACTCAGATCCGAACCTGGTTTGAATTCTGGCTCTGCCAATTATTACCGCACGACTTTGAACAAATAACTGAACTTCATTTCTCCCCTGATGAAAAGAGGCTAATGATAAAGCACCTGATAGGTCTGTTAGGATAATTAAACCCAGGTAAACAGCTGATGTACCTGAGCACAGGGCCCGGCACCGAGTATGCACATTAAAAAGATAGTGCCGTTGCTAAGTTTCTGTCAGGTAGCTTTGGACAGGATTGTCTAACAGCTGTCTTCCAACTCAAAGGTTAAATATATACCCAATTCCATTGTGTGGCTTGTATATTCTACAATAAAAATTGTTCATTTATTACAAGGACCCAGGTGAAAGATATGACAAAACCATTTTTTGAAGAAATTAGATAAAACCATTTACGACTGTGGAAAAAAAAAGAATAAGCTTACCATGGTCAGTACACTGATTTCTGACGTCCTCTATGCTTCCTACTTTGACGGCTTCTTTAAGAAAAATGTAACAACTGTCTTGAAACTGAACCCACGCAGATGAAGGACAGTCTGTGTGGGAAAAGAGAAACACTGTGAAATAACTTGGGAAGAATTCCATGAATTCCTAAAGATAAAGATACTAGATATTCAATTTTCAAAGAAAAAGAGAATTTAGACACAAAGCTCTTTGTTAAAATAAGAAATCAACTAGTGTGATAGGAATTTATTTTTCTCCATTCTACATGTGGGAAAAGAAAAATGTGCCAATGATTCTCTTCTGATTTGACAGAGCAAAGTTACAAGTCTTTAGGGTGTTTAGGAACTCAGACTTGTAAATTACAGAATTATTACCAAGGCAACAAACTATCCAGAAGGAAAACCAATCAGAATTACAAACTCTTTTTGAAGGTTATCTTTGCAGTATTTAGTAACAATTTCAAGGCTCAAGAGTTTTGCAAGAGCTTTTTTTAAAAATTATACTTCCAAGAGCAGAGACAAGTTGCGAGATTATGAATATTCAGACAAGTTTTCCTATCGCACAGGAAAACAAGGTTGATGTTCTTATGAATGTTCTTAATTTAACACCTCATCAAAGCAGATTCTTTGAACTAATTCTATGAAACAGAACCATATCTCCTCCTCTGTTGGTGCAGAGTGGAATGGCACCTCCTTCTTCCCTATTGTGATTTTTGTTGTTGTTCATTATAAATGTTTACATTTTTAAGTCTTGGCTCTGGAATTTCATTAGTTAGCATGAACTTACTTTCAAAAGTAAGCCTTGAAGAGCTTGATTTCACAGGCCAGAATGGAGAAAGGGGGAGGATTTTACTGAATTCCAGTGAATAAAAAGAGCTTAATCTTCCCTATTCTCTTAGGTCTATGTAGGGAAAGTCACTATGATTTTTACCTAGCTTTATTTTTAAGTTCTGTATGTATTGTAATTTTAATATAAACAAGTAAAAGAACGCCCTACCACAAAGATCAGAACCTAACCATCAGCAATGTTAATCTAAATTCAACAACCTTGAGTTTACTAAACTCAGAATATGGCAGGGAACATTAGTTGTCCCCTACTTGAACCCAGCACTTTTTTCTCCGTGTATTTACTCAGTATAATTTTATTTTATTTTTATTTATTTTTTGTGAAGGTCTTTTGACCTCAGCTTCTCATACAGCACAGAACATGTCCACCAAGCTAAGTTGTTTTCCAGTCTTCCAGCAACTTCTGGATAATGAGCTGTGAGCTGAAGTGACAGGTGCAAATTGCCTTTAAAAGGAAAGAGTATGCTCCCTGGATCATACCTTCCCTTTCCCACTGGCCGAAATGTAGTTTAAGCCACCTTTAATCATGTAAACAATGGAAACAGCCTAGGAATAACAAAGCAACAAGACAGAAGGATCCTACATGGAGCCATATAACACTCAGACTGTGAGGAGAGAAAAAAATAAACTACTATCTTGTTAGTCACTGTTAATTCAGGTCATTGTTACAGCAGGTGGGTCAATAACCTAAGTAATACTAGAGGCTACTTAAAATTGTTCCCATGGTGAGAACTGAATTTTTCCCGGCCTCATACTGCTACATTTAGTAGTTAAATCATCCAAGATGGGAGCTCCTGCCTGACTGGCTCAGTCCATAGAACATGCGACTCCTGATCACGGGATTGTATGTTTGAGCTCCATGTTCAATGTAGAGATTACTTAAAAATAAAATCTTTAAAAAAAATAAAAACTAAATCATTCAAGATGCACTAGCATGAGAGTAGGTGTCTCAAGATAAAATTTATTTTGTATACAGGTTTTTTCCTTCCTGCTGTTCTATAAGTACTTGCATTACACATGTTGACTACCTTGGCTTGAACTCTGGTAGGAATCTAGAACTTTCTCCGTGTAGTGTCTTACAGGTAGTTGGTAGGGATATTTTAGGAACATTTGCTTAATGAAACATTAAGTTAAAAAAAAAAACCTGAGTGTAAAATTATATGTGCAGTATGATCCCAGGAGTTAAAAAGCAAGGAAGTCCAGAAATGTTTAGGAATTGGAGAGGCCAGACACGTCTGGAGGGGCAAGGTTCAGGGAGGGTCTGAAAACAGGGTGCGTTGCTGAAAGTCTGTAAGTGGAGCAGCTAGGCCCGTAGACCCTCTTCCTGAGAAACAGTACTCAGCCATCGTACTTTCACTATATACCTCTGCTGCCCTCTTTGAAAGTCTGGTCCTTACTCAGAGGAACTCTTTTAGATTTAACATATAGGTGCAATCATACGGTATTTGTCTTTCTCCGTCTGACTGACTTCACTTAGCATAATACCCTCCAGGTCTATCCATGTTGTCACAAATGGCAAGATTTCGGTTTTTTTATGACTGAGTAATATTCCATTGTGTGGTGATGTATATATCTTTATTCATCTATGGATGGACACTTGGGTTGCTGCCGTATCTTGGCTATTGTAAATAATGCTCCAATAAACATAGAGATGCATATACCTTTTTGAATTGTCTTTTGTTCTGGGGGGTAAATACCCAGTAGTGGAATTCCTGGATCATATGGTAGCTCTATTTTTAATCTTTTGAGGAACCTCCATATGGTTTTTCACAGTGGCTGCACCAGTTTGCATTTCCACCAACAGTGCGTGAGGGTTCCTTTTTCTCTACATCCCTGCCAACACCTGTTATTCTCAAGGTATTTTTAAATTCCCTCTTTGATGTCTTCCTTGACCCATTGCTTGTTTATAGTAGCATGTTGTTTTAGCCTCCACGGTTGCAGGTTTTTTTTTTCCCTTTTTTTTTTTTGTACTTGATATCTAGTTTCATACCAGATGTTTGTTGGAAAAGATGCTTGATAGGATCTCAATCTTTTAAATTTATTGAGACTTGTTTTGTAACCTAACATGTGATCTATTCTGGAGAAAGTTCCATGTGCACTTAAAAAGAATGTATATTCTGCTGCTTGGTTCCTTATATGTCTATTAAGTCCATTTGGTCTGATGTGTTGTTTAAGGCCGTGGTTTCCTTATTTTCTGTCTGGATGATCTGTCCATTGATGTAAGTGGGGGTTAAAGTCCCCTCCTATTATTGTATTGCTGTCAATCTCTCCCTTCGGGTCTGTTACTATTTGCTTTATATATTTGGGTGCTCCTATGTTGAGTGTACACATATTTGTAACTGCTATATTCTCTTGCTGGGTTGATCTCTTTATCATTATGCCATGCCCTTCTTTGTCTGTTATAGTCTTTCTTTTAAAGTCTGTTTTGTTCGATGTAAGTATTGCTACCCAGCTTTCTTTCCATTTCCATTTGCATGTAATGTCTTTTTCCATTCCTTCACTTTCAGTCTACATGTGTCTTTAGGTCTGAAGCGAGTCTTGTAGGCAGCATACAGACGGGTCTTGTTTTTTTGTTTTTAAGTAAGCTCTATGCCCAATGTGGGGCTTGAACTCACAGCCCCAGGAACAAGAGTTGCATGCTCTACCAACTGAGCCAGCCAGGCAGGCGTCCTGGTCTTATTTATTTTTTTTAATCTATTCAGTCACCCTATGTCTTTTGATTGGGGCATTTAGACCATTTACATTTAAAGCAATTACTGATAGCTATGTACTTACTGCCATTTCTTTAATTGCTTTCTGATTGCTTTTATAGTTCTCTATTCCTTTCTTCTTCTCTTGCTCCTTCCCTTGTGATATGACTTTAATGTTATGTTTGGATTCCTTTCTCTTTATTTTTGTGTACCTATTATATATAGGTTTTTGGTCTGTGGTTACCATGAGGTTCATATATACACATTCTATGTATATAGCAGTCTATTTTAAATTGATGGTTGCTTAAGTTTGAACACATTCTAAAAGCACTGCATTTTTACTCCCCCACCACATTTTATGCCTGACACCATAATTTACAACTTTTATTTTGTGTATCCCTTAACTGTAGATACAACTGACTTTACTACTTCTTTTAACCTTCATACCAACTTTATAAGTAGTTGATCCACTACTTTCACTATATATGTTTCCTTTTACCAGTGAAATTTTTTCTTTCATAATCTTACTTCTACTTATGGCCTTTTCTGCTTAAAGAAGTCCCTTGAAAGTTTCTCGTAAGGCCGGTTTAGTGGTGATGACCACATCTCTGCCCTCCCTAGCCTTCCCAGTGTGGCTTTTTTTTTTTTTTTTTTTTTGCATCTTTGGTTGTGGAAGAGCTGCTGTGCTAGTCTTCAGGTTGGTCTCAGAGACCCTTGATCTATATGTTGTTACAGCCTTGCTGTGTCCATGGAAGGAGTTGGGCTCAGGATCCTCCTACTCCGCCATCTTGATCCTCTACCCTCTGGTGTTTCTTTAAGTACAGGTCTATTACAAACTCCCTCAGTTTTTGATTTCCTGCAAGTATCTTATACTGCCTTCATGTTTGAAGGATATTTTTGCGAGTACAGAATTCTAGATTGTCAGCTTATCTTTCATTAAGATGTAATTTTATTGTTTTGACTTCCATCATTCTAATGGAGAAATCAGCAGTCTGTCTGATTGTTGCTCTTTCTGGCTGCTTGCAAGATCATCTTTATCTTTGTTTTTTAGGCGTTTGAAAGTGGCATGCTTAGTTTGTGTGTGTGTGTGTGTGCGCGCGTGTGTTTTAAATCCTGCTAATAATTCAGTGCATTTATTGAATCTATGGCTTATTTTCATTGGTCTCTTTTGTAAAGCTCTTGACCATTGTTACTTCAAATAACACTTCTATTCCATTTTCTCTCTCCTCCCTTTCTGGGACTCAAATTATGTTTATGTTAGACTTTTCACCATGTCCCAAATATTCCCTTTGCTCCTTTCCATATTTTTAATACTTTTGGCTCTCCATACTATAATCTTGTTCTTTCTGGTTTACTAATCTTTTTTTTAAAAGAGATTTTATTTATTTGACAGAGAAAGAGACACAGTGAGAGAGGGAACACAAGCAGGGGGAGTGGGAGAGGCAGGCTCCCCACTGAGCCCCATGTGGGGCTCAATCCCAGGACCCTGGGCTCATGACCTGAGCCGAAGGCAGACGCTTAACGACTGAGCCACCCAGGCACCCCTCTGGTTTACTAATCTACTCCTTAGGTTTTAACAAATCTGCTGTTATACCCATCTATTGAGTTCATAATGTCAATGTTTTTTCAGTTATGGAATTCCAATTTGTTTATATTTTTGTAGTTTCTGGACCTCTGCTGACATTCTCAATTTTATTTATTTATTTATTTATTTATTTTTTAAAGATTTTATTTATTTATTTGACACACAGAGAGAAAGCACAAGTAGGCAGAGAGAGAGGCAGAAGCAGGCTCTCCAATGAGCAGGGAGCCCGATGCGGGACTCGATCCCGGGACTCCAGGATCATGACCTGAGCCGAAGGCAGTCACTTAACCAACTGAGCCACCCAGGCGCCCTATTTATTTATTTTTAAAGATTTTATTTATTTGACAGAGACAGAGACAGCGGGAGCAGGAACACAAGCAGGGGGAGTGGGAGAGGGAGAAGCAGGCTTCCTGCAGAGCAGGGAGCCCGATGTGGGACTCGATCCCAGGACTCTGGGATCATGACCTGAGCTGAAGGCAGACACTTAACAACTGAGCCACCCAGGTGCCCAAAATTCTCAATTTTATTATCTATATTCTTAAACTTATTAGTTATTTTAAAGTCCATTTCTGAGAACTCTAATTTCTGGGTTGCCTTTTGGTCTATTTTTGTTTCTTTTCTCCTTTGGCCTATTACTTGTTATGCCTGGTATGGGTTTTGTTTTTGTTTTTTTTGTTTTGTTTTTTAATCAATTACCAGACACTGTGTAGGAAAAAATGCAGAGGCTCTAGATGATGCTATTCTTCTCTAGAAGGTACTCTGGTAGGAAGCTTGGGTATTGACAATTACCTTAATACAGTCAGGGTTTGAGTTGACCTGGGGAGGTGTTATAGCCTTTGGGAGGCTCAATATCCACGGATCCCAAAGAAAGTCTGGATACTAAGTACAGCCTCTCTTCTTTGGCAAGTTAAAACTCAAATTTTTGTCTCCTTAACACCATGAGACTGCCCAAAACTCTGTTCTTCCTTTAGCTGCTTAAGATTTTGGCAACTCTCCTAGGGGGAAAAGTTAATACACACAATACTGGGCTCACCTCAACCAACGGCCATAGCAGCTCTCTGCGGCCTGCAATTACGATTTGTATGGAATTTCATCTAGAATTTCTAGTTGTTGTCCCCACTCGTTGATAGCCAGAAGCAGAGTTCCCTTTTCACACCTTTGAACAAGTTATTAATAATTGTTCATCCATCTACCCACCACCCATCTAACAAACATTCGCTGAGCATCTTCTGTATCTCAGATATAATGGTCAGTGCTAAGGGGTAAGGAGAAAGAGATATAACGAGGAATGAGTCCTTCACATAAAGTGCTCAGTCTGATGGAAGAGTTTGACACATGCACGTAACAGATATTACAAAGGTATAATAGGTAAAATACCGTATAAGACAATAAAAGAAAGAGTAAATAACCTGTAAAGTTAAGAAACATTTCAAAAAGAAGGAAATAATTTGAGCTACAACTTACAGGATAAAGGAGTTTGCCATGTACAAAAGGAAAAAGAAAAAGAAATTCCAAAACAGAGGGAGTACCACAGAAAGCAAAATGACAAGCACCTAGTAAAGAGTCAAATATTGAATGAGTGAAGTAGGCAGGTCTCTTCCCTCCTCTCCTTCCTCCCATCAGATACTGTTTTATGTGTTAAGACATGATAGACAAAACAAACAGTCATTTCCAGAATGAAACTCAAATACAAAGTCACAAGGGCAGATGCTGTCAAATGCAAATTTTGATTTTCTTCTTTTTTTTTCTTCTCCTATTTTCTTCTGATTCCTTTTGTTGCCTTTTCTTTATCCTTATAGAATTAAAAAAAAAAAACCCAAACTTAAATGGAAACAGACTCCATTACCATGTTTGATGACACCTGAAACACCTTTCCATATCACTGGAAGTTCTTGAATCACAAGTTGACAGATGCTGCCATATTATTTCCAGTCAAAGCCACACATAATATTTTCTACTGATAATAAGAATATAAAAATATTTTTTGCAATATGGTTTATAGGGAATAAAATAAGTCTACTGAATACACAAAAATATAATCAATACCAAATGATGTAAATTTATAAATTATTTCTTTGTACACTTGTAGTTCTTATGCTCTGTGAAAACTTTAGAACTCTGCTCTCTAAACTACCTATTGGTTAAAATATACTCTTATTTCAGAGGCAGCTTCCGGGTCAGTTCTCTCCTCTGAACTTCCACAGCACTTTGCATTACACCATGGATGAGGCGCCCTTCTGGTTACAAGGACTAAAGACTTGCTCAGCTTACTCCAAATGATAGAGATTTTTTGTAAGAATACATGGGATAATAAGAAATCTGAAGATTCTATCTCAGTAAACAGGCCTCACAGGGTTTTTATACCAGGAACTCCCTTGAGCTGCTGTCTAGCCTAGATCTTTGGTTTAGGTAGTTATCGCTGTTTGGATTAGCTGTGGCTAGGGAACTGAGTAGATGGCACAAACCATGGAGACCTACGCATAAGAACCACAGGTAGCCATTATTCTTGGAAAAGGAGCTCTGTTACCCTTTGATGACCAACACACTTTCATATGGCACTGATCAAATCCTGCCCTGTATGACAGTTATCTGATATTTACCGTTTTCCCAATTGGACTGTTAAGTGCATGACAACAGAGACCATTTCTTAAACCTCAGTGTACCCTCAATAGTAACTATCATAGCGTCTTGTACATAACACAAGATATCATGCAGAGCACTAGAACAGGGCAGGGTTCTGGTGAGAACATTAAACTGTGGAGAAGTCTGGCTCTGACCACATCATCCTGGATATGTTACTTAACGTCACTGTGCTCTAGTTTCCTTATTTGTAAAACAGGGATAATAACAGTACTTATTCTCATGGCGGTTGTTGTGAGAAAGGTGTTCTAGGTGCTAGATACCACAGTGAACAAAAAGGAAAAAAAATCCTGCCATCCTGGAGCTTACATTCTAGTGGAGGCAGATACATAAAGGCAAGATATGTTAGATGGTGTTTTATATTTAGATGATATATTAGCAATCTACTGCTACGTAACAAATTAGCAACTTAAAACAACAACAACATAAAAAACCTTTATTATCTCACAGTTTCTCTGGGTCAGGAATTTGGAAGCAGCTACCTAGCTGGGTGATTCTGGCTTGGGGTTTCCCATGAAGCTGCAGTCAAGCTATTCGCCAGGGCTGCATCCATCTGAACACTGAACTGGGGTTGGAGGCTAAGCTTTCAAGAAGGCTCCTTCATGGGTTGGTGCTGGCCAAAGGTAGGAGGCCCAGTTTCTCACCATGTGGACTTCTTCACAGGGTTGCTTGAGGGTCCCTATGACATGGCAGGTGGCTTCTCTCGGAGCAAATGGTTCTAATCCAGCCTTAAGAGACACACTCTGTTATTTCTGCAATATCCTATTGATTACATAGGTCACCCCTATTCAGTGCTGGGGTGAGCTACACAAAATTATGACTACCAGCAGGAAAGAATCATTGGGGCCATCTTGGAGACGAGCAACCAAAGATGGTGATAAGTACTGAGGAGGAAAGTTAAAACAGAGAAGCAAGATCCTGGGAGTAGGGTAGGGGTTAGAGCTACAGTTTTAGCAAGGTGTCTAAGAACGATCTCATTATCAAGGTGACATATAAAAAGTCTGAATGAGCTGAAGGAAAAAAGCCCTGTGGAAATCTGGGTCAGACAGGGAATAGCAAACGTGGGCTCCTGAGATGGAAATGAGGATGAGGATGATGATGATGACTGCAGCAACTCAAAGACCACTGCTGAATAATTAAATAAGCAATACATGGGAAGACAAAAAAAAAAAAAATTAAGAAGCTATAGGCAGAAAAATACAAAACAAACTGCTAACTTCACTTCCTCAAAATTTTCAACTGTCTTCTCCTTAGGTTCATTTCAGCATTAGCAGTAACCCCGGGTTAATTCACCACCGAACCCTTCTTGTCATGCTACCGGTCAGTGTGTGGCCCAGAAACAAGCCCTAAGCCCTACTTAAGACATCTATTTGTACTTTGAGAAGAAACGTGTTCAAGAAGAGGCTGATTCCTTTTGTGTGAGGAAGGCTATTGAAGCTCATGCACTTCATGAGCAGAAAGCTAAGCTCAGCCTTCTTCGATGCTAAAAGTTATCTCTGCTATAACCCCATTCCCATTAAAAACCTGCCTCCCCAAAATACTGCCATGAGTTTTCAATTAGAGGTTCTGTAATATCTTCTATAAAAATATATTTCAACAAATATACTTCACACCACACACACACACACACAATGCTCTCTGCGAAGTGCTTTTCTATTACTCTTACTTCTTCACAGCTGTCCTGAAAGGTTATTAATAATGCACCTAAGTGACTCTTTATGGGTTTGATGACTTTATAATTCTATTGACTCAATATATACAGAAATTTAGGAGCCTGATGAAAATTTTTAAGACCTGTACTTAAGATTGCAAAAGTTTCTTTTTAAAATTTTTTTTTAAAGTTTTATTTATTTATTTGGCAGGGAGAGACACAGCGAGAGAGGGAACACAAGCAGGGGGAGGGGGAGAGGGAGAAGCAAGCTTCCCACCGAGCAGGGAGCCCGATGCGGGGCTCGATCCCAGGACCCTGGGACCATGACCTGAGCTGAAGGCAGAAGCCTAATGACTGAGCCACCCAGGCACCCCAGATTCCAAAAGTTTCTATATAGATCCTCTGCCTAAATTACCATGTGCTAAAGAATAAAACGGCATATCTACAAGAATATTTGGCACTACAAGTCAGTTCTAGCAGAACTCTCTGTTCCCTTATAATTTCTCGTCTTAAGCAACTAGGCACAGCGTAAGAGGAAGTGATCCTTGGGAAATAACTTGTTCTGAATGTTAACAAAGCGAAGGCAAAGACTGCAGTTTTTCCCCTGGTCAGTAACAAAACCTTTGCCCTTCACCCATTAAGATATGAGTCACAGTGACTTAGCTTCCACAAGAGCAACTGTGGCAGAGACAGAGAAAGAAGAGGAGCTGTTTATTACGAACGGAGGCAGGAGTGGGGTTCTAAGTCCCTGACTAATCTAGAGAGCCTGTGGCCATACTCTGGGCTGCAGTCACAAGGAAATTCAGCCACTCTGACACTCCATTCCCTCGCCACATCACCCTCCCCAACCCACCTTCCAGGATGTCCACCTCCATCTTCTCCCCTCCAGTCCCTCTGCAGAAGAGCTGTCATGAGATTTATTTATAGAATGCGGGTGCTGGTGTTACTTTGCATCTTTCTCACTGGGCATCACTGGTCTGTTTTCTTAGAGATTCAGTCTCAAGATCTGCCCTCAAAATCCAAAATAACCCACAAATAAAGAAATATTTGATATGTATCATAAAAAATTGTGGACAATAACCCTGTTGCAAAACTAGTTTTCAACACAAAAGCACATTTTTAAATGCTTCTCAACAATGAAAGATGTCCTGAAATATTACCTAACTGTAATTTCACTTTTTCATTAGAAGAAAAATATTTATTAATGTTTCAAAATTTACAAAAATTTATCTGAGATAATTTCCCCCGAAACATCACGGTGCCATTTATAAGAACTAGAAAAAGTCAGGGATGCCTGGGTGGCTCAGTGGGTTAAGAGTCTGTCTTCCACTCAGGTCATGTCCTAGAACCCAGTCCTGCATGGGGCTCCCTGCACAGCGGGGAGCCTGCTTCTCCCTCTGCCCGCCCCCCCCCGCTTGTGCGAGCGCACGCTCTCTCTCTGACAAATCAAATCTTTAAAAAAAAAGAATTAGAAAAAGTCACATCAATAGATTAAATGATTTAATGCTTTGAATTAATTCTGAAATCAGTTCATGACAGAAGTAAAATAATTTGAAAGAAACTAAAATCCCATTATCCCCCTTACTTTTAAAATCATTCACCTAAAATTCTTGGTCCTTTTATTATAAATTAGAATAAAGTGCAAAGACACAACTCAAAATAAAACAAAAATTCCTAAGATAGCAAAGTCTCTGCTATTATCTATCTTCCTTCTGGTAAGGGGAAAGACAAGCAAGAAAATGATAAACAAGATGCATTCAGATAGTGTTAAGTGCTTCGAAGAAGATAAAATATGGGCATGTGATAGAGAATGTGGGGTGTTCAGGGAGGGCCTGAGGTGACATACGAAGAGAGATTTGAATGATGTGGGTGGGGGCAGCCATGCCAAGGACAGGGGAAGGGGAGGACAGTCTGGGCAGAAGAGCCTGCAGGTGGTTGAGTCCCCAGGGGCTCAGTGTGGATAAACAGAGTGAACAGCAAGAAGAGTGGTAAAAAAGATAACGTCAGCAAGGAAGGCAGGGGCTCATCTAGGGCTTGTAGGCTATGGCAGTTCAAAATTCGTAACCTAGATTCTGATCCACATGATGACCACAGAATGAGGACTTACTCTGAACAAGCTTATATTCACTCATCTCATACCACCCATGGGAAATCACCTACCCGGTAAACACACTGATCACCCACAATGTAAAAAGGCACAATTACAGAAGAACTTTTTAAAAGGGATGCCATGGAACCTTACTTGGGAATTTAAACAATGGTTTGTTCATCGTGATATTCAAGATAATGATTAAGAACATAAGATCACTTACGTTAATAAACTCCAAAATAACAGAGAATGTTGCCACTTCAACATTAAACTTATACTTCATGCAATACCATGGGAGCTCTTCTGTTAAGATCTTGCCACTCAGCTAATTTTGTGATAACCTTGAAAAGCTCTTTCGTGACTTAGTTCTAAGTGTAATAAGATTCCTGATCTTGTCTGGGTAAGATATTGTGAAGTACTGTGATGAAAAGCATAGTTTTTCAGCCCTATATCATCAACATGAATGTGAATGTGCTCAGTAACCACAAATACCCAACCCACATAAAATGGCACTCACGATGTTTTCTAGTCACAATAATTACCCTTCATTTTGTAGGAAGAAAACAGAGGGGAGGACACCAAGATTTAGCATGGCTGCAAGAGGTATGCTTAATGCTCGTGATAGTCCTACGGGGTATTATCTCCAAGTGCAATGAGTTAGGTAACTTGATCAAGGCCATAGGGTTTGTACCCAACTCCAAAGCTCATGCTCTTTCTAAATTAATCCTTAAAGCCTCCTGACTGATAGAAGCTGGTTAATTACCCGCATTAACTTATTCGACATGCACCTCTTAAGCTCTTGAAAAGCCTGTTTAATATCGGACTTAGGAAAAAAGAACAAATTTCTCCAAAGATAGCTTGTGCTGTTTTACTGTTCAAAACAGCTTCTCTGAAAAAGAGAGATATCACCATCTAGAAACGGAATTTTTTTTTTTTAATGTGACAAGAGAAGTATATTTTGACTAACCTGAAGTCTGAAGGCATGGCAACCCAGAAGGTGGGTTAAACTGGCAGGCAGATGTTACTGGCAAACATATGAGGGTGTGGACAGGGGGGTCTCAAAACCGTCCAGCCTTGTCTTAAAGAAAACGAACGTGCTCATAAACAAAGTGTGAAAATCAGCCCATCTTGTTTCTGCTCCTCCACAGGCAGCAGATGGCATAACTAGTCGTATATGCTGACCCACAAGAGCTTCCAGGAAGGGAGCTTTGAGCTGGGGAGCAGGTTCTGAGCTGCCTACTCTACTGCTGCCTCCAACACAGAGATCCCTGTCAGCAGGCTTCCAGGAGAAACTTAGAAAATGACAGTGAAATTCAAGGGGGGGGAAACCCAAGAACCAAAAAACAAAACACTTGCATAAACATTTTATTCAAACCCACATAAGGATTCACTCAGTTCTTGTTTACTTTGTTAATTCCTAGAATTACTTCATCAATAGTGGTTTTGGATGGAGGTCTTTCCCCCATTCAATATTTTTGACATGCTTGTACGAAAAACTTGTTAAAAACAAACAAAAAAACCACCCCTCATAGTCAACAGAATTGTCTATTTTCCTCAAGAGTCATTTGGGAAATGACTTGATTAATCATGTATAATTTTTCAGGTGACACTTGCATAACAGCAGAGCAGACTTAAAGACTTTTTTTAAATCACACAACTTAAGAGGAATCCAAGCTTCGCCTGTTCACGTCCCGCTTCGATCCAGGGGTTATTTGGCTGAACTGTTTTCCTGTTTCAACAACTTGAACACCAAGCAGTGGGACAAACAGGGCGGCCAGCTGAGGGCCCGCTCCCCGCCCCCCCCCACACCCCCGCCCCCGCTGCGCAGACGGGAAATCTCCGCAGCCAACTGCCCCACTCCTCATCTCAGCCCCAAGTGGCCCCGAAACTACCCTGGTGTGGGGCTCTAAGTCTCATCGCTCTGTCGTCAACGAGCTCCCCGTTTGGGGACCCTCCCCGCGAGTGGGGTCTGTGCCGAAGCTGGGGGCACGGTGGGGGAGCGAGGGCACGCTCGGGTCCTCGGCGAGCCCTTCCCCGGGGCGCGCTCTCAGAAACCGCTGCCCGGCGGGGGGGGGGGGGGGCGCGGGGCGGGTTGGGGCGGGACGCAGGGCCCCGGGGGCGCACGCGCTGGGCGCGCAGGGCAGGGCGAGACCTTCGGGTGGCTGCAGCCACCGCTGGGCAGGGGGTGAAGTCGACCGCTCGGGGTCGGGCTCCCGGGGAGGGAACGGGGCAGGAGGGCAGCTCACCCGCGACGGCGGCGGTGACCAGGCCCAGCAACAGCAGCGGGAGAGCGGGCAGCGCGGGCCGGGGCATGACGGCGGCTGCGGACGCCGAGGGCGGTGCTCCTCGGAAGTGCGGGGCGCGGACCAACCCGCCCACGCGGCCGGCGGAGGGGGCAGGGAGGGGGGAGAGAAAGGCGAGGGGGAGGGGAGGGGGCCAGCCCGGGGCTGACCCGGCTGCAAGGGCCCGCCCGCGCGCCGCCTCTTCCACGTCTCTCTGGCATTTGAACTGGCATAATTTCGGACTCTCAAAAATGTTACAAAAGGAGTCGGAAGAATTTCCATAACCCTTCAGCCAGCTTTTCTAAATATTAACATCGTATGTAACTCCCCAGTAAAATGGTCAAAGCCAGGAAATTAAAACTGGTATAATAGTATTCACTAATCTACAGCCCTTACCACATCTCATCAGTTGTCCCCCTGATGATCTTTTTCTGTTCTAAAATCCAATCCATCATTTTATATGGCATCGAGATGACTCTTTAGTGTCCTTTAATGCGGGACATTTCCTCTGTCATTGTCTGTCTTTCCCCCATCTCGTTTTTTTTTTTTTTTTTTAAGATTTTGTGAGAGAGACAATGAGAGACAGAGAGCATGAGAGGGAGGAGGGTCAGAGGGAGAAGCAGACTCCCTGCCGAGCAGGGAGCCCGATGCGGGACTCGATGCGGGACTCGATCCCGGGACTCCAGGATCATGACCTGAGCCGAAGGCAGTCGCTCAACCAACTGAGCCACCCAGGCGCCCCTTTCCCCCATCTCGTTTGAAGAGTACTGGACACTTTGTAGCATGTCCTTCAGTTTTGGTTTGTCTTAGGTTTCCTCTTAAGGGAGATTGGAAGAACAGCATTCAGGTTTTTTTGTTTGTTTGGCGAGAGTACCACAGAAGTGATGTGTCCTGCCCAGGAGAGACCCCCTGTCGATCTGTGTCATATTGGTGATGCTAGTTTTGATCACTTGGTTAAAGTGTCTGCCAGATTCCTCCTTTGGGTCTAATGATAAGAAACCTTTTCAAAGCCTCCTCCCCGTGGACTACTTTTTTATTTTTATTTTTTTTAAGATTTTATTTGAGACAGAGAACACAAGCAGGGGTAGGGGCGGAGGAGAGGGAGAAGCAGGCTCCCCACTGAGCACCCAGCCCCATGCGGCTGGATGGGAGGACCCTGAAATCATGACCTGAGCTGGAGATCATGACCTGAGCTGAAGTCAGACGCTTAACCGACTGAGCCACCCAAATGCCCCCCTCAGATAACTTTTATTTGTTACCAGTTTCCTGGATTAAGTGTCATTAAACTATGCTTGCACAGCCCTTGATGAATTCTGCTCCTACCTTGAACTTCTAGCCTCCAGAAATGTGAAGCAATAAAGTTCTGTTGTTTAAGGAAAAAACAAAAAACAAAAATGATGCTTGCTATACAGATGTATAAATTAGACAACTGTAAATTGACTGGGGAGGGCATCTGGCACCAGACAACACAATGCACAAAACAGGGCCAAGTAAGACCCTGACATAGCCTCATATCATTAGCAAAAGAGTGCTTTAAAATCGAGTCTAAATTCAACAATAAAAAGCCAAGGAACTCAATTTAAAAATATACAAATTATCTGAATAGATACCTCACCAAAGAAGATATACAAATGGCAAAAAGCTTATGAAAACCCTCAACATCATATGTCACTAAAGAATTGCAAACTAAAACAAAAATGAGATACCACTATACACCTATTAGAATGGCTAAAATCCAAAACACTGACCAAACCAAATGTTGACAATGAGGAGCAAAAGGAACTCTCATTCATTGCTGGTGGAAATGCAAAATGGCACAACAGTTTGCAGCTTCTTGCAAAACTAAATATATTCCTACCATACAAGTCAACAATTGTGCTTCCTAGTATTTATCTGAACAAGTTGATAACTTACATACACACAAAAAATTGCATATGTATGTTTACAGTAGCTTTATTCACAGTTGGTAAAACCTGAAAGCAACCAGGATGTCCTCCAATAGGTGAGGGACAAGCTGTGGTACATCCATACAATGGAATATTATTCAGCATTAAAAAGAAATGAACTATCAAGTCATTAAAAGACGTGGAAGAACCTTAAATATATAGTACAGTATTATTAGCTATAATCACTATATTGCACATTAGATCCCCCAAACTTCTTCATCTTATAACTGGAACTTTGTCCAACATCTCCCCACTTCCCCCACCCCCAAGCCCCTAGTAACCACAACTCTACACTCTTCTAGGAGTTCGGCTGTTTTCGATTTCATATATAAGTGATACCATACAGCATTTGTCTTTCTCTGTCTTACTTACTTTTTTTTTTGTATTGAGTTATAAGTTGACATATTACATTATATTAATTTCAAGTGTACAACATAATGATTCGATGTTTGTATATATTATTAAATGATTGCCATGAGTTTAGTTAACATCCATTGCCATTATAATTATAAATTTTTTTCTTAAAAATTTTTTTTAGTGTGATGCTGACTTATTTCACTTAGCATAATGCTCTCAAGTTTCATCCATGTTGTCACAAATGCTAGGTTCCTTCTTTCTCTTGGCTAAATAATATTCCACTGTATATGTATGTGTGAGATATGTATATATATAAAGTTTTTTTATCCATGCACCCACTGACAAATACTTAGGTTGCTTCTATGTCTTGGCTATTGTAAATAATGCTGCAGTGAACATGGGAGTGTAGATATCTCCTCAAGATGTTGTTCTCATTTCCTTTGAATAGACACCCAGAGGTGGGATTTGCTGGATTATATGGTAATTCAAGCCCCAACGTGGGGCTTGAACTCATGACCGCAAGATCAAGAGTTGCGTGCTCTACAGACTGACCTAGTCAGGCACCCCTGGTAATTCCATGTTTAATTTTTGAGGATGGGGTCTCTTCTTTCTTCTTCACAGACTCCTGTTCCTCAACTTTCCTGAAGTAAGTTAGGACGGGTAGAGGAAACCAATCAATTTTCCTAATGGTTGTCAGTACAAATATATGGTTTTTAATTTCATCCGGGCCCTATATGCCTTTTCTGTGATCCTTTTATTTGTCTTGGTCATTGTCCTCCCCCATTCTTCTGATCAGGTATTTCAAATTTTTTATTACTCTCTTCAAGCCAAGACCCAATTTGCTACTCACGTTTCTCAGCAGAAGACCTCCCTTTCTACTCAGTAGAGATGGGGGGCATGAGGTATAGACAAAAATCTTCAGTACTTACTGCTCTCCCCTTCTCTTCCACGCAGGTCTTCCTTGTGTGGCCTCAGAGAGGAAGGCAGGCTTCCCCAATCCATTCAAACCCAGTTCCTCTTTCTGTGGGCTTAGACCCACCCTTCTCCTCCATCTTTCCCAAGGTCTTCTTCCATGACTCCATCTTTCTCCCCTCCATCATTAACTTCTCTCTGTCTACTCTTTGGGCTGTTTTGATTTGTCTGGTTTCTTTCCTCTCAGCTTCTAAACCTGTGAACCACTTTCCTCCTTCTTTGGAAAAAAACCTTCTTCCACCCTCCTCCCTCTAGCTGTGACCCAATCCCTGTCCTTTCCTTCTCCACTATACTTTTCAGCATTTCACTTTCCCCATTTTCTAGTTTTCCTTTTACTTCAAAGCTCACTCTGGATTCTGGCTCCGCTAGCTACATTTCCACTGGCTTAGATCACTAATGTTTTCCTAATTTCCAGAGTCCAGTTTTATCTGACTTTGCTTCTCTGTTGTTTAGCAATTGGAACAATGTTTACTTGATCTTACCTTGCATTAAAAGAGTATTTGGCCCGGAAACCTAAACCCTAGGGCTTCCCAGAGCTGATCGTCAGCCCACAGAAGGTTCCTGGGGTAGGTCCCTGGGCCGAGCATTGCTGAGATCCCTTTTGGCCTGAGATAGGGAGGAGGCCTAGATAACTTTAGGCCAAAAACAGAGTGAGTCCTCTTCTGTGTATTTCAGCTCCTGTAGGCCCAGGAGTGGGAAAAACAGGATGAAGAGGAAGGGCTGATGAGGAGATGCAAATAATCCAGGAAAAATGATAAAGGCCTGAATTAAGATA
This sequence comes from Leptonychotes weddellii, assembly GCF_054177405.1. Taxonomy (NCBI): domain Eukaryota; kingdom Metazoa; phylum Chordata; class Mammalia; order Carnivora; family Phocidae; genus Leptonychotes; species Leptonychotes weddellii. Next base: position 65,255,586 of record NC_138371.1, on the reverse strand, counting down.
GTTGATAATGGAGACAGCCACTCTGTGAGAAGCCTGAGGTAAAATTGACAGAATTGTTGGATTAGGGAGATGAGAAAAAGAGGATGTGAGGATGAATTCTGGGTTTCTAGCTTGGGAGTAGAGGGGTATGGCGTCTTCATATTGAATGAAAGAGAATATAAGAAGTAGAACTGGTTGGAAAAAAACTTTCTACAATTCTGCCTGTGATTAATTTAGCTTGGAAAAAAGAAATACACATATATTAAATCTGTTGAAATGTAGATATTGTAAGAATGCTTTAATTTAGAATATGCAGGGAATTAGATGTAACTTTGTATAGATCATGAGGTCTAGTTAAAAAAAAAAAGTCTTTGAGATCTAGTTAAAATTTGTCTTCTTAAGACAAAATTACTGAACTAATAACAAGTCTTCGTTTCTCCAAAAGGGTTTTAGGATTAAATGAACCTAAGATAAAGGAATCTGAATCTTTTTCCCTAGCATAAACTCAGCAGTGGCATAAGGATCGGGGGTTACCAAACCATTGCAGTCATGTGCAGAGGGGACTCCCAGATAATGGTGACATCTTGTCCTAGGATCAGGGAGGGGAACATGTTGTGTGCGGGGTGAAGAGAGGAAAAAGAGGGTGATCATTGGTATCACTTCTACATTTGTCCCCTGTACCTGATCAGTCGGTATATTTACTTGCTTTTTTAGGTACCTGGTTTTGAGAGACCAATTTTGTTAGACCACAGGTGGGGGTTGGATAAGCTAGGGAAGACTGGAAAAGGCTTCTTCAGTTCTTCTGCAACAGGCAAAATGGGAAAAGGAACCCAATATGGGCAGTTCTGGTCATGCTGAGAAGGACTTTGAGGTAGATTGTCCAGTGGAAGTTAGAAATATGAGCCTGGAACTGAACATGTGACCTACTGACTTAAAAGTGGCTGACAAATGTCCTGGTTTGGGCAATGGGGGTAGGATCTCCTGAAGAAGCACCAAAAATGAGAAGTAAGTGGGCCAAAATTGGAATTTCTGCTGATCCAATAGTTAAAAGACTTGCTAAGAATTGCTGAGTCAAAGGCATCTGAAAAAGAAACTCAAATCAAACATTCAGAGATGTAGGATGATTATATTCTTTTTTTAAAAAAGATTTTGTTTATTTATTTATTTTGAGAGAGAGAGAGTAGGGGGACGGGGAGAGGGAGAGAGAAACCCAAGCAGACTCTGTGCCGAGAGTGGAGCCTGATGCAGGGCTCGATCTCACGACCCATGAGATCATGACCTGAGCCAAAAACAAGTTGGATGCTTAACCGACTGAACAACCCAGGTGCCCCTGATTGCATTTATTCTTTAAATAAAGGATACCTTGCATTACAACAACTGCACACTTATTTTTTGTTATACTATATGCCTAACATAATAAAACCCAACCTAGAGATATTTTTTCTGACAAGGACCAACAACAGTTTTACTTAAAAAAATAAAACAACTTTATTATAGCATCGCTACTATATATAACTGTACTTTTCTTTTTTTAAAGATTTTACTATTTATTATTTTATAAGTAATCTCTATACCCAATGTGGGGCTCGAATTCACAACCCCAAGATCAAGAGTTTCACGCTCTTCCAACTGAGCCAGCCAGGCACCCTGCATAGGTGTATTTTTCACATCAAGTTGATTTAATTCTTTGAAGAAAGTCTTTAACAGCTAAAATTGTGCAGATGACAGGGCAAGAGGAATAGTCTAACAAATTCAATAAAAATATATCAGGACAACTGTATTATAGTTTTAGACTATAATAAAACTGTCTTAGAAAATTATAAGTTTATCATAGTATAAACACTCTAAATCTTAAAATAAATCTATGAATATTATACAAAAATATTCTAAAGTATAAACACTGAATAAAAAATTCATCATGTCCAATGGTGATGGACAATATAAAAATATATTCTTGCTGGTAAAATTTAAAGTGATAATCACAAAACAGTGTTTCCTTAATCATTTATCATCTAAAATATTTTAGTAGTAATCACAAGGTTTAGAGTTTCACTGTAAAATTTTCATTTTTACAAATGCAAGATATACAATTTCCTTCATAGACCCCTTTTCTCTAGCTTACAGAAAAGGGCAAAAAAGTAACACAAATTTCTTAGTCAAAATTTGGCATGTCATAGAAAGCATAAAAATTATGAAATCTTCAAGAACTTGTATCCTTAGCTGGTTCCCTTTAAGAGGAAAGAGTTATATATTGTACATAAGAAAAGACAAAAAACACACTGCTACAGTATATCTAAATCAATGTAAAAACAATGTTCTCACACTTTAGGAAAATGTTAAGTACTAAATTTCCTTTAAAAGCCATTGTTTTATGAATAACTATGACAAAACAAAATATTTGCATTTAAACAATTTTGGTATGAAATATCTCTGGAACAGTGTAAGAAGCATCTTGCCAAAAGCATTATTTTACTGTGTAAAAAAGTAAGCATATCTCATTGTTTAATAATTTCTCCTAAATGCTACAAATGACTATTTTGAAATAATGTTGATATTATTTACAGTTATGTTTTTACCTTGAGGTACAAATTTCACATTAGGCTGGATATTTTTTTTAAGTAGGCTCCACACCCAGCATGGAGCCCTACGCAGGGCTTGAACTCACAAGCCTGAGATCAAGACCTGAGCTGAGATGAAGAGGTGGACACTTAACTGACTGAGCCACTGAGGCGCCCCTAAGCTAAATATTCTTAAAAGCTAAAAGGTAGATTTATGACCTAGTAACATGCCAATTTTAAGTCTCTAAGCAGTTGTGCTATTCATATATACATATCCTAGTTACTAACTACATTCTTACAGAGAAAAATGCACATTAAATTTATCACCCTATAAATAATTTGGACTTTAGTTCCAGCTTTGGTTCTTTTCCATTCTATTAAGGTTCTCCATTCTATTAAGTAAAGTTTTAAACATGGCATTTTGTGGATAATTCACTGTAGATACCAGCACAGCAATTAAACAACTGAAAAAGTACTTATGATTTGTACTTTAGAACAGAGTAAATACTGACACTGGGAAAAACCGAAATGGCTCATTTTCCCTAACACGTTAGTGCAAATTAGCAAACTCTTAGAAGAATTTAGTCATTGAAAGTGGGAAGCATAATCTCATCTTCATTCATTCCTTGTTCATATCGAACTGAAGAGAAGCCCGGCCAGTGCGACCGGTTCCTTTGGAAGAGGAACCAAACCAGTGCACTGATGAGAGCTAAGACACTTAGCACAGCAAATGTGATAGTTATTCCTCTGTAATCAGGGCCTAGAATAGGAAAAGGTTTGACATTGGAGGAGAGAATATAAAAGTCATCATTATTGATTTATACATTAGGCTGTGTGTCACGTGTGTAACCTCTGTACAAAACACAAGAAGTGCCTGATTGTTTCATAGCATTAACACAGAATGCAAACTCCATCATCAAACACTCAGGCGTTTTTTTTTCAGATTTAACTCTTTTCCCTTTCATTTAAATCCTATTCCTTGTTTTAGCAATTTTCTTCTAAAGAAGTTAAAGCATTATCTTTATTCTCACTTTCCCCATCACCCTTTCAAGAACATCACATCCAGTGTATTACCTTACTTTGATAGCAAATTGTTAAAAGTTGTAAATTTTTGTGTTTGACTTACCTAGGGCCAAATAAAGTGTTATTTGCTTGAAAGCAAATTTAAGACTTTAGGATGACTTCATTTAGCTCCAAGCTATTCAATTTCAAATGCTGTCCCAGACCTCTCCTTTGCATGCTGCCCAGACAGACTCAGTTTGTCCCCTTGCTTTAAATACTATCTCTATGCTGACCTCTCTTCTCTCTCATATGTCCAACTGCATGCTAGACGTTCCATATGAATATCTCTTCTCCGTATGGACAGCTCAGAATGCCAAAACAGAACTCTTGGTTTATGCCACCATAACCCTGCTCCCCAGCTCCCCCCATAATCTTCCAGTTGTTTTCCATTTCACTCAGCATAGAACCTGAACTCTTGACCCTTGCTTCCAGACTCCTGGGTGTCTGGTGCCTGCCTACCTTTCAGATCTTCCTTGAGCACTCATCAAGCTCATTCTGCTTTAGGCTCTTTGTTCCAAATGGTAGTTCTGCCTGGTGGGCCTCTTCCCCTGATCTTTGCTTGGCTGGCCTTTCAGATCTCAGCCTCAGTGTCTCCTGCTCTTAGATGTCGTCCCTGATAACCTAATCGAAAGTAGCCATCCCCCTACCCAGCACACAAAACAGGGCATGACGTATAAGCAGACACTCCAAATATTTTCTGAATCAATGCATGAATATACAAACACCAATCATCTAGCATTGGGGTTTCATATTTAATATTTACACACCAAAAAGACATTTTTATGCTAAATCTTCAAAACTGTTGCTGTGAAAAATTTATAGCTCCTTTCTCTAGAAATGAAATTAAGGTAAGATTTTTATGGTTATTTTATATGTCAATTCATGATGAAATCTAAGTTTAAATTATGACTTCCTATAGATACTCCTTCCAGGAAATTTTAAGTAATTAAGTCCAGTTTTGCACTGTTGCTAAATTAATCATGAGTTTTATGGGAATGAGGAGAAAGGAAGCAAACTAACTGCAGAATTAGACCTTTGAGCTTTTACATATTTGACTGATAGAATCAAATACATCTTAAGAACATATTCAAAGAAATGAGCTCCCTAATACTCTGGCAGCTTCTACTTTTCTTAGGGAAGAATTATACAAACTTTAGGCTGTCTAGTAGTTTCATCTGGGAGTCTTAGACATCTTGGCATTTCTATCTCTTGCAATCTATTTTTCTGACAGAAAAAATCTGCATGGCTTCATCAAGTTTTTTGGATATACTATGCTAAGGACTAAATAAGGACTTTAGGACCCAGTACAAAACTTTGCACATAACTGAGTTGCACATTTATTTCCTGACCTGTTCCTCAAAAAATATTCCTTAAGGACAAGTTCCATACTTACCCAGAGGAACTTTGCAGACAACTCTTCCGTAGCCTTGTGAACATTCAACTTTTATCCAAGTTTCATTTGAAGCTAACAAAACGCTACATTTTCCACCACCACTCTTACTTTTATTTGCCCATTTGACAAATGTCACTTTTGATCCATCTAACCAATTCCAAGACTGATCTAAAGAAAAAAATTAAGTTTATTACCTCTAAATTTCTTTTCTTTTTTTAAATTTAAATACAATTAGCCAACTTATAGTACCTCATTAGTTTCAGAGGTAGTGTTCCATACTATATCAGTTGCATATAACCCCCAGTGCTCATCACATCACGTGCCCTCCTTAATGTCCACCACCCAGTTACCCCATCTCCCCACCCACTTCCCCTCCAGCAACCCTCAGTTAAGAGTCTCTCATGGTTTTCCCCCTCTCTGATGACTTCTGATTGTGTTTTCCCTCCCTCTCCCTACAGTCCTCTGCCCTGTTTCTTATATTCCACATATGAGTCAAACCATATGATAATTGTCTTTCTCTGATAGACTTATTTTGCTCAGCATAATACCCTCCAGTTCCATCCACATCAATGTAAATGGTAAGTATTCATCCTTTCTGATGGCTGAGTAATATTCCATTGTGTGTGTGTGTGTGTGTGTGTGTGTGATATGACATATGACATCTTCTGTATCCATTCATCTGTCAATGGACATCTTGGCTCTTTCCACAGTTTGGCTATTGTGGACATTGCTGCCATGAACATTGGGGTGCAAGTGCCCCTTCGGATCACTACATTTGTATTTTGGGGGTAAATACCTAGTAGTGTAATTGCTGGGTCATAGGGTAGCTGCCTCTAAATTTCTAAGGTAAATGGCATACAACTCATTTACTTAGAACTATGCTATGTCACTATTTAAAATGAAACTTATTGAAAGTGAAAATAAATAAAGAAATCAGTCCTTCAGTTGCACTTGTCACATTTCAAGTGCTCAATAGCCATATGTGGCTAGTGACTACTCTGTTACACAGCACTGATATAGAACATTTCCATCTTTGCAGAAAGTTCTATTAGCACTGATATAAAATGTGGTGTTTTGATTAAAGTGCAGGATGCTTGCACTTTGATTGTGTGAGAGATAGATTTCTTTTTTTTTTTTAAAGATTTTATTTATTTATTTATTTGCCAGAGAGAGAGAGAGAGTACGAGCAGGGGGAGCAGCAGACAGAGGGAGAGGCAGGCTCCCCGCTGAGCAAGGAGCCCGATGCGGGACTCGATCCCAGGACCCTGAGATCATGACCTGAGCCGAAGGCAGACGCTCAACCATCTGAGCCACCCAGGTGCCCCGAGAGATAGATTTCTAAAGACCTGAATCCCCATCAGCATCCTCACCCCCAACTAAAAAACTCGTATCATTAAAGATGTGCTGGGGGAGTAAGGGTCAAGAGGGTCCAGGAGGGGTTTCCCACCATGACTCCATTTTTATTTTCCAGCTGAGATAGCACCACCTTGTGGTGATAGTGTAAACACAATTTAGAATTCATTTAGATGGCCAACTTTGAATCCATTCACTTTTTGACAAGTACTTAATATTTTGGGATTCACATTTATTTCAATTATTTAGAATTCACCTTAGCTTAAAATGTAAAACATATTTCCTATTCTACTGAATTTGTACTCTTTTTTTTTTAAAGATTTTTAAATTTATTCATTTGAGACACAGAGATACAGAGAGAGAGAGAGAGAGAGCATGAGCAGGGAGAGAGGCAGAGGGAGAGGGAGAAGCAGGCTCCCCGCTGAGCAGGAAGCCCGATGCGGGGCTCGATCCCAGGACGCTGGGATCATGACCTGAGCTGAAGGCAGACGCTTAACCATCTGAGCCACCCTGGCGCCCCATGAATTTGTACTCTTAATTCATTCTTTATCAATTCTAAAGTTCACTCAAATCTTTTATCCATTATTGCTTGGATTAATCCATTATTCCTTGAAAATTTCTTCCACAAATCTTTTTTAACCAATTCTCTGTAATTTTATTAAGCTTGTTTGAAAAACAAAATAACCATTTAAGAAAATTTTTCTCTCTGGTAAAAATGTTTCAAGAGGGAAGAGAACAACAAGAAGAGAACCTTCTGAAAAACAGTTATAAGCTACAAAAGCCCAGGTGAGAGACACTAGAACTCTAAGGGAAGTAAGTCATGAGTTCTTTGTGGGAGCCTGGGGGGCACAGATATTGCTGTCGGAGAAAAAAATACGTTGTCAACCCAAGTATCTTAAACCTCTAGAACATCCCAATTCATTTAACCTGATCTTCTACTTCATTAGTGTTTTCCATCATTACTAATACATCACTCGCATATTCATTAGGAATTTATAAGTCTCCAAAACAGCCAGCAGACCTAGCTTATTCGTCAATAAGGAGCATTTCAATTAACCACCACTTAACACTCTTTAGCAAGGTTGACTTGGTATTTAGGACAAGTTGGAACTCTTTGCACACTGTGCACACAAATATGTCACTTACCGGCAGAATATTGAGATAATCCAAGCCAAACTCTCATGGTAATATTATTATTTTCCCTCATCAGTCTGCTCACGAACTTATTTTCATCTTCATCCTCTATGGTAACAATAGTTGCAGAATGATCTGTTGAAGGAAAACAAACCCTAAACTAATTAGCTTTATGCAAACTAGGGAAGTGGCTATTTCTCAACCAGCCATTTGGAAAAACAAAAACAAAAACAAAAAACTACCATGATCAAGATCATTGAGAAATTCAAGCTTTACATAGAGAATATTTTGAAAATCTGGTATTTGTGTCAGATTTTTAAAAGTATAGCATTAATAGATTCCAAAAAATTTAGAAATAGATTGAAACTTTACATAGAGAAATTTTTATGTTTACCTGATAAACATTTTGATCTTGGAACTGCCTGCCAATGAGACCATTGTGTATGAACAGCTAGTCATAAGAAGTGGGGTATAGGATTGTAGAAAGATGTGTTTCAGCATGCTCTCCTCAACAACCATTTCTGTATAATAACTCAGCTTTAAATTTGCTTCTATTAAAATGAAAATGAAAGCAAATAGGTTTGGGATCTTGGGGAGAATTTCCTTTAATACTATTTTATACATAAGCGTTTTGGTTATGCCCATTGTAAGTTCCTAAATGTAGTATAGAATCAAATAATCTTGAAGTTTGATAAATCGCCCTAAACCCACAGAGAAAATAGTACTATCACCATCATCAGGCAAGGGATAGAAATAAAATAATAACTAGACTTGGAAATCAATCCTAAGTGGAATCAAATAGTCTTCAACAGTGACAAGCCTATTAACAGCGATAAGCACTTGAACTAAAGCATTTCTTTGGTGGTGGTGGCTTTGGAAGAAGGGCAAAGGCAAGTCTTTCCTCCTTTATAGAAGATCACAGTGTGCATGTGCTTGTTTAATATTACATAATACTGTAGGGGAAGATATTATCACTATTTTACAGATGAGAAAACAAAGTCTCAAGGAGATTAAGTAAATTAGTCAGGTTTACGCAGCTAGCCAGTTATAAAATTAGAAAGCCAATCCCAATCCTTTCTAATAATAAGAATAGTTTGAATGCTCACTATTTGCAGGGCACTGTGCTACATTTGCATACATTATCTTATTTCATTAATTCCTACAGCAACCCAACCTTTGAAATAAGTACTATTTTCATTCTCACTGTTCAGATGAGAAAAGAGAAGCAATTATGTAACTTCCATAATATCCCTCAGCTAGTAAGTACCAGAGTTGTGAGTTAAAACTTAGACTTGTCTGCCCCCAAGGTTTACATGCATAACCCCCACATTACAGTGACAGTAAACCTTTCTATTTTCTCCTGTGGGAGCAAGAGGCTTCTGACTTTCAGGACATATGTATAGTTCACAATAGTTCCCGTTGTGTGTGTGTGTGTGTGTGTGTGTATACATGTATAACACATGAGAGTTCCCACACAAAAATTTCCATCATGTAGTTAGCAGTAACAAGGAGATTTTAAAATCAGCCAGATGTCTCCACAACAGTTAGCAAAATAAATGAGATAAATGCCATCAGTCTGGCTAAATTGCTACTCAAGGATGCAGGTCTTTGAAATATTCTTGGTATTCTCCCTAGAAGTCATTTCACAGTTTGACTATAGGGTAAATTTATCATGGGAGAGGGCGCCTGGGTGGCTCAGTTGGTTAAGCGACTGCCTTCGGCTCAGGTCATGATCCTGGAGTCCCGGGATCGAGTCCCGCATCGGGCTCCCCGCTCGGCGGGGGGTCTGCTTCTCCCTCTGACCCTCCTCCCTCTCATGTTCTCTGTCTCTCATTCTCTCTCTCAAATAAATAAATAAAATCTTTAAAAAAAAAAATTTATCATGGGAGAGATCCAGTCATTGTTGCCCTTTCTAAAATAGTTAAATCTGAAGACAAAAAGTCCTGTTCCTTACGGTGTTCAGAGGATGTGGGCCATTTCTGTTGCAGAATGGAGGAACAACCCATGCTTCCTTGATTACTCTGGTCAGGATAAGCTTACTTATTAATAACTAAGTAGTGGGAAAATCTATAATTTTGTATTTAATACTTATCCTTTACAAAAAATTTGCCTCCTAATCCCTTCATCTAAACATATCTAGCTTTATTTAAAACCATTTCATTTGTCATTTTCACATCAAATGGTTCACTTAGCAATTTTTTATTCTACTTCTTTCCACTTACTTTTATTTTCCATGTACTTACTCTTACATTGGTCATTTATAATGGCTCTTCCAATACTCCAGTTAACTCATATATCGTAAAATACTTAACCACGAGGCAAATAGGTTATAAAATGCTATTATAAATATTGAGTGTTTTAAAAATGTTTTAAAAATATTTATTTATTTATTTGAGAGAGAGAGAGAGTACATGTGTTGGTGGGGAGGGGCAGAGGGAGAGGAAGGGAGAGAATCCCAAGCAGACTCCCACTGAGAACAGAGCCCAACTCGGGGCTCGATACCACAACCCTCAGATTATGACCTGAGCCGAAATCAAGAATCGGACATTTAACTGATTGAGCCACCCAGGTGCCCCCAAAATATTTTAAAAAATATAATCATTATTTCAAATTGTTTTCTTGGAAAAAATTGCAATGATTAAATTATTGAGTCCAAGAAAATCAATAAATTTTAACTCACCAAGTTTTGAACAGAACTGTTTGGCTTCTGAGAAATTGCGCAATGCCCGGTCAGATGTATAACAGTGCTCCTTGTACTGGATCCATTGTGACTCATTCTCTTTTACTGTTGGACATCTTGATGAGTATGTATGAGAGGACACCTCTTTAGCTATAAAAATGTTAGACATGACTGTAAAAATGCACAGAAAAAATAGCTGACTTTTAAAATCTCACTAACTCCTATTTGCAACTGTGGTTCCTGTAGGTAAGAAGCATTCAACTCAGTACCCACATCAGAGACAGCTACAGCCCATACTCTAAGAGTATACATTCTGCTTAGCTTTTTGCAATACCATTTTTAAAACTGAGAAAACAGAAGAAAGTATTTAGCCCTCGAAGATGGAATTACCCTAATGTAAAAAACAACTGAAGAGACAGAATAAGAAGCAAAGACAGGCTCGGCAGGCCTGTAACTACTTTGAAATAATACTTAAAATTGTTGCTTTCTTTGGATGCTTTTTATCTTGATAATATAAACCTAGTTTTACCTTGCCATATAAAAAACTACTTTAAAATTATATCCACAAGTGAAAATTTGGTAATTTGTTTACAAAATACAGTATATCTGCATAGCACAATCTGTCTCCTACCAAGAGAATAGCTATGGCTTCTGTAGCCATTAAATAATAACTCCCCATTCCTGCCTGCCCCCAGAACCCATCTTTCTACTTTCTGTTTCTATGAATTTGACAACTCTAGGTACCTCATATAATTGGAGTCATACAGTATTTGTCCTTTTGTGTCTAGCTGATTTCGCTTAGAATAATGTCCTCAAGATTCATCCATGCAGGTTGCATTATGTATTATGTGTCAGAATTTCCTTCTTTTTGAATGCTGAATAATATTCTGTAGTATGTATATACCACATTTTGCTTAGGCATTCCTCTGTCAGTGGACAACTTGGGTTGCTTTCACCTTTGGCCATTGTGAATAATGATGCTGTGAACACGGTTGTACAAATATTTGTTCCGGTCCCTACCTCCATTTCTTTTGAGTATATGCCCACAAGTGGAATTGTTAGATCCTATGGTAATTTTATGTTAAAATTTTTGAAAAATTACCATGCCATTTTCCACAGTGGCTACACACCACTTTTTATTCCCATAAACAATGTACAAGGGCTCCAATTTCTCCACATCCTTACCAAACTTGTTATTTTCTTTTTTTTTGAAGAGTCCATTTTTTTTAGGTTTTTGTTTTTGTTTTGTTTTGTTTTGTTTGAGAGAAGGAGAGAGATGGGTTGAGGGGAAGGGGCAGAGAGAGAGAATCTTAAGCAGGCTCCATGCCCAATGTGGAGCTCAACGGGGGTTCAACCTCACAACCCGAGATCATGACCTGAGCTGAAGTCAAGACTTGGACATTTAACCTACTGAGCCATCCAGGAGCCCCTTGAAGATTCAATTTTTAAAGTTTGCCCTTGGGAGGTGCCTGGGTGGCTCAGTCGGTTAAGTGTCTGCCTTTGGCTTGGGTCATGATTTCGGGGTCCTCATTGGGCTCCCTGCTTCTCCCTCTCCCTCTGCTGCTCCCTCTGCTTGTGCTTTCCCACTTTCTGTCAAATAAATAAATAAAATCTTTAAAAAAAATAAAATAAATTTTGCTCTTGTATTAGTTTCCCAGAGCTGCCATAATAAATTGCCATAAACCTGGTGGTTTAAAACAACAGAAATTTATTCTCTCACAGTTCTGGAGGCAAGTCTAAAACTGAGGTGTCAGCAGGATTGGTTCTTTCTGGAGGCTCTCAAGGAGAATCCGTTTCAGGCCTCCTAGCTTCTGGTGGTTGATGGCAATCCTTGGCTTGAAGCTGCATCACTGCAATTTCTGCTTCTGTCATCAAAGGGCCTTCTCCCTCTGTGTCTGTTTCTCTCCTCTTACAAGGACACCAGTCATTGGATTTAGGGCCCATCCTTTTTTTTTTTTTTTTAAAGATTTTATTTATTTATTTGAGAGAGAATGAGATAGAGAGAAAGCATGGGGGGGAGGGTCAGAGGGAGAAGCAGACTCCCCGCCGAGCAGGGAGCCCAATGCGGGACTCGATGCGGGGCTCGATCCCGGGACTCCGGAATCATGACCTGAGCCGAAGGCAGTCGCTTAACCAACTGAGCCACCCAGGTGCCCCTAATTTAGGGCCCATCCTAATCAAGCATTACATTACCCCATCTTAACTATTACATCTGGAAAGGCTCTTTCTAAATAAGGTTGCATTCTAAGGTTCTGGGTGGACATGAATTTGGGGGGATACTATTCAACCCAGTATAGCACTGAATTTGTGTTTGTTCATGTTGTCATTCTACTTGCTCCTATAAAGTCTGTTTAGCTAACACAGATGTCCTTTCCATTTTTTGTTTACTTTTCATGTATTCCAATTGTTTTTCTAAAACATTACATTTATTTTCTGTACCTAACAACTGAGATGTCAGTTCTCAATTACCCATTTATTCCTCATTCTTGAAATCATTCTCCCTTTCTTATATTCACTTGCTTCTCTGGATAAGGTTTTCACATTTTTTTCCTGCTCGAATCTGTTTAATTCCAAATGTTGAATCTTCTCTGGAGGATTCTTTGGAGCAGAAAGCAGGGCAAGCCCTGAGAACTACCACTGCGACCATCTCTTGCCTTGTCCAGCAGGCTCCTGCAGCTCCTGGGTGGTCGTGGTTCTTGTGCTCTTCTTCAAGCCTCCACCTGTCAGGATGACCCCAAGTCTAGCTCCTGATGGAAGGGGCTTTTTCCTTAGATTTTAAGGATCATATAAGTTTGGAAAATGCTTAGTTACACAAAGTTAAATAGATCTCTTTACTATAGAAATTCCCAGAGCCATCAATATGGTAAATCAAACCTGAGTTATTTCCCAAATTTATATGTTGCTGAACTCTTTTTTAAAAGGAGCATTTCAGGGTGCCTGGGTGGCTCAGTTGGTTAAGCGAGCCTTCGGCTCAGGTCATGATCCCAGGGTCCTGGGATCGAGTCCCACATCGGGCTCCCGGCTCAGCAGGGAGCCTGCTTCTCCCTCTGACCCTCTCCTCTCTCATGCTGTTTCTCTCTCGCTCGCTCTCTAATAAATAAATAAATAAATAAAATCTTTAAAAAAAATAAATAAAAGGAGCATTTCAGCCTTTGAAAAACATTGCTAAGTGCAATTAAAATTCACATATTAGTAATAGGTACCCAGTGACAGAGGAACTGAAAGTCTTCGGGAACATACCCTGAATGGGTATATCATGTTTGTTTCTCTTCACAAAGTATCAAAATTGTTTTTATAGGATTTGTGAATAAACCTTATTTAAAAATTGACAAAAAATTCCTTTGAATATTTAATCATGTGCACAAAACAAAATGTCATATTTTAATAAATATAGTTATTCAAAATCAAGCCTTACATTTTGTAGGTTTATAACAAATAGCACCATCACTAAGAGACTTGCATTTTTCATGTCTCCAAATTCCTTTTGGATCCAAGACAACACAATTTCCAGCAGACGGTTTATCTTTCCATGGGATGTAGTCAAATGTACTGCCATCAGACCATTCAAAACTTGATTCACTTCCCTGTTTTACGAATAATAGAGATAAAAAAAGCTTAGGACTTTTTTAGCATAAGAATTGATTTTTTTAAAGATTAATAGAGATAACCTGATTCCAGACAAAAGAATGTTCAAAAATAACATTAAAAAGAATATATAGGGGCGCCTGGGTGGCTCAGTCGTTAAGCGTCTGCCTTCGGCTCAGGTCATGATCCCAGGGTCCTGGGATCGAGCCCCGCATCGGGCTCCCTGCTCAGCGGGAAGCCTGCTTCTCCCTCTCCCACTCCCCCTGCTTGTGTTCCCTCTCTCGCTGTGTCTCTCTCTGCCAAATAAATAAATAAAACCTTTAAAAATATATATATATATACTTTAAGAAGTATTGGAATGGATTCTTAATTATTTGCTTACAATTGTTATCGGTCTGGACCTATTTGTAAAATAAGGGATTTACTTTTGATGCTTTGATTTGAGACATTTGTTCTGGTGCAATTTAAGTAGGACTTTAAATTTATGGACAGAGTTACTATACTCTGTCTCTAGATTTATTTTTTTTAAGGATGAGTTTATATAACACTTGAAATTAAATGATGTGCAAATGGCTTCCATTTGTTACAATACAGATTTATCATCCCAATCTCCATAATATCCTGAGTATTGTTTTTTACGTTTTATATTCTGCGATTTGTGTCTCTGGCTACATTTTTTCATGTTATGGAAGCCATCAAACAGCAGGGGGCTGGAAGAAGAAAATACTTCCCACAAAATTCATTTGGGAAGATTACTTTTGGTTTTCCCTTGATTCTATAATCCTAATGTGTCATCCTTTCTTTTGTTTTCTTCACTTTGTTCTAAAGATTATTACAATTAGGCCTTCAATTCTAATCTCAATAGATGCCTATTTTTGGTATATTGGACATTATTATAGGTACATGAATATACTAATTAATAAGATTCAAATAGTGGCACAAAAGATATGTTTACTACCAAAACATCATTCTCATATAGTGCAATTTGTAGGGGGAAAGTGAGAGAAGAAAATATACATTTATTAGTTCTAACATTAAGAATTTTATTTGGCATTTTATACAAATTTTTGTGTTAATCTTCACTATAATCCTATATTAAGGAAAATATTATCACCCCAGTTTTACAGATGAAGAAGAAATAAGCTTGCAAAGGTTAAATAACCTGCTCACGATCACTGAACATGTAAATGGAAGACCCGCCACTAGTACTGGACCTCAGGTTTTTCTGATTCTGTGCTATTCCTGTTTTACCCGCTTTCCAGTTGGTCTGCCCCAACTAGGTGACAGAGAGGTGTTGTTGAGATATTCATCTACTGGGCCCTTGGGATGGCCCGGGAGTGTCTAGGGCAGCTGCAGTCTGCCATTTGCCCTACTTCATTCTACAAATACAATTTTCTATTTGGTTTGTGTTGCAAAAAGGTAAGAAAGCACTATGCTGTGCAAATTGAGTCCCAGGACTTAATCCGATGTTATACTTTGAATTAATATCTTATGCTCAAATTTCCAACCTTCTAACACATTTGGAAAATTTCTGGAAAATAAAACAAGACTTACATCATGACTTGAGAGCCCAATCCATAGTGGAAATCCATCACGTTTTACGAGGTCTTCCAGAAAGAGCTGGCCATTTTGGTCATGAACACTTGCCAAATAACCTCCACTTTGAGAACACATGTTTAATGCTTCATACCATGTTACCTTTTTTTGTATAATATTATAAATACCATCTTCATATGGAATAAACTGTGGCAGAGTAGTATTATATTCTTCCTTGTAGTCAACTATAACATTTAAATTAAAAGTATTAGGGATTATATTTAAATTATTTAAAATACATATTTTGGACAGCAAAGAAATACAATTATAAGAACATATTATGAGCAACTATATGCCAGCAAATTAGATAATCTGGAAGAAATGGATGCATTCATAGAGATGTATAAACTACCAAAACTGAACCAGGAAGAGATAGAAAACCTGAACAGACCTATAACCGCTAAGGAAATTGAAGCAGTAATCAAAAATCTCCCAACAAACAAGAGCCCAGGGCCAGATGGCTTCCCAGGGGAATTCTACCAAACATTTAAAGAAGAATTAATACTTATTCTTCTGAAACTGTTCCAAAAGATAGAAATGGAAGGAAAACTTCCAAACTCATTTTATGAGGCGAGCATTACCTTGATCCCAAAATCAGACAAAGACCCCACCAAAAAGGATAACTACAGACCAATATCCCTGCTGAACTGGATGCAAAAATTCTCACCACAATACTAGCCAATAGGATCCAATAGTACATTCAAAGGCTTATTCACCACGACCAAGTGGGATTTATTCCTGGGCTGCAAGGGTGGTTCGACATCCACAAATCAATCAATGTGATACAATACATTAATAAAAGAAAGAACAAGAACCATATGATCCTCTCAATAGATGCAGAAAAAGCATTTGACAAAGTACAGCATCCTTTCTTGATTAAAACTCTTCAGAGTGTCGGGATAGAGGGTACATACCTCAATATCATAAAAGCCATCTATGAAAAACCCACAGCGAATATCATTCTCAATGGGGAAAAACTGAGAGCTTTTCCCCTAAGGTTGGGAACAACGGCAGGGATGTCCACTAGCACCACTGCTATTCAACATAGTAATAGAAGTCCTAGCCACAGCAATCAGACAACAAAAAGAAATAAAAGGCATCCAAATCGGCAAAGAAGAAGTCAAACTCTCACTCTTTGCAGATGATATGATACTTTATGTGGAAAACCCAAAAGACTCCACCCCAAAACTGCTAGAACTCATACAGGAATTCAGTAAAGTGGCAGGATATAAAATCAATCCACAGAAATCAATGGCATTTCTATACACCAAGACAGAAGAAAGAAGAAAGAGAAATTAAGGAGTCGATCTCATTTACAATTGCACCCAAACCCGTAAGATACCCAGGAATAAATCTAACCAAAGAGGCAAAGGATCTGTACTCAGAAAACTATAAAATACTCAAGAAAGAAATTGAGGAAGACACAAAGAAATGGAAAAACATTCCATGCTCACGGATTGCAAGAACATGTATTGTGAAGATGTCAATGCTACCTAGAGCAATCTACACATTCAATCCAATCCCCATCTAAATACCATCCACTTTTTTCAAAGAAATGGAACAAATAATCCTAAAATTCGTATGGAACCAGAAAAGACCCCAAATTACCAGAGGAATTTTGTAAAAGAAAAACAAAGCTGGTGGCATCACAATTCCGGACTTCAAGCTCTATTACAAAGCTGTCATCATCAAGACAGTATGGTACTGGCACAAAAACCGACACATAGATCAGTGGAACAGAATCAAGAGCCCAGAAATGGACCCTCAACTCTATGGTCAACTAATTTTCGACAAAGCAGGAAAGAATGTCCAATGGAAAAAAGACAGTCTCTTCAACAAATGGTGCTGGGAAAATTGGACAGCCACATGCAGAAGAATGAAACTGGACCATTTCCTTACACCACACACAATAATAGACTCAAAATGGATGAAAG
>NC_138371.1:65218576-65237812 GCF_054177405.1 Leptonychotes weddellii | reverse complement strand
GCCAAACTATGGAAAGAGCCAAGATGTCCATCAACAGATGAATAGATAAAGAAGATGTGGTCTATATATATACAATGGAATATTATGCAGCCATCAAAAGGAATGAAATAGTGCCATTTGCAATGACATGGATAGAACTAGAGGGTATTATGCTAAGTGAAATAAGTCAATCAGAGAAAGACATGTATCATATGATCTCACTGATATGAAGAATTCTTAATCTCAGGAAACAAACTGAGGGTTGCTGGAGTGGTGGGGGGTGGGAGGAATGAGGTGGCTGGGTGATAGACATTGAGGAGGGTATGTGCTTGGTGAGTGCTGTGAATTGTGTAAGACTGATGAATCATAGACCTGTACCTCTGGAATAAATAATACACTATATGTTAAAAAAAAAAAAAGAAGACAGTAGGAAGGGAAAACTGAAGGGGGGAAATCGGACGGGGAGACGAACCATGAGAGACTATGGACTTTGAGAAACAAACTGAGGGTTCTAGAGGGGAGGGGGGTGGGGGGGATGGGTTAGCCTGGTGATGGGTATAAAGAGGGCACGTATTGAATGGAGTACTGGGTGTTATACGCAAACAATGAATCATGGAACACTACATCAAAAACTAATGATGTATGGTGATTAACATAACATAATAAAATAAAATTTAAAAAAGTACATATTTTGGGTAAGACTGGACATGCAATCATTTCTAAAGTTAAATAAAACTGGATTTCTTATTAACAAAGGAAGTAAAATGTAGACTTTATTTTCATTATTGCCACAACACATATAATAGGTTCTTAAATATTACAGTTGTCTGGTTGACTAAAGAAAGGTATAAACACTGTCTTTCATTTAAGGAGCTCACATAGGAATTGGGTACAGAAAACAACAGTTCCTGAAATGCAGGCCAAACAATTAACCACTATAATATGTGTGACTCAGTAGAGAAGGAGATATTCCTCTGAAGTAAGAGAGTCAGAAAGCCTGCTTCACAAATTCGGTTTGCAGAGTTTAGGTTAGATGAAATTAGGACTAAAAAAAAACAAAAATAAGGTAACCAGAAAGTAAGCTAAAAACAAATGAAGAATAATATAACAGTAACAAAACCACAATGATGAGGGTACTTCAAAGAGGCACAGAAGCCAAGTGAAAGAGCCAAAACTAGAACAATTTGAATAAAATATTAAATAATGTAGCATATTGGATTATAACCCAAAATATAAAATATATAACCATGAGCTGATACTGATATAAACAACTGACTGAATAAATTTAAAAATGGGAGAGAATAGACAAATCTCTTGTACAGAAGAATTCCAAATAATTTACATAGATATGCCCCTCTCAGGAAGACGGAGAATAACTCTTCAGTCTGTAAGTGTGGGCTGATTATGGTGAATTCCTTACAAAGAATATGGTATGGAAATGGGCAAAAGAGTAACTTTGCAGTGGAGAAAGCTAACAAACATCATCTAGAGCCAGGTGATCAAGGTTAAAATCAACAGTGGTAAGTCGTGTTGATGGCATAAACCCTTCATATGATGTGATGAAAATGACACTTTAACTCTGTGGTTTTTTTCCTAAACGTCAAATTCACAACTCCAGTTTAATCATGAGAAAAACATCAGCCAACCCAAAGCGAGGCACATTCCACAAAATACATAACCAGTGCTCCTCAAAACTGTCAAGGTCATCAAAAGTAAGAAAATTCCAAGAAACTTTCACAGCCAAGAGAAACCTAAGGAGACATGATGACTATATGTAACATAGTATCCTGGATGGAATCCTGAATAGAAAAGGGACATTAAGTAAAAAATAAAAAAATCTGAATAATGGATGGACTTTAGTGAATAGTAATCTATCACACTGGTTTATTAGTTGTGACAAATGTACCATAGTAACGTAAGATGTCAACAATAGGGGAAATTGGTTATGGTGTATATGGGAATTCTCTGTACTGTCTCTAACTTTTCTATAAATATAAAAATCATTCTAAAGTAAAAAGTTTGTTAAAGAAGTAAAAAAGAAGGTGGAAGTCTTTGTGCATAAAAAAACATAAATAAATGTGCAAATGAGGATAAGCATACACTGTACATGGGACAGTTAAGAGATCAGCCTGACATAAAAAGAGCCTTATTGAGCCAAGAATGGGGGAAGAATTGGGGGCTGGAAGAAAGCCTAGAATTTTAGAATCGACAGTGTTTCTAAAAAGTCTTAGAAGCGTCAAAGTAATTGGTAATAGGAGAACACTGGAGATTGCTAATCGAAATGATGCTCCAGAAAGTTATTCTGTGGCACTATGAAGGGAGATCAGCCTGGATATTAGCAGAAGCCTTAAACCATAGTGGCCATTATAACAGTTTCGAAACCGTGAAAAATTTAAAATTGATATGCATTTAAAAATAGATTTACTTAAGGAATTAGGCAAATTTAAGAGACATTTATTTTTAGGCTAGAATGTCAAAACTTTACCCAAACACACTTTCTTATTTATAAAAATCTTATTCAGTCTTCAAGACCCAACCAAGTCTTGCCTTGTCCTCAAAGCATTTTTTGTTTTCATTATTCCTGTTATCATCGATCTCTTTTGACTTTCCAACAAACTTAAGCCAGTACCAAATAACCTAAAACTAACCTACATAAAACAATGCTAACGAGTTAAATGCTGTCTCCCCAACTACATTTTACTCCTTGATTTTAAGACCATGACAATGCAGACTGTGTCTTTTCCTTCTTCTGTAAGTTCCGTAGTACCTCTCATAGGACAGAAAATAGAGGAGGCACTCAAACGGTACAGTTCATGATTCCCACCCATGGAGCTGACAGCTTTATGTTCTCTTTCCCTGGAGTGGAAAGTCTACTTTAGCATACTTACCTATTTCAATTTTACAAGCAAGAATGCTGTTCTGGGTATAGGGAAGTATTTCTTCAAGAACACTGAAGGTCTGAAAATCCCAGAAGCCATCAGTACTCAAGCCAGCAAAAAACTTGTCATTTTTTATATCTGGTCTTCCTCCTCTCCAATTTATGTATGACAGCATGGTCTTATCAGACCACAGAAGAGAATTATCTAGGGAAGAAAGAGTTTTTCTATGTTTAGAGATTAAATGAAGACTTGAATTATAGTTAATATTTCAAACTCAACCGATTCTCTTTCTTCTTTACCTACTTTCTAAAAAGTTTTATGATTATGTATATCCCTTTAAAATATTTTCTGACCATAACAGGAAATCATGCTTATATTTAATTTGTAAAGTACAAATTATAAACATAAAAATTAAACTTATAATTTCACCATCCTGTAATAACTTTATGTTTTGTTATTTTTTAAATCAAATTTTCATTTCTTCTGTACATATGTTTAATTGCAATGAAAGTGAATATAATTATTTTATTTAAAAATTAACACATTACAAAACTAGTGATAGAAATCTCTTCTCTGGACCTAAACCATACACAATTGTGCACATTTATGTCAACTAATTTTTGACAAGGGTGCCAAGACAATTCAATACAAAAGAGTAGTCCCTGGGACCACAGGATATCTACATGCAAAAATATATATATATGATTTATATAAACATATATATATATACATAGTTATATAAATATATATAACCATATATATAAACATATATATATACATAAGTAAACACATTTATATGTGTATATGTGTTAGACCCTTTCTTTTTACCATACAGAAAATTAACTCAAAATAGATCATAGACCTAAAGATAAGAGCTAAAACTATAATACTCTTAGAATAAAACATAGGAGTATTTCTTCATCACCACGGGGTAGGCAAAGCATAGATATGCATAAGTGATAAGATAAATTGGACTTCATTAAAATTAAAAAGTTTTGTGTGGGGCGCCTGGTTGGCTCAGTTGGTTAAGCGTCTGCTTTCAGCTCAGATCATAATGTTGGGGTCCTGGGATGGAGCCCCGAGTCAGGCTCCCTGCTCGGTGGGGAGTCTACTTGTCCTTCTCCCTCTGCCTCTCCCCCACCCCTTCCCCACTTGTGATCTCACTTGCTCTCTCAAATAAATAAATAAAATCTTAAAAAATAAGTTTTATGCTACAAATTCTACTATCAAAGTGATGGTGGGGGACACCTGGCTGGCTCAGTCAGTAGGGCTTGAGACTCCTTTTTTTTTTAAAGATTTTATTTATTCATTTGAGACACAGAGATACAGAGAGAGAGAGAGAGAGCATGAGCAGTGGGAGAGGCAGAGGGAGAGGAAGAAGCAGACTCCCCGCTGAGTCAGGAGCCCGATGTGGGACTCGATCCCAGGACCCTGGGATCATGACCTGAGCTGAAGGCAGACGCTTAACCATCTGAGCCACCCAGGCGCCCCAGGGCTTGAGACTCTTGATCTTGGGGTAGTGAGTTCGAGCTCCATGTTGGGTATAGACCTTACTTAAAAAAAAAAAAAGTGATGGGAGAAAATATTTACAAATCATTTATTTGACAAGGAACTTATATCCAGAATATATAATTATAACT
Source organism: Leptonychotes weddellii (assembly GCF_054177405.1). Classification (NCBI taxonomy): domain Eukaryota; kingdom Metazoa; phylum Chordata; class Mammalia; order Carnivora; family Phocidae; genus Leptonychotes; species Leptonychotes weddellii. Next base: position 65,233,314 of record NC_138371.1, on the reverse strand, counting down.
CAACAATAAAAAAGACAAATAATTAAAAAATGGGTAAATGATCTGAATAAAGTTTTTTCCAAAGATGATATATAAACAGCCAAAAACACATGAAATCATGTTTAATATCATTAGTCATCAGGGAAATGAAATAAAAATAAAATAAAAACCTCAATTAGATACCACTTCATACCTACTAGGATGGCTACATCAAAAAAAAAGAGATAAAAACAAGTGTTGGCATAAATATAGAAAAATTGGAAGGTGTGGGAAATGGTATAGCAGCTTAGGAAAACAGTATGTTAGTTCTTCAAAGGGTTAAAAAAAGACCCAGCAATTCCTCTCTTAAGTATATACCCAAGATAAATGAAAATATGCATCCACATAGAATGCATGTGAATGTTCATAGTGGCATTATTCACAACCAAAAAAGTGAAAAGAATCTAAACGTCCATCAACTGATGAATGGGTAAATAAAATATGGTATATCCATACAATAGAATACTATTCAGCCATAAAAAGGACTGAAATACTGACACGTACTGCAGTGCTACATGCATAAGCCATTACGCTAAGTAGAACAAGCCAGTCACACACACACAAAATCACATATTGTATGATCTCACTTATATGAAATGTCCAGAATGGGCAATCTGTAGAGTCAGAAAATAGATCAGTAGTTGCTGGGAGTTGGGAGAAGGGATAGGGAAGAAGGAGGAAGTGCTAATGGGTATGGTGTTTCTTTTTGGGGTAGTGATTGTGTGGTACGGGAATATATCAAACTTTCTGTAAAAATAAGTTGCTAGGCCTATTAAAATGATGAATTTGCATAAAGAGTGATGTCACTATAAACTACACATACCCATTGTTGTCCTGGTTATTTGTACCTTTCACTGATGACCATCTTCCAAGGCGGTTATACCCAAACATCTGCCTGCAGCAAAGACATGCTAGAAACACTGTACATGTGATCTGGTTCCTGCTCACTGCTTCATATCACCTCCTGTCTCCCAGGCCCTCTTTCCCTCTCCCCAAACATTAACTGACAATTTTCTGGCCAGTATGATGGACGAGGGTGTATTCCTAAAGTTGCTATACAAAAGGGCCACTTTTTCACTTAGTTTGAAGCATCTTTTAGTCGACAAGTGGCTTCCCTTAGTAGTTTCTATTCATGGACCTACTTCTGAAAAGTCAGAACTTTTTTTTTAAATTTAATTTTATTATGTTAATCACCATACATTACATCATTAGTTTTTGAGGTAGTGTTCCATGATTCATTGTTTGCGTATAACACCCAGTGCTCCATTCAATACGTGCCCTCCTTAATACCCATCACTGGGCTAACCCATTCCCCGCCCCCAAAACCCTCAGTTAGTTTCTCAGAGTCCATAGTCTCTCATGGTTCGTCTCCCCCTCCGATGTGCCCCTCTTCATTTTTCCCTTCCTACTATCTTTTTCTTTTTCTTTTTTTTTTTTTACGTATAATGTATTATTTGTTTCAGAGGTACAGGTCTATGATTCAACAGTCTTACACAATTCACAGCACTCACCATAGCACATACCCTCCCCAATGTCTATCACCCAGCCACCCCATCCCTCCCACCCCCCACCACTCCAGCAACCCTCAGTTTGTTTCCTGAGATTAAGAATTCCTCATATCAGTGAGATCATATGATACTTGTCTTTCTCTGATTGTGAAAAGTCAGAACTTAAAAAAAAAAACAAAATCGTTTGTATCAGTGGCATTATAATTAAATATTATTTGAGTATATGAAATAATTAAACAAATCTATGGATGTGAATTAAGCCAGTAAGAATTAGATTTAAACCAAATTTGCTGTTTGCTTGAAACATCTTTCTATATCTCTCATGTCTATATATTTTAGTAGAAATTTTGTTACTCATACAATTTATAAAAAGAAGTTAAGATGCTTAAAAGGAAGTGTACAGATTTGAAAGTGCTTTTCAGAATACAGAATACATTTTCAGTTGTTTCTGATAATATAACTAACAAAGTATATCAGAAGGTAAAATTGAAATCTCTATATCCTGGGTGTGGTCTCCACTGGTCCCTATGGGAACACTGTTTCCTCAGTCATTTCCAGGTAAAGCCTGGGAACTTTCCACCTACTTTCTCTCCATTTTAATTTTAAGGGTATTCAAGTGTCATTGGAGAAAGGATTTGGGCCCTTAAGTCCTACTACGATGAACTCATTTTCAACTGGCAACCTAAGTCTCACCTATTGCTTGATACCTTAATTTTTGTTAACTCATCTGCATGCCATAAATATTTAAGAAAAACCTTAGCAACTCTAAAAAATGTTAGGTTAGATAGCAAGGAGAAGGCTATATATATATATTTTTAAAGATTTTATTTATTTATTTGAGAGAGAGAGCACAAGCAGGGGGAAGGGCAGAGGGAGAAGGAGACTCCCCACTGAGCAGAGAGCCAGATGTGATGTGGGTCTCAATCCCATGACTCTGGGATCATGACCTGAGTTGAAGGCAGATGCTTAACCGACCAAGCCACCCAGACACCCCAAGAAGGCTATTTTTAAAATGGTCATATTTGGGCGCCTGGGTGGCTCAGCTGGTTAAGCGACTGCCTTCGGCTCAGGTCATGACCCTGGAGTCCCGGGATTGAGTCCCGCATCGGACTCCCTGCTCAGCAGAGAGTCTGCTTCTCCCTCTGATACTCCCCCCTCTCATGCTCTCTCTCTCTGTCTCATTCTCTCTCTCAAATAAATAAATAAAATCTTAAAAATAAAATAAAATAAAATGTTCATATTTGAGTAATTTAGCTTCTGCCTTTGGCTGTCATTATCCTGTGCCCTTTAGTAAGGCCCACCGCCCTTTTTGGCTAGATGTATGCTTTTGATGTGTGATGTCTCAGAGTTACTTTTTTCCTAATTCTAAAACTTCCATGATTTTCAGGACATCTCTGAGTATTTTTCTAAATTGGTCTTATTTCTGTCATTATTAGAATCTGTGTTTTAAAAAATTTCATAGCAGAATGCCTGGGTAGCTCAGTTGGTTGGGTGGCCAACTCTTGATTTCAGCTCAAGTCATGCTCTCAGGGTTGTGGGGTTGTGCTCTGTATGGGGCTCCTGCTCAGCAGGGAGTCTGCTGGAGATTCTCTTCCTCTCCCTCTGCCCCTCCCCTGCCACCGTGTGTGCATGCATGTGCTCTCTCTCTCTCCTCTCCCTCTAAAATAAATGAATGAATCTTTAAAAAATTTCATAGCAATTAAACCCTGGACTTGTGGCATTTAGTCCCAATTTCGAATATTCTATCTCATTGTCAGACTGTTTCTCATTTTTCTAATGCATTCTCCAAGCCAATGCTGTAAACCCAAAGGTGCAACATTAATAGAAGTACAATTCCATTCTCACTCATCCCATATACATAGTAGAGATATAAGGAAAATATTGAAGATTTCTATGGCAGTGTAGTCATTTTTTGTTAGTCTTGAATTGGTAGGAGAGATAGTGGAGAAAGGAAATTATTTTCCACCAGATAACTCTAACCTTGGTGGTAAAGGCATTTTAATGGCAGATTTGAGATACAAAAATTGTCTGGTATTTATATAAGTTCTGCTAAGTGCATAATTATAATTTTGTATATTGGTAAACATACACTTTGAAGAACTATATTTTTGTAGGTTGGTAAACAAGTAGTTCATAATGAGGTATGAATACAAATAGAGAAAATCAGTAGATTTACAACTTACTTTCATAAGTTATACCTAACATGACCCATGAAGCCATATTACTGAAGTGCAGAAGTTGCTCCAGAACGAAGTTATTCTCTTTTTCATCTCGAATACTCAGAACATGTGATTTTGGATCTGTTAAATAAAAAATAGTCAATAATTTTAATAATTACTTATCTAGAACACTTTATTTTGATAGATTTAGAAAATTTTATTTCCCAGCTTAATAAACTCTAAAACAATACTGGAAAATAAGACAGACATGTAAATTAAAACTACCTCATTGTCCTGGGGCTCCTGGGTGGGTCAGTCAGTTGAGCACCCAACTCCTGGTTCAGCTCAGGTCATGATCTCAGGGTCATGAGATCCAGCTCCACATAGGACTCTGTGCTCAGTAGGGAGTCTGCTTGAGATTCTCTCCCTCTGCCCCTTCCCCCTGCTTAAGCTCTCTCTCTTTCTCTCAAATGAATAAATAAATCTTTTTTAAAAAACTATCTCATTGTACTAAAATGAATAGATAAAGAAGTTTTCAAACATTTTGATGTTATTTTATTTTATTTATTTTGAGAGAGATAGCACATGGGAGGGGAGGGAGAGAGGAAGAGAGAGAATCTTAAGCAGGCTCCACGCTTAGCCCTTCACAGATCTCACGACCCTGAAACCATGACCTGAGCCCAAATCAGGAGTCAGATGCTTAAGCAACTGAGCCACCCAGGTACCCCAAACATCTTGATGTTAAATTTGGTCTTAAACAATAGTGTAAAACTAGCAGCTGAGTGGAGAATTTAAAACATTGATTCACTTCACTTTTCCCCATTTAAAGCTTATTTGAATTGGTACAAATTTAGCCATATTAATGATACACTGCCAAAGACTATAATAAACAAAACTTCTTGGATGGTCAATATGATAGATCTTCCTTTTCCTTAGAGATCACTATATTAGGGTTAAAAAAGTTTAATATTTCCCAAAGGTGTTCCTCAGGAAATTAGCAGGAGTTTCTCAGAAGAAGACTAGATGGATAAAAGCGTCCAACATTGGTTAAACAAAGTTAAACTAGTTCATTTATGGCAGTAATTTTTAAAGTATATGCTGACGTACACTTGATAACGTCTAATAGGAAGCCGTGGTGTATAGTATTTCTCAACCTTGTTCTTTTTCTAAGGACCCTTTTTGTAGACTATCTCTCAAGACTAGTTTCTAAACAGCACACTTTTGGGAATAATGGTTTGATATTTTCCATAGGAACTTCCCACGGTTCACAGGTCCATTGTTCAGAAGTCACAAATCCTCCGTGGATCTCATAGGGAATATCTGAAGAGTCCTAAGAGCTGAAAGTGTGAAATATGCATTTCTTTTAAGCAGAGCTGCTTCTTTGCTTTTGACTACTTATCTGGCTTTTGACCACTTATCTGAGCTTTTGACCACCCAAATTCACCTATTTTCACTTTGCCCACAGTCTAACTTGGTTTAACATCCAGTTCTCTGCTTGCTAGAGTTATTTCTTTTCCTTTGTAAGTAGAACTCATTTTGTTTATACATGTAAAGACAGACTAGCTCTCTAATGGATGGGTAAAGAACTAACTCTTATATTCTCCATTTTAACTAAACACAATTTTAATCCTTTTTTTGTTGACAATGTAGAAATTAGGAGATGAATATTTTTGAGATCTAGTGCTAATTAGAAATATTTATAACACACCTCAGGTGAGATTTGTTTTTTAATGAACATATACATAATGGCCACATAAGATACTTACTCATTTTCTGGCATTTAGAATGAACTTCATCTGGTGGTGTTGCCATATATTCAGTCTTTGCTATTATAAAATTGTAGCAAGAGTTCTGAAATGGTATCCATGGAGTAAATAGAACAGGAGATGGACACTGAACATTGTCAAGTGCTTTGACCTCTTTTTCAGTATCGTCTAAAAAAAAGACAACGGTATGAATTCTAACTTTAGACATAAATGTTAAATCCTGTTCATGGTAATTAGGCTTGATTTGTAGGGAATATTCAGGAAGCCAATTAATAATAGCTTAATGATGCTTGTTCTGTTTATACTCACAATATAATGTGACCTCTTAACTGGGTTTCTGTAGGAAGGAATTTATTTAACACAATTTCTTTCCCCTGCTGTGGAGTGAATGGGAGAATATAAAACATGAGACGCTATTAGGTTAAATGTAGTTTCTGTCTTCCTATATCACCAAACCTGAAATACAGGGGTGACCTCAGAGACGATACAAAGATATTAATAATGGGCACCTAACTATAACTTTGGGAACTCATCTTTAAGTTTCTGGTTACTGATATCTTCTCTAATTTTACAGGTACATCTTATTTTTTATTTATTTTTTAAAGGTACATTTTAATGAAATACGTAATGTTCTAAGTTGTTGCTTTAATGAAAGCAAACAGAAATAGTTGAAAATCTGACATCTAGAAAATCTGGCTTTTTAAAAAATTTTATGAAAAAGCCATACATTTAAGAAGATCCAAATATAGATATGCTCTACTCAAAGCCAATCAAGCAGATTTAATATGCAGTAGAGACCATTCAGAATCTCTCCCAGCTCACAACTCCCTTTGTCTGGAAAGTAGCTGTATCTTCTTTCTACTGCAAATGCAAAAACGTGGGCCCCTGGCAGTTGTAAAACCACTTTCCTCTGACTAGGCTAGAGATCGCATACCTTACTCAGTAGGGTACATCAGATTCTCTCTAAGAATTTGGAATTCAGGGATAGTCAATTCATCTCCAGTTACAGCTATTATTGAAAACTACAGAGCTGCCATGTTTCACCATGTGCAGAGAGAAGCAGAAAGTATATAAAAAGAAGAATGCAAATCCATAGAGAGAAACAGAAGGGATAGGTGGGAGATAGTATCTCTGGGTTCCTGATTCCATTCAGTTTCTTATTCCCATTCTCATGAAGCTCAGCTATATCCCCATTTTTGAGGATCTAAATTTCCCTTTTGGCTTAAGCTAGCTTGAGCTGGTTACTGTTACTTACAAACAAATGAATCTTAAAGGTGGCTCTTAAAAAGAAACAGTAGTTGTTGATAAGAATTACCAAAAAAATTCCCACAAATAGAGTTTCCTATAGAATATAAACACAAAATATATACAAAATGAGGCTAATAGGAACTTAAAACTGAAAGGTCAAGTACCACTGTCAGCTGACAAAAATAAAGATACAACATGTCTAAAATAACAAATCAATGACAAAGTACCTAATATATAGTAATTCTACCTGAATACAAATTTTCACAACAAATTTTGTTGTAAAAAAGGACATGATTATAATTTCAAAACCAAAAAATTACAAAAATTTTACAAAACTACTCCCCATAAATCTCACTATTCATGAGACTGATAATAATTTAAGAATTAAAATATTTAAAATTAGCATACTTCCTGGATAGTAGCAAATAACACCTGGTTGCATATGATCACAATCAGATGTTTTCCAGAATCCATCAGTGTCTAATATTACACAGTCTTCAAGTTGCCCATTATTTTCAGCCCAGCGACTAAATTGAACACGCTTCCCATCTGACCAACCAAAGTTGAGTTCATCCTGTAAGCAGCAGAAATACATGTCAAGTGGCAATACATCGTGTTATCCCTTTTGTATTATTTTGTCCCTTGTAGTCAATCTAATGACTTTTAATTTTACCTTATATTTAACACAGTTACATAGCACTTACCATGCGCCAGGCAGGGCTGTAAGTGCTTTGCAGATATTAACTTACTTAATCTTCATAACAACCATATTAGACAGGAACTATTGTATCCACTTCACAGATGAGAAACTGAAGGCATGTAATGTGTGCCAAGTCCCATAGAATATATACTGCAGTGCTGGGATTCTACTCCAGGCCATCAGACGCTAGAGTCTATGGTCTGAGCCATTACACTGGGCTGCCTCACACATAATTGGAACTGTGGGTTGCTGGAAGTCAGAGAAACAACATGAAGTAGTGGAAAGAACATGGGCTCTGGCACTAAGCATATCTAGTTTGGAGTTCTGGTTCAGTCATGTATTAGTTTTTGATTTGAGTTTACCTTGCCAAGTTTCCATCCCCTCAGCTATTAAATGGATGTGACACTTAACCTCAGGGCTGGAATTAGTGGGGTAACGTGTAACATAATGGCCAGCTGGTACACAGGAAGAGCTACATAAATGTTAGCTCCCTTCCTCTCAACCCTCACTCAGGCCTTGTGCATCTCACACTGCTGATTTTACACTGGTCTTTATGATGAAGCTTCCTCATTCACTCTATTCTATTGTGCACTAAAAGTCTGTGAACATCCGTCCGTCTTTACATCCTGACAAGGGCCTGACCACCCACCTATCTTGAGAGAGGTACAGAGTCCAGGGGATAGATTGTGGGGTACAGACCTGTTTGCCCTTCCCCATGGCACTCCCAAAGCACCAGGCCTTATATACTGACCCAATGAACTAAGCTGTCCTGAGGCCCAAGGCAATTTTACATCACTGGTTTATTTGGAATATTGGGTAAAAGCCACACACAGTATCCTTAGTGAACTATAAATAGCAAACATGTTTAAGTTTCAACACCACGGTTGCATTCTGAAACTGTTCTCCACTAGGGTTCCAGCTGTAACTTTGTGGCCAGTTAATCCCTAAGCCCCTGGGCCTCCAATGAGGACCTTTGGCCAAGTGATGTTGCTTGTACTTGGTATTACCCTGGATTCCTTCACCTTTGCTGCACTCACAACTAACCCAGGTACCTGGGCCTTTGGAACTTCTATTCCTTGTAGATAAATCCCTGCACCCTCTTTGCTGAATACCCTCTCTCTTTATTAAGACTGTAAGTATCTCTTTACTAAATTCTTGACCTTAATTGATCTTAATTTAAAGATATCTTTTCTAAGGGAATAATGTCCTTTCAACACCCACAAGGGAAGGCTGTTTATTTTTCCATTCTCAGATACCACAGGGCTATGAGAATGGAATAATAGGTATTTTTATCTCCTTTAGTCGTTCCTTTAAAGTTTATGCCAACTCCCAGATTCCTTGCCTCTTTCTGACATTCACTTAAGACTTGGCCTCCGTGTTCCTCCCTGACATTTACTAAGGTGATGCCCCATGTCTTGCTCGTCCTCCTGGTCCTACCTTTGACTTATGGACATTCATGTTCATGTGGATGACTCACCAGTTCCCCAGCCTTCTTGACTTCCTCTATTTCTATGTACTTCCAGTTCTACCTACTTAAGAGACCAGCTGCCACAGCCACACTCTGGATTTTATATAACCCAGAACTGCCACAGGCCTTAGTTCAGGCCAACATCAGCTCCTGCACGCATTTCTACAAGAAAGCTCTAGATCCCTCACTTCCTCACCCATCCTCTGCCAATATAATTCTTCTTAAGTAAAAATCTGTTATTGTTACTACCATGTTTAAAATCTTTCAACACCCTTCCATTGCTTTCAATGTAAAGTTTTGATTATTTATATCATGTTCCAAAGATTTAAGGCAGTTTATGCAGATATGTAATAAACCTGTTAAAGAGTGAAAGGAAAAAGAGAAACATAGGTGAAGATTGAAAATAGGATAAGAGGGTGCCTGAGTGGCTCAGTCGGTTGAGCGCCTGCCTTCAGCTCAGGTCATGTTCCCGGGGTTCTGGGATCGAGTCCTGCATTGGGCTCCTTGCTCAGCAGGGAGTTTGCTCCTCCCTCTCCCTCTGCCTCTCCCCCTGGCTTGTGCTCTGCTCTCTTTCACTCACTCTCTCTCTCAAATAAATAAATAAAATCTTAAAAAAAAAAAGAAAATAGGATAAGAAACAAGATCAAAATCCTTAAGTGGTGAAAAAAAAAGTTAAAAAATGGTATGATCCCAAAGGTCTTAAAAATATACGTGTACATAGAAAAAAACCTTGAGAGATATATACCAAATTATTAAATCATATTTATTACTAGGTACTGGGATTACAAATGATTTAAATTTTCTTTTTAAAAAATTTACTATAGGGGCACCTGGGTGGCTCAGTCAGTTGAGCGTCTGACTCTTGATTTCCTCTCAGGTCATGATCTTAGGGTTGTGAGATGGAGCCCTATATTAGGCTCTACTGGGTGTGGAGCCTGCCTGGGATTCTCTCTCTCCCTCTCTCTCTGGGCTCTGCCCCCCCACCCCCCACCCTGACTCAACCCTATTTGGTTTTTAAATTCTTTTCTTCCTCTCTTCTTTTCATTGGCTGGGGAGACATAGCAGTTCCTGAGTCCCACTCAGTCTTTAACTAGAATAAAAAGAAGTGATCAGCTACATATGTCCACTAGAACTTTTTCTTCATCTAAACGATAAAGCACCAGATCTTTCAATAGTAGAAAGATGATGGCCACTAAAAATTACACACTTCATGAAATTTACTCACTGGAGTAAGATTTTACAATCTCCAGGTTCTTTTAGTCTGATATGAGAAATGCTGTGTGCAACAAAAATTTCACATTCCATCACCCAATCCAGGCAGTTGGGACTGAAAACTTACGTCTTGACTGGAGAGTCCAATCCATAAAGAAGAGTTATGAAGAACCGCTTGTACAGTTAGGAACGCCTGCTGATAAGGGTCTGTGATGCTCACCAGCTGCATGTTATCTTTCTGACACTCCCTTAGAGCATCAAACCAAGTCATATTCTTCAGGATGATTTTGTACAGATTATTTAGATACTTTACTGTGTCTGAAGTATTCTGCAAGGTCTGTTTGCTTTCAACTTCTGTGTGTAAAAAAAAAACAAAAAATCACCCACTCGGCAAGTCATGGGACGTTGATCTTCAAGTTTCTCCACAATGAGTACTTCAGATATTACTAATCTATTCATTTATTTTAGATTTTGGTTAGGAGAACTAGGTATGTCTTGCTGTGTACCTTAGGTAATATGTGTGAGCCACAAAATTTGTTTTCTAAAATTAGAACAAAATTCTGTCTTTGTTGATCTGATTTAGGAAGGAAAAAAAGCTGTAAGTAAAAGTAGCTTTCGATAAGATTACCATTTCAGGTTGGTGTCAAATACCTCCTTTGTTTAAACTCCTTCAACAAGAGAAAGTGTTAGGTGTTCCCTTACAAAGTTTTCATCTGGGAGAGCTCCAATGAAAGAAATGTACAAAACAACCCACAAGAGGCTGTACTGAACTATTGCTTTACAGTACTTTTTCTGAATAAAGCAGTTCCTAAACAGTATGAGACAAATGAGCATAGTTTAACAAAAATTTCTTTAGAAGTACATGGATTATCTACTTGAGGTTCTCATTACATGACAAAGTTTTTTTCTTTTTAATCATTTGTTAAAAACATTGTAATCAATGAAAACAGTGTACTACCTTCTAAAAATATCTTTTTGAAAATATGGATGATTCTTATTTTTAAGTGCACATTTTATTTTTATTTGGGTTACAGTAAGGTATACACAGTGATCCGTTTATAATGCTTCACACCTTTATGTGTGTGTGTGTGATAAACTTAAGTGTGAATGTTTACCAAAGTCAATTAAAAACATTACACTTTTTCTCCTTTCTCCAGGAAACAAAGTAATAACTGAAAAATGTCAGAGTAGAAAAAACAACAACCATAACTTACTATAATTAGGCAACTCCTATTAAATTCCAACTGATACTTAATTTTGGTATTTAATTAAGTAAACCAATGATAATTGAAAAAAATCACACTCCATTTGAGATAATCTGACTCACTGAACCAATATGGATTTAGCCATGTTGAAATTTTAGGGAAGCTATGTTTACAAATTAATATAAATTCATTTATAAGATTTTTTGTGAAAAATACTGTATATATCTAACAGCATAAAGTACCATAGTTACCTACATAATAATTTATACCTGAATATTTCTGACAGAGAGACAGAGTGTGGCGTTCACTACAGGAAGTGAAATTCCATGTCCCAGTATAAGGTGACTTTTGGAGGTTGAGTATTAAAGCACAGTCGTATTGGGACTCTTCTTCAAAAATCTAAACAAAAAGGCAAACATGTACAAACAATCATGAAACTATAACTGTCTGAAGATCCTAGCAGGAGAACTTTATATTCCAAATCGGATTTTTCTTCCTATAAAAAATTCCATTAAAGAGCTTACCGTGAAATCACAAGAAAACCCTCAAAAATTTCCAAAGCATGGGCAAAGGGCAACTAACTTTGGAAATTATAAAACAAAACAATGGCAATATTATTAAATATAAATTGCAAACAGATAAAGAAAAACTGGTAAAAGTAACACTCTGCTATCATTCTTCACATTTCAAAGCAAAAAGGTAGTGATTATTAATTCAATTTATTAGATGTTTATAAAAGTTTTATGATGACAAGCTGTAAATACTACACAATAGAGAACTCACCTTAAAGCTTTGATCCTATACTAGTCACTATAAAGACAACCATAAATAAAAGTATCTATTTAGATTTCATTCTCTGACCACAAATCAGTAATACAGATATAAAATTTACTCAAAGTATAGTGTTCCTATATTTTTTGTATGTTTGAAACATATCACACACTTAGAAAAATAAGACAAGCTTATCCTAGGAGCTACAGATTTTTAAAAAAACACATACATACGTGCTACACAATAAACATTGAACCAAAAATGAAACAAAATAATTATAGTTAAGAATAATATGAGGACTATCACAAGGGAAATGAGTGAAAGTTTTTATAGAGCTAAATATGTATTCCTATTATTATTAAGTTTTTTATTTGAGTACAGTTGACACACAATGTTACATTAGTTTCAGGTATACAACATAGTGATTCAGCTTCTCTATATGTTGTTATGCTATGCCCACCCCAAGTGTAACTACCATCTGTCAGTTTGTTTCCTGAGACTAAGAATTCCTCACATCAGTGAGATCATATGATACATGTCTTTCTCTGATTGACTTCTTTCGCTTAGCATAATACCCTCTAGTCCCATCCACGTCATTGCAAATGGCAAGATTTTTTTTTGATGGCTGCATAATATTCCATTGTATATATACTTTATCCATTCCATTGTATATCTTCTTTATCCCTTCATCTGTTGATGGACATTTTGGCTCTTTCCATAGTTTGGCTACTGTGGACATTGCTGCTATAAACATTGGGGTGCACATACCCCTTCAGATCACTACATTTGTATCTTCGGGGTAAATACCCAGTAGTGAAATTGCTGGGTCGTACGGTAGCTCTATTTTCAACTTTTTGAGGAACCTCCATACTGTTTTCCAGAGTGGCTGCACCAGCTTTCAATCCCGCCAACAGTGTAGGAGGGTTCCCCTTTCTCCATCCCCACCAACATCTGTCATTTCCTGACTTGTTAATTTTAGCCATTCTGACTGGTGTGAGGTGGTATCTCATTGAGGTTTTGATTTGGACTTCCCTGATGCTGAGCGATGTTGAACACTTTTGCACGTGTCTGTTGGCCATTTGGATGTCTTCTTTGCAGAAATGTCTGTTCATGTCTTCTGCCCATTTCTTGTTTCGATTATTTGTTCTTTGGGTGTTGAGTTTGATAGATTCTTTATAGATTTTGGATACTAGCCTTTATCTGATATGGCATTTGCAAATATCTTCTCCCATTCTGTTGGCTGTCTTTTGGTTTTGTTGACTGTTTCCTTTGCTGTGCAAAAGCTTTTTATCTTGATGAAGTCCCAATAGTTCATTTTTGCCCTTGCTTCCCTTGCCTTTGGCAATGTTTCTAGGAAGAAGTTGCTGTGGCTGAGGTCAAAGAGGTTGCTGCCTGCGTTCTCCTCTAGGATTTTGATGGACTCCTGTCTCACATTTAGGTCTTTCATCCATTTTGAGTCTATTATTGTGTGTGGTGTAAGGAAATGGTCCAGTTTCATTCTTCTGCATGTGGCTGTCCAATTTTCCCAACACCATTTGTTGAAGAGACTTTTTTCTAGTTTTTTTTTTTTTTAAGATTTTATTTATTCATTTGAGACACAGAAATACAGAGAGAGAGAGAGAGAGAAAGCATGAGCAGGGAGCGAGGCAGAGGGAGATAGAGAAGCAGGCTCCCCGCTGAGCCAGGAGCCCGATGTGGGGCTCGATTCCAGGACCCTGGGATCATGACCTGAGCCAAAGGCAGACGCTTAACCATCTGAGCCACCCAGGCTTCCTGAGACTGTCTTTTTTCCATTGGACATTCTTTCCTGCTTTGTCGAAGATTAGTTGACCATAGAGTTGAGGGTCCATTTCTGGGCTCTCGATTCTGTTCCACTGATCTATGTGTCGGTTTTTGTGCCACTACCATACTGTCTTGATGATTACAGTTTTGTAATAGAACTTGAAGTCCGGAATTGTGATGCCACCAGCTTTGTTTTTCTTTTTCAACATTCCTCTGGTTATTCGGGGTCTTTTCTGGTTCCATACAAATTTTATGATTATTTGTTCCATTTCTTTGAAAAAAATTGATGGTATTTTGATAGGGATTGCCTTAAATGTGTAGATTGCTCAAGGTAGCATAGACATTTTCACAATCTTTGTTCTTCCAATCAATGAGCATGGAACATTTTTCCATTTCTTTGTGTCTTCCTCAATTTTTTTCATGAGTATTTTATAGTTTTCTGAGTACAGATTCTTTGCCTCTTTGGTTAGATTTATTCCTAGGTATCTTACAGTTTTGGGTGCAACTGTAAATGGGATTGACTCCTTAATTTCTCTTTCTTCTGTCTTGTTGTTGGTGTATAGGAATGCCGCTGATTTCTGTGGATTGATTTTATATCCTGCCACTTTACTGAATTCCTGTATGAGTTCTAGCAGTTTTGGGGTGGAGTCTTTTGGGTTTTCCACATAAAGTATCATATCATCTGCAAAGAGTGAGAGTTTGACTTCTTCTTTGACAATTCGGATGCCTTTTATTTCTTTTTGTTGTCTGATTGCTGTGACTTGGACTTCTAATACTATGTTGAATAGCAGTGGTGCTAGTGGACATCCCTGCCGTTGTTCCCAACCTTAGGGGAAAAGCTCTCAGTTTTTCCCCATTGAGAATGATATTCGCTGTGGGTTTTTCATAGATGGCTTTTATG
>NC_138371.1:65205762-65218076 GCF_054177405.1 Leptonychotes weddellii | reverse complement strand
GATATAGTATTTTTGGCTGCATATTTTTTCATTTAGTGCCCTGAATATATCATGCCAGTCCTTTCTGGCCTGCTAGGTCTCTGTGGATAGGTCTGCTGCCAATCTAATGTTTCTACCATTGTAGGTTACAGACCTCTTGTCCCGAGCTGCTTTAAGGAGTTTCTCTTCCTGTCTGAGACTTGTGAGTTTTACTATTAGATGTTGGGGTGTTGACCTATTTTTATTGATTTTGAGGGGGGGTTCCTTGTGCCTCCTGGTTTTGATGCCTGTTTCCTTCCCCAAATTAGGGAAGTTCTCTGCTATAATTTGCTCCAATATACCTTCTGCCCCCCTCTCTCTTTCTTCTTCTCTGGGATCCCAATTATTCTAATATTGTTTTGTCTTACAGTATCATTTATCTCTTGAATTCTCCCCTCAGGATCCAGTAGTTGTTTATATCTCTTTTTCTCAGCTTCTTTATTCTCCACCATTTGGTCTTCTATATCACTAATTCTCTCTTCTGCCTCATTTATCCTAGCAGTTAGAGCCCAATTTTTTATTGCAGCTCATTAATAGCCTTTTTGATTTCAACTTGGTTAGATTTTAGTTCTTTTATTTCTCCAGAAAGGGATTCTTTAGTATCTTGTGTTTTTTTTCAAGCCCAGCTAGTATCTTTATAATCATCATTCTGAACTCTAATTCCAACATCATACTAATGTCTATTGATTAGGTCCCTGGCAGTCAGTACTGCCTCTTGTTCTTTTTTTTGAGGTGAGTTGTTCCGTTTTGTCATTTTGTCCAGAGAAGAATAGATGAATGAGAGAACAAAATGCTAAAAAGGGAACAACGACCACAGAAAAATATACACTAAACAAATCAGAAGAGACCCGAAACCAGGGGGTAAAAGGAAAAAGAAAAAAGAATATGATCAGGCTGGTGAATAGAACAGAGCCATACACTAGATTTTGGGTGTATTTTGGTCTGTTAGAAGAAACTGCCTCCCAAAATTTTAAAGAAAGAAAAACTTACATATGTACAAAAATAAGGGTAAATACAAGGAAGGGATGGAATATGACTGTAAAGATGAAAATTAAAAAAGATTTTAAGAAAGGAATTGATAAGAAGTTGGTTGAAAAGAGAAGAAAAAAAAATTTTTTTTAAGAAGGAGAGAATGTGATCAGGCAGAACAAAGCCATACACTAGATTTAGGGTATATTTTGGTCTGTTAGGAGAAACTGTATTCCAAAATTTTAAAGAAAGAAAAACTTGTATATACACAAAACATAAGGTTAAATACAATGAAGGGATAGAATATGGCTGTAAAAATGAAAATTAATAAAGGCTTTAAAAAAGGAATTGATAAGATGTTGGTTGAAAAAGAAGAAGATTTCAATAAAAAAAGAAATAGAAAAAGAAAAAAATAATGAAAATTAAGAAAATTAACTTTGAAAGACTAAAGAATCATGGGAAAAGCCATGAATTCTATGTGCTGTATCCCCCTAGTGTTGGAGTTTTGCAGTTCTCATTGATTGGTAAACTTGGTCTTGGCTGGATGTTCTTGCTGATCTTCTGGGGGAAGGGCCTGTTGCAGTGATTCTCAGATGTCTTTGCCTGAGGCAGAATTGCACTGCCCTTGCCAGGGGCCAGGCTAAGTAATCTGCTCGGGTTTGCTCTCAGTAGCTTTTGTTCCCTGAAAGCTTTCCCTACAGCTTTAGAGGACAAGAACATAAAACAGACCCTTGTTCTTAATCCAGTAATTTATAGAAGAGTTGGGTATTTCACAGAGCTATATAGACTTTTTTTCTTTTTTAGAGAGAGAGCGTGCACACATATATGCATGCAAGCAGAGGTGGGAGTGGGGACAGAGGGAAAAGAAGAGAGAAAATCTTATGCAGGCTCTGCACCCAGCAAGAGCCCAAGGCAAGGCTTGATCTCACAATCTTGAGATCATGACTTGAGCTGAAATAGAGTCCAATGCTCAACTGACTGAGCCACCCAGGTGCCCTGAGCTATATAGATTTCCCATTAAAAAAACTTACATGTGTTGGTATTTTCAGCCTCCCACCAACTAATAATGGGTGAAAGTTACTGTATGTCAGCTCTCTGTTATCTGTCCATTTGTTTATCCTTTCATAGGCAGTCCAGCGCAAACCAATCCATAAAGTAGCCTCCATATCCGGAAGCAAGGATGTAATAAAATCTGTCAAAAAGAGATTTTTTTTTTAAAGCATTTGACTTATTCAAATTAAAGATACACTAAAAATGTCACTGAATACCTCTTGCTTACCTACAAAGATACTCTTTCGCCTATTCTGTAACAAAGTAGTTTAATAAGATTTTTTTAATATGCTAATTCCCCAAAGCCTCTCAGAACTACCTTGGTCCCCAGATCAGAATAATACATGTTTCCAAAACAATTCCGTTACCTTGTTCTCTCTGGCTCAGCACTGAAGGAAGGGTGCCACCATATGTGCGACAAGTATCACTCGCTTGGGAAAATGTGAGAGACTTTGGTTTGATTTTTAGAAAACACTGCAAACAAAAAACATATATGAAGCATAAGATTCCAGACACAGGAAAGCTCACATAGGAAGTAAATACCTCATGTTTTAGAGGGCTGTTAATTTTTGGTCTGTGAGATATGGAAATTAACAAAGTAGTACTATACAAATGCAGATCTACACTCTCAATATAAACAACTAAGGAGTGGTCTATTAGTCAAACTATTTTTTTAAAAAAATCTCCCATTTACTGCTTCCTATGTGCTAAACAGTTTGCACAATACTATCTCATTTAATTCTCACAACAAATGGGGAAACCGAGGCACAGGGCAGTTGAGTAACTTCACCTATAGGTAAAATAGCCAGACAGTGGTATTGTCAGCACTTAGATTCTGTTCCATCTGATTTCAAAGGCTGTACTCGTAATCATCACCTCCTTATATAAAAACACACATTTAAAAAAAAAAATCATCCCCCCTTTTTTTATTATGTTCAAATAGCCAGCATATAGTCCTTCATTAGTTTTTGATGTAGTATTCAATGACTCATTAGTTGCATATGACACCCAGTGCTCATCACCATATGTGCTCTCCTTAATACCCATCACCTGGTTACTCCATCCCCCCACCCTCATCCCCCTTTCTTTGGGTAGGATATTTTAATTCAAATTTACATCAACTATGTAAATTAATTTAGTCCCAGTATCTTTGGAGGGAAAAAAAGATTGTTCTAATTTTATTTTTTTATTTTTTTATAATATTTGTATTTTTTTAAATAGTTTATTTATTTATTTGACAGAGAGACACAGTGAGAGAGGGAACACAAGCAGGGGGAGTGGGAGAGGGAGAAGCAGGCTTCCTGCTGAGCAGGGAGCCTGATGTGGGGCTCGATCCCAGGACCCTGGGATCATGACCTGAGCTGAAGGCAGATGCTTAACGACTGAGCAACCCAGGTGCCCCAAGATTGTTCTAATTTTAAAAAGCCAAAATACGTCCTTACTATTTTAGCTTCAGTGCAGATGCTTTCAGTTGTCAGACACGTATCTTCCTTTTTCTTTTCAATATGATGATCATGTTAGTGTGGATTGATACACCCTAAATAGTGTTCTTTGAACCATTCTACAAAATACTTTTTTTCAGCCTCCTTAGAGACTAGAGTGGCCAATGAGCTATATGTCACTGGGTGGCTTCTAGAAAAGACTCTAGACAGAACACCCTGAACTTGAGCTTGGAAGCTTTATTATGTTAAAGATGACAGAGCAAAAAGAAAAAAGGAGCCTGGATTTGAAGATGTGGTGGAGCTTCCATACCAGCCCCAGCCCACTTACCATCAAACGTCTTTTGTGTGAGAGAATAGATGTTTTAACATAGTATAGCAATCTCTTACTTAGCAGCCAAATGCATTTCCAAAGAGATAAATATACCAATATGGATTATGCATTTCAAAGACACAGATACAGAATGTAGCATTTCCCAAATCTATTTAATCATTAAACACCCTTGAAGGCAAGATCAATGATTAACATTTTGTTAGCATATGTGTAGTGTAGAGCCCCCAAAATAGTTTGGGAAATGCTGGTCTAATTTTTTTTTTTTTTACAATTCACAGCGCTCACCACAGCACACACCCTCCCCAATGTCCATCACCCCAGCTACCCCATCCCTCCCACTCCCCTCCATTCCAGCAACCTTCAGTTTGTTTCCTGAGATTAAGAGTCTCTTATGGTTTGTCTCCCTCTCTGGTTTTGTCTTGTTTCATTTTTCCCTCCCTTCCGCTATGATCCTCTGCCTTGTATGTCAAATTTCACATATCAGTGAGATCATATGATACATGTCTTTCTCTGATTGACTTATTTCATTTAGCATAATACCCCCTAGTTCCATCCACGTCATTGCAAATGGAAAGATTTCATTTTTTGATGGCTGCATAATATTCCATTGTACATATTTACTACATCTTCTTTATCCATTCATCTGTTGATGGACATTTAGGCTCTTTACATAGTTTGGCTATTGTGGACATTGCTGCTATAAACATTGGGGTGCACGTGCCCCTTCGGATCACTACATTTGTATCTTTGGGATTAAAATGGATGAAAGACCTAAATGTGAGACAGGAATCCATCAAAATCCTTGAGGAGAACACAGGCAGCAACCTCTTTGACCTCAGCCACAGCAATGCTGGTCTAATTTAATTGGTAGATGCTGCCTGAATGCTTTCTTTCAAGTGGAAAATATATCAGCCAGAAATTGTCAGTTTCCTTCATGCTATAGAGATAGTTTTATTATTTAAAGTATTATAATCCATTGACCAACCAACTTCAGCAATTTAAGTTTACTAGCACAGAATAGGAACACAGTACTTTGAAAGACCTGTAGGCATGACTAATTTGAGAGCTAACCTGGTTTCTGGCACTGTAGAGGATCAGGTGAGTTACTGAAATATGCAGAGGCTTTCTTAGTGAAGTTATCTGATGGGCTGCAATTCTGCCACAGGCCATACAACCATCATGAAAGCAATCATCATTTGTACAAGGTAGCAATTCTCTTTTTACCTTATTCTGAAAAGTAATCCAATCCCCAGAGCACTGTATTTTAGCTGCAGAATCTGGACTGTATTTTTCTAATGAAGAGACATTATATTTTTCACAGATGAAGGGCAACTTGGTACCACAGTCTGCTGGTTTATTTAAGTCTGAGAAATGAAAAGCAAGATTACAGGGGTGAGAATTTTCTGTTCAGCACATTTTAAAAACAATCCAGTAGTAAAGAAAATATCTTTCAATCGATCTTTCCCAAACAGTTAAAATA
The DNA here is from genome assembly GCF_054177405.1 of Leptonychotes weddellii. Classification (NCBI taxonomy): domain Eukaryota; kingdom Metazoa; phylum Chordata; class Mammalia; order Carnivora; family Phocidae; genus Leptonychotes; species Leptonychotes weddellii. The sequence continues at coordinate 65,212,786 of NC_138371.1, read as the reverse complement.
TATTCCTTTTTTACTCTAGCCATTTCTATTTTCTGTCATTACTCTTATCAGTAGGCTATAGCATACCAGCATTGCCTATAAAAATGCACACATTTGGTGGAAGGACCACAGTTACCACCACAGTTCCTGATGGTGGGAAATAGGTTGAAAGCAAAGCCTAACGAAGGGAAAAGAGACCTAGACTATATTTAGAATTGCTACCTGTTTATCTTTGCAAATTTGTCTATATGCTTATCAGTGATGAAAGTGGTAAGTTTATTTCTAAGCAACTGTGCAGGATAAAGGAAGTCAAAATATTCACAGTGAAAAGCACCTCTATTTGTATTTGGAATTTGAGCCATGGTCATTAGCAATAAGCCAAAAGAAGATGAAGCAACCAAACGTATAATCAAAAGGAAAGCAAGGGTAAGCTAGTAATTGAACCTGAAGTTCACACATTACATAATCAACATTAAAGGATTTGGAATTAATTTACCGCTAAACCAAGTCTTGGCAGACATGCACAGGCATTCCTCCCGAAATGTTATAGGAAAGTGAAGCCATGGATATCGTGAGCTGAAAGAAAATGAGAGATTTCACAGCTCATAACGTAGTTATATGTTCTATTCTGTCTTCTACTGTAATTTTAACTCTAAATTTAATGTTACGCCATTACTTTATACCACTTTTTTCTTGATGCTAATATGCAAAAGGACTTGGTTTCTGTAGTCCATGCAGTTTATGGATTAATGTTCAAAACAGATTATAAATAGCATTTTCTAAAGGGGAATTTGGGACTGCTTCTTTCCAATGCCTTTACGAAGGCAACATCAATGGTGTCACATACTACATAGAACGACGACGGTCTGCCGGCTGCTCAGCGGTTCTCACCCACCACTTCTGTTCATCACTAGATATCTGAAAAACAAACCAACCAACCAACAAAATCACCCATGCTTATATGTGCTCAGTTTTCTGAAAGAGTTTTCATTTAAATAGCCAGTCCCACCATAACCACAACCACTAAAATTTCCAGACATTCCATGACTTCGGTCTCTAAATTATCAGGTCCTTTCATCAAAGAAGCAGCTGAAAACTCTTCGTATAACACTATGCGCTATTTTGCATACAGAAAATAGGGTCACTGTAGTTATAGGCATACGTTAATTGGGTATATAGTGTTCTATTGCAAATAATTATAAATTTAAAAACATAAAATTATTTTTCCTACAAAAAGCTATTTTACAAAGTTAGTTATTAGAAGAAACAAAATCTAGTACAAAATTTAACAAAGAATTAGAATATTTTATATTATCTATTTGTGCTCATTTTATAAATTGACATTTATAATTAATCTTGAATATTTTAAAACATGCAGTTCTATTTAACTTTTCTAACATGAAACGATGAATTTGGATGTTGTTAGGCAAATTTTACTTGAAAGGAACATTTAACTTTTGTAGATTTTGGCAAGATTTCTGAAATCATTTTTAATGGAATAAATATCAAAATAAGAAAGATTTTAAATATATTCTCTCAAATTACATTTGCTATTTTGTTTTTGATGGCTTTTAATCCTGCAAGAGATGTCAATGTAGCCAGAGAGCTGTGATTGCTAGCACAATACAGGACAGCTTCTTCATAGTTTAAGTGAGGATCAGCAACAAACCAATATTCACTCCCTTCAATTACAACCGGAGGTCCATGAATTCCAGCACGCTCTAAAGAAAAAGAATATTGGAGTTATGCACAGATCAAACTGCACCTTCTAAGCATGAATTAATGTTCAAAACTATTTATAAATCCATTTAGATTATTGGCTCTCTCTGGCCAGGGCAGTGCTGCTTGCCAAGCACCAAGGATTGCTGAGCCAGAGACTTTGCCATCCTCCTGTACTCACGGGGGAACAAATCCAGCCCCAAAGCCTCATTCCACACCAGCCAATCACCTTTCCTGCCTGGAGGTATTTCATCTCCCTTGAAGATGTGATAGAGAAGCTGGCACTTAGGCCTGGGCTTAAATAATTAACTAAGTACATTACTGAAAAGGTAGAAGCAGTTTGGCCAAGTTTCAGATTTCTTAACTTACCTGGATTGTACCAGTCTGGTGTTTTTGGAGTACGGCCTGTATAAGAAAGAAAGCAAAAGGCTCAAGATTAGTATCCAATTACAGATAATGTCATACTATAAGTAAGTGCCTTTAATCTAACTCAAGAGCACTTGCAGGATTGCTGAGTTCTACCATTTCTGGCCAAACCATTTCCTTTCATATTATGATTGCTTCAGTTTGAATTTTGTGGGGCCTAAGCTAAAGCTGCTTTAGTGGCAATCAAAAAGGCAGATCTGTTAACTATTAAAGTATTCCTACCAGTTTTCTATCTTATATCACGGAAGCCACAAAGGAAGACTAGATGGATAAAATATGGCTAATAATTAGAAAGTATAAATAAGTAAATGAGTATATTATATACATTACATAGAAGCACTAAGGAATAGGCACCAAATAATCATCACTGCAGGATGAGGTTATTCAGGAACTACTTTTCCATCTAATGCAATTTGAATAATTGTTCTATAAACCTGGGTCAGTAGAGTTCATTGTCCCCCAAGGCATCCTTGTAAACAATGTACAGTAATAGAGTATTGAAACTTTCGAGGAGATGAGAGACAAAACTGGGAGAAAAATAATAAAAATCACCCAGAATTCTTCATCAGAAACAGAGAAAATATGTACTTTACAAAGAATTATGGGCCCTGAAGTTGGGTGGGTCAGGGTCCAAATGCCCCCAGACCTTCACTGCTGTGGGACTTTGGATCAGCTGCTTAGCTCCCTGAGACTCAGCTCTCTACTCTATAAAAAAAACAAGACTCCACTACCTAACTCACAACGACTGTGAAAATCACTTTAAGGCTGCCTCAACAGAAGCACCCAGACAATTCCAGGGCTGAGCAGCTCCCCTCTTCCACAAGGATGCTAGTTGCTTTCCTCTCCCTTTTCATTCTGGTTGTAGGTCATACTGGTTTCAAGGCAAAGACATAGTTTGATGACTATTAGAAATTACAGGGTAAAATAGCTATTCTTAATTTTGCTGTTGTCTGGGCCTACTGCAGAGAAGACCCTCCTCAGAGGACTGCCTATATATCCAACATCTTTGGTTTCTCTCTATGAGTCAGCTCTTTGTATATTAGATGATTTCTATCAACAATGGGTTAAATCAGTTAAAAATATGCATAGTTTCTTGTTTGTAATCTTGTCAAAAACTTCTGTTCAGACACATGAAAAAATGCTCAACATCACTCGGCATCAGGGAAATACAAATTAAAAACACAATGAGATACCACCTCACACCAGTCAGAATGGCTAAAATTAACAAGTCAGGAAACAAAAGATCTTGGCAAGGATGTGGAGAAAGGGGAACCGTCCTACACTATTGGTGGGAATGCAAACTGGTGCAGCCACTCTGGAAAATAGTATCTATGATCCAGCAATTACACTACTAGGTATTTATCCAAAGGATACAAAAATAGTGATTCAAAGGAGCACCTGCACCCTACTGTTTATAACAGCAATGTCCACAGTAGCCAAAATATGGAAAGAGCCCGAGGTCCATTGACAGATTAATGGATAAAGAAGATGTGGTATGTATATATATGGCATTGGTATTGCATATATGGTATTATATATATATATATATATATCTTATATATATGTAATATATATATAATGGAATATTACTCAGTCATCAAAAGAACGAAATCTCATCATCTGCAACAACGTAGAGCCAGAGTGTATTATGCTAAGTCAAAGAAGTCAGTGAGAGAAAGACAAATACCATATGATTTCACTCATATGTGGAATTTAAGAAACAAAACAGGTGAACATAGGCGAAGGGAAGGAAAAATAAGATAAAAAACAGAGTGGGAGGCAAACCATAAGAGATTCTTAACTGTAGGGAACAAATTGAGGGTTGCTGGAGAGGAGGTGGGTGGGGGAATGGGGTAACTGGGTGATGGGCATTAAGGAGGGCACTTGAGGTAATGAGTACTACGTGTTATATGCAAATGATGAATCACTAAATTCTACCCCTGAAACTAATAATGCACTATATGTTAACTAAATTGAATTTAAATAAAAAATTAAAAACATCTGTTCATTTGTTTTTTGGACGAACCTATGTCTAATCTTGAAATTTCTTTAAATTAGTGAGAAAAACAGAGTGCAAGGTTGGTTTTTTTTTTCACAAGCTTATGTATGTGTGTACAAGGTATCAAGAAATATAAAAACAGTTGTGTTTGGATAGTGGTGTTATAGGTGATTTTCCTAAAAATATTTTTATAAGCCTTATTTTTGATAGTGTTTTTCAATGAAAAATATAATTTTAAAATTATATATATCTATAGTGGTTATGGCTATTTAAAAATTATAGCTTGTCAGAACATCCCTTTTAGAGAAGAGAACTAATTAGAACCAATTGGGTCAGGTAATAAAAAAGGCAAATACTCTGGTTTCTCTCCAGATCATATGAATCTTTTGTCTTTTTTAAAAAGGCAAGAGCTAGAGAAAAAGTATAGTGATTTAGGCTACTGAAGAAGTAAACTGCTTTCAGAAAACCAGAAAAATACAGATTAATACAGAAATATCCAATTGAGCAGACTCTGGAGGTTCTACTAACTAAATATCCAGTTACGTGAATGTGACACATTGTAACTTAGAATTTAGGGACTATCAAAGGGGAGTTTACATAACCTTTAAACTCTGGATCAAACAATCATTGACAGCTTCAAACAACTGTGAACAGGCTGAGACAGGAAGTACTTTAGTTTTAAAATTTTGTTTCTGCACAGGGACAGCAGGGGTGCAATTATTTAGAAGATCTATTTAGTTAGTTAATAGATTTAAGTTTGCTAAGTTAGTTAATTCCCTTCTTTTTCATTTAAAATGAAAAAATACATAAAAAGAAAAAAAGACAACCACATGCTCTTCGGAATATTTCCTGTGGTTACTGGTTTGTAATTTCTATGGTTATGCTGGTGTGAACTCTTGGGTCTGCCCCACCACTCAAACAGGAGCCATGGGGGTGGGGTGGCAGCTACCGTGTGAGGGCGCACTTTGGAGGGAGCAATGACACTCTCTGTGCCATGTTAGCAAACACCAAAGACTAATGGGAACATCACCATTACTGCTTCAAATCAGAGACATTATCCAAATTAGCTATTATGTTAGTTACTCCCTGCTTGTTTAAAGGGAACCCAAACTGGTTTCCCTTTGTTCCTTTTAGGTTTCATCAAATAATCAGAAATAACTGAGGTATAATTTCTCCCTTAGAAAAACCTCACACACACACACACACACTTTCCTCTTTTATTAATGGCCTGCCAGTTGCCTTTGTGAAAGAGACTTACCAGTTACTGTGTTGGATATCATGTCTTTTAAAGGCAATATGGTGGTGACCTTTTTAAGGAAAAAGAACAATCTTCTAATAGGTAGTTGCATGAAGGAAACCTCTGCGTTCTTTGAGAGCTTAGAGGAGGATATACATTTAGTTTCAATGATCTACATTTGGCTCAGAAATTTAGTTTAGAGCTTTCTGTGCATTTACCACTAATTAATTTAATATATCCAATAAAATTATTTAAAATTATTAAGAAATAATTTGGCTGTTAAAAATCTTAACATTTTCCTTAATATTTCTTTAACATTTTCCTAGTAACAAGCTAAGTAAAATGGTATCTCTTTATTCTCCTTTCTCTCCTTTTTATCACCAAAGCCTCTACTACCAAGCTAACTGGTTTCTTGAATTTGAATTTGAATTCCATAAACTACTACCAGTTTTGGAGTTCAGGGCAAATTGCTTCTACATGTTACAGAGACCTGCCAAATTTTGATTTCTTGACTTTTGCCTCATTTTCCCCAAGCTTATCTTCATTTTGCATCAAAATAAAAATTGAAATGATTCCCTCCACTATGTGTCTTCTTTTAGTTGAAATAATCTTTCATTCCAAAATCTAATCTCTCTAAATTCATCTTAAATTTTATCTTCTATACAAATTCTTTCATGATCAAAGAGGAAAGTACCATCTAATCTCAATAAACCAGCCTTGTACTTGGGGTAGGAGTCAGGCAGGATGGAGTTTAATGTATTAACTACATCTTCATAGGCTTTTTAAAGTTATAATTATAGACTAAAATGCTCTCTTAGGTACTTTAGGCTTGGCATTTATAATGTTCACATGAGAAGATTGTGAAAAGGAATAACTACCACTTACCTTTTGGAATCTGGCATACCCATTCAAGTTTTGTATCACAAGCAAAAGGTCTTAAGTAAATAAATTCTCTGTCATCATAGAAATACCAGCTTCTTCGCCCTGGACTTTGAGTGACCTAAAGGAGGAAGAGGATTGAAGAATATTTTGAAGTTGATGCAGCTTTATAAAACCTTAAAGTGTAAGCCCTATAGTCTTTAATCTATTTTAGCCCTAGCACCCAAGACATTTGTTTATGAATGAACACAGTGTTTAAATAGTTAACAGCCTAATCAAGAATCTTCAAAGGGGCTGATACAGGAAATATATCATAAAGTCATGTTTATATCCAAAATGTAAATTATTGGGTTTTTTTTTTCTGTTTTTGCTGATATGAAATTATAGATTGCATCTTTAAATTTGAGAAAGGTCAACCTAAAAAAAAAAAAATGTTTACTTCAGTGGCTTCCCAACACCAGATTTTGATTAAAGCAGATCTGTGAAAATGGGACATAAGAGTCTGACATCAAGGGCCAGGTTCCTGCTCTGGTGTTGCTCTGCACTGCTAGGATGTTAACCTCCTCTGCGTGATCCGAGATAGCTCTCTACAAACCCCAGCCAGTAAGCAGGCAAGAGAGGAAACGGGAGGGCATGACCTAGGAGGAATCTCCATCACTTTTTGGTCTGTTTTCTCTCTCTCTCTCTTTTTTTTTTATTATGTTATGTTAATCACCATACATTACATTATTAGTTTTTGATGTAGTGTTCCGTGATTCATTGTTTGTGCATAACACCCAGTGCTC
>NC_138371.1:65179051-65205662 GCF_054177405.1 Leptonychotes weddellii | reverse complement strand
CAATTCACAGTGCTCACCATTGCACACGCCCTCCCCAATGTCTGTCATCCAGCCACCCCATCCCTCCCACCCCACACCACTCCAGCAACCCTCAGTTTGTTTCCTGAGATTAAGAATTCCTCGTATCAGTGAGGTCATATGAGACATGTCTTTCTCTGATTGACTTACTTCGCTCAGCAACCGACAGAATGGGAGAAGATATTTGCAAATGACATATCAGATAAAGGGCTGGTCTGTTTTCTCTTAAGGCCAAGATTCTGGTGGGTATTAAGGGGAGATTCTCCTTCTAGAACACTGCCCTGGCTGGCCTTGTTCCTGACATAAGCTGCATCAGTGTCTCTTTTATTTAGCTTTTCTTTTTTTTTTTTGGTAGATTTTCTAATCTCTTTACACATAAGAACTCTATTTACATAGAACATAGTTTTTGCATCAGTGTTCTGGAAACCTTACAAACTTCTCTAAGTTTTCGCCTTCTCATGTGTTAAGCCGAGAATTCTATAAAAATGGCATGATACTATGCAGTTTATTACTAGAACAATTGCTTTGAAAATAGTGCTTTCCAGTGGGCTTCTCAGTTCTTTGTCTCAAGCTTCCTGCAGCATTTCTGAACAATCACTCTCTTGAATCTCTTTCTTGGGCTTGCATAGCAAAGATATAATCTATGTGTCTCCTACTTCCTCATCTTACATTTTATGCATTGACAGTTCTCCTAAATCCACTTTTGGTCCTTTGCACTTTTTTTTTAATATACATTTTTCCTTCAACTCTGGTCTTTTGATTTCAACTTACTATAGGATATTTCTTACTACTAGCTTGAATTCAAAATATCTAAATAAAATGTAGTATTTTCTCCATAAACCAGTACCCTTTCTATTTCTAGAAACACCTAGTCATACAGCAGGGTAGACCCAGACACGTGGGTTTAAATTTCAGTTCTGTAATCATGTATACTTAGAACTCAAATTTCTTCCTCAAAAGATGAATTTGTACCTCACAAGGTCATGTAAGTACTAAGTGAAATAATAAGTACCTAGCTCATGAGTTAACAAGTGTTAGCTGATGCCACCATCAACACCATTACCAGTGTTAATCATCATCATTACCTCCCATAACACTCTTGTTCTTGTATAAAACTTATACCTCACCTGTCATAGCTCCTGTAATTGCTTGTTTACCTATCTCCTACTAGACGTAAGTTCTGTGAAGACAACTGTTTTACACCTTGTTTTTGGTGTATCCCACAGAGCATCACAGACTGCTTGGACTACTTTACGGAATCAGTAACTGAATGAATTTTGCAAAGGAACATGCCTAACTGTTCTTTTATGTCTTCTGGTCCTATTTGCTGCATCTTGAAATCTGACTTAAGATGAATCTTCTTCCTACCCTCCTTGGTTCATGTCAAAAACTTTTTTTTTTTTTAAGATTTTATTTATTTATTTGTCAGAGAGAGACAGCATAAGCAGGGGGAGCGGCAGGCAGAGGGAGAAGCAGGCTCCCCGCTGAGCAAGGAGCCTGATGTGGGACTCAGTCCCAGGACCCTGGGATTATGACCTGAACCAAAGGCAGATGGTTAACCGACTGAGCCACCCAGGCGTCCCTCAAAAAACTTTTATAATGCTGTTGCCTAACATCAATCTAATTTCCCAACTTTGTTTTCAACTATGGCACCAATGAAAACTTCTTGATCTGTATTCTGTTCTCCTCACTGCCTTAGCCTCTCCCTTCCACTCTCCCGTATTTTATGCCACCTCCTCATGCCATCCCCCCTTAGAAAGGCTTACCTTTACCTGTACAAAAGCACAGTTCAAGTCCTACCTCTTTCTGGAAATAGGCCAGAAGAATCACTTCCTCTTCTGAGTTTCATCAGCCCTCCTCGGCCCACTAATTTGGAGCCTATTACTGTACAGTAATAAGAGCCACCTTTTTGAATATGAATTTTATCTTCTCAATTTAAGTCTAAGTTAGGTGGCTTGAGGACGGGGCCATGGGTGTTCTTACCTCCCATTGCATCTAATATTATGCTCCACATACAAAACACACTCTGTAGATCTGTTGCCTCACTGCACACAATGCCAAATTTATTTCTTAAATATGCAGATTTCCAGCATTGTACTGACCTTGACAGCAGCACAATCTCTGATATCATAATCCTGCTGAAACTCATTTTCCATGAGAATAGTAGACACCTTAAAAAACAAGAGAGGCTTGAGAACTTAAGACTGATGTACAAGTATCTGCAATTTAGATGTAATTTAGGCAGCTTTAATAACTCAAACACATTCACATGCCAAAGAAGGAAAACTTTTTCATCTTTTTTTAAATATCAGGATGTTAAATCATGAGATAACTTAGAAAATATACTGTCATCAGTTTCCAAACAAAGGAAGCTACAGTTCCAGAAGTGGAGGTTAATACTGTATTAAGTTTGCAGCTGGAAATCACAGAGAATAAGGAGCTTTCAAAAGACCTTTTTTTGGGCATGTGTTGAAATGCTAGTTATTCAATTAACTAATTTCAGATATGCTCCCATTTGAAAATGAAAGTCAAGAAATTTTACATTTGGAAGAATATATGATGAACTGACACAATGGTAATGTGGAGTAAATATTTAATAAATTTGAGAATAATTTGCTCCTATAAGTGTTACCTACCTTTATGTAACTCTTATATTTTTAGATAATAAAAGTAAAAGCTTCTCATTATGAGAAAAGGAAATAAAAAACAGCACAAAGAAAAAGAAAAAAAAACTTTACTATCCAAAGATGACCACTATATCTATATATCCATATTTTTATGTTTTTAGGACTATAGAGAAACTATCTGTATGGTTATTTTTTAATCTTTAAAAAATATTTATTTATTTATTTATGGTTATTTTTAATTTTTATTTTTTTAAAGATTATTTATTTATTTATTTGACAGAGAGAGACACGAAGAAAGAGAGGAAACACAAGTAGGGGGAATGGGAGAAGGAGAAGCAGGCTTTCTGCTGAGCAGGGAGCCCGATGAGGGGCTCAATCCCAGGACTCTGGGATCATGACCTGAGCAGAAGGCAGACGCCTAACGACTGAGCCACCCAGGCGCTCCATGATTATTTTTTTAAATAAAAGTGAGGCTAGTATCTTTTTTTCCTCACTTTATATATGTCAATGCATTTCCATTTCAATAAAGATACTTCTTCATAATTTTAATGGTTATATAGGATGTGGATGTATTATTTAACAATCAACTTACTTGATATGGAAACAAAAAATCCCTTTACATTATTCCAAACAAGAAAATTTAAACTTACTGGTGTATGGTCACTCCACTCCCAGGATCCTAGTAAATCAAATTTAAACTTACTGGTGTATGATCACTCCACTCCCAAGATCCTAGTAAATCTGGGCTCCTTTTATTCAAACCTATCCACAGCCAACGCTGGTCACTATGTAAAAAGGAAGTATTAAAAAACGATTTGAGCACAGATTTGGCAAAAATATATAGCATTCACATGTCTAAAATGCTTAAGACATATGTTTGTCTTGTCACTAACTGAAAAGCACAATTTCAAGTTCTATAAAAAAGAGGTCTTCTGAAATAAAACTGAACTTTAAATATGAAGTAGCTATGGAAAAAGTACCATACTTCTTAGAACTAAGTTTTCAGTTATGTTCTTCATATGAAAGGTAAAAACTATTCTGCTTTGAACTTGAGGGGGAAAAAGTGCATGATTATTCTAAATCTTTTAATGGAGAGCTTCAATATTAGACAATGTTTTCGATACAAAGATAGCAACGGCATTTTCTTGAAGTGTCTATCTATAACACAATCAAGTATCTTTTTTTTAATGCAGAACAAATCATTTGGCTAAATTTTTATTAAACAAGATCAAGATTTTTAAAAAATTATTTAATCCCCACTGCCCATTAAGTTTAAAGTAAACAAATATAAGTATTTTTTTTTAAAGATACTATTTTTAAGTAATCTCTACACCCAATGTGGGACTTAAACTCACAACCCTAAGATCAAGAGTCACATGCTCTACCGTCCAAGCCAGTCAACTGCCCCCCGCCCATTTTCTTAAAGAATAAGTATCTTCTAAAAGCCAAACTCCGTGGGTTACACCAGAACAACATAATTAAACAGTCATTTAAGTGATTATATTTAACACTCATAACTATTATACTTCTATGTACAAGGCATTGAGCTAGGTGCCATCGTAATACAGAGAAGTACAAGACGTAATATCTATCTTCAAACGGCATAGGGAGACAAGATATACATGAACAAGGAAATAACCATTTTGGAAAGATATCAAATGATACAAAATCTGCATAAATTTTAAGCATTACAAAAATTTAGAGAAAGAAGGTCATTGTGGACTGCAGGAAGTCAGGAAACATTTTGTGAGATTAGTAGGACAAAAGACAGTCTTCAAAGGATGGCTAATATTTCTTAGAGTAAAATCTGAGTGTTTAACACTCAATATTCAGATTGACTGAGAGGAGAAAGGATAGACATTTCAAGGAAGGATATGTACAATAACATACAGAAGCAGGGACATATATTGTAAATATCCCTTTTCCTCAATTAAACTTATTCTTTAGCTAGGAAGATACTGCTAATAAAAATAGAAGTAATGTAGCCATAAAAACATTTTCTTCACCTCTAACCCCATTTGAAAATATTCTCTAAAATGGGTTACACTTTTTAGGCTTTTTAAAAAATTTATTATTATGTTCAATTAGCCAGCATATAGTACATCATTAGTTTTTGATATAGTGTTCATTACTTTACTCATTACTTTTTTTTTTAAGATTTTATTTTATTTATTTATTTGACAGAGAGAGAGAGAGCAAGAGAGGGAACACAAGCAGGGGGAGTGGGAGAGACTGAGCAGGGAGCCTGATGAGGGGCTCGATCCTAGGACCCTGGGATCACAACCCGAGCCGAAGGCAGACGCTTAACGACTAAGCCACCCAGGTGCCCCCAACGATTACTTTTTAAGTAGACTTTTAAGTAGACACTTTTTAAGTAGACTATTATCCATGTAATTTTTTTTTTTTTGGTGATGCTGATTACTTTCCATATAATTTAACCTTCTGATTGCATGTAGTATATATGGTCAGTACATATGAGTGTATATTATATATGCATAACTAGATACATATATAAATGTTACATGCATATAAATATAGCACATATTAGAGAAGGCATAGGATCCAAATCTAAAATTAATCCTTACTCTCAAGCTCAATATATGGAATGTTTAGCTGAAAAATGTAAGTCTGCCTTTCAAAAAATTTGCTAGTGAGTCAAAGCTAGAGCAAACTTAATTTTACTTCTTTAAAAAAATTTTTATTTATATACTTGTGAGAGAGAGAGAGCACAAGCAGCGGGGAGCGGGAAGGCAGAGGGAGAAGCAGACTCCCTGCTAAGCAGGGAGTCCAGTGCAGGACTTGATCCCAAGACCCTGGGATCATGACCTGAGCTGAAGGCAGATGCGCAACCGACTGAGCCACACAGGCATCCCGAGCAAACTTAATTTTAAAGTAATTTCTCATGTTTTAATAAAATAATTGCTTTTCTTTACTTCTTCCCTCTACTCAACATTCCCCCATACTTTAATATAAATAAATACTTTCCATCTTTTCGGTCTTAAGCTTTTCAACTTATTGCAATGGAATATGAGGACTGTCCCCTTTCAGTCTTTATTGCTATACTGTTTTCTTTCACAGAAAAAGATTACCAATTTGTAGATTTCAGATAATCCAGTGGAGACAATTAAGTCCAGTTTGAATTTAACAGCTATAAGAGGAATTTGCAGTTTGTGTCTTCAACTATTCAGAGCTTTCTAACAGGCTTCCAAATTTATCATACTTCCCAACTGCTGAATTTTGAAACCACAGGGTCTAGATAAGTATAATTAAAGTCAGATAGGTAAAATAAAGAGGAGGAAAAGTTTGCTTCCTCGTTCCTTGGAGATGTAACTTTATTTCTTTCAAATTTTTGCACATAATATATTTGAGCCTGGGGAATTTGTGCACATTTTGTTTTTCCCTAAAATAAGCCTTAGATAGCCTATCTTCTTTTTACAATCAACAGTACAACCAGGAAGATGGTCAAAGATCATTTGTCACCTGCATTTACTCTATAGTCAGCTCCCACAGAGAGCCTCTTTAGAGATCTGTCTCTACCTTTCCACCCAGTCCTCTCTTCGCTCTACCTCTGCCCACTTAGAAACCTCTGCTCTCAAGCTCACTTCTGCCTCAGAAAATAGTTTCCCAGAAAACACAATTTGCTGCATTGTCCAAAATTTTTTAATCTTTACTACTTCCTGAGATTGAACTTCATTTCAACCCAGACATTTAGAGTTCTTAGCTTCTAATTCAAGAGATTCATTAGTGTGTTATAAATATAGAAAATAGTAGCTCTTGTGTTTTTTTTCTGTGTGTGGTAAGAGGTGGAAAATATTTCCTCAATTCTAACTTATTCCTGATTTGACCTGGTTTATCCGTAGGCAGATAAAGAGAAGAAGAAATTGAAAATCACATTAATCACTGCATATCTCCAATGTGGATTTAGAAAATTTGAGGGAGGGGAAAAAATGGATCATAACTGGAGAATTAAATCAAATGGAAAATTTCTCACTCTTTATAAATTTTTCTCCAACAAGCACTAAATATATGGTTTTAGGGTGTTAGGTTAAGAAGACACTGCACGAAAGGTTACTATGTCTATCTGTGTTAAAATTCCTGCTCTCAATCAAATTTCCCAGTGCATCTGGTTTCTAAGGAAAACAGTATCTCAGCTATAAACCCCAATAAATACTATTTGATGAGGGTGCTTAGTCTGCAAAGCCTTAGATTTATATCTAAATCCATTCATGCCACATCACAGGAGGTAGTACACATAGCAGCAACAGCATAGCAAACGAGGCTTTCTCCTTTAATCCTAAAACTGTTTTTGTTCTACAATGGCTTTCCCTGGTGGGCTGCCATTAAGAGATGCAAAGATCTTAGAGCTTTAATGACTTGGTACACCATGAATCCTTTTCATTGAAATACAAATAGAGATGTGGAACTTAGATTGAGAGAAGTATAGCAGTAATCTGACTTAATTCCTTGGCATGCAATACACAATTTGGGCAATGGACTTCTGAGAAAGGTCAATTCCTGCAATAAAAAGGTAAGGCCTTCAAGGAGTAAGCTTTAGAATCATTTTCTGATATAAATGGGTTTGTCTCCTTCCTTCCCTTCAAGCCATGGTTACAATATTGGTTTTAGAATATGTTGTCTTTCTAAGTAAAGTGTGGGCAAATGGTCTCATTATTAATGGAGCACATAGTAAGCAGACAACACAGGCTGCTTAATATGGCACATACCAGCTGCTGGGTTAAGAGTACTAAAATATGGTGTTTATGAATAAAAGGATTATGGTGATTTGTTTTTTCTTTGTGCTCTTCTGTTTTCTGAATTAAATATATATTTTTTGTGATCAGAAAAAAATTAAACACTGTTGTACATTCTTTGGAAAATAAACTATATGCATGGGAATGGAAGAAAATGGAAAGGATTTACATTAAATGCTAACTATGTTTATAACAGAGCTAGGACTTGAGGTGACTTTTATTTTTTTCATTATCACTTTTTTATTCCCCAAATCTTACATAATGAACTTGTATTAATTTTTTAATTGAAAGGAAACTCAGCAAGTGTGTTCAGAAACAAAGAAACAAATCAAGAAAAATTCCTTAATTACCTCTCACACTCCAGTGTTATTTTATAGTGTAATCTCTTCTGTATATAGAAGCTCTTAATGATCATTTATATCACATATGATATTCCATTTTCCATCAATTGATTCCCACAAATATCTACAACCTCATTGCTTAGTACTTATCCATGGTTTCCTATTCCAGTTAAAGGTTTCTAACCTCTTGCTTGGTATTAGTTGAAATCCACTTTGTTTATGTCAATATTTCACTTAAAAATACTTTGGCCTAGACAGTATGATACTGTGTGTGTCAAGCTTGAGATCTAGGGGCCAGTAAGTTGCCTTCCTCAAAATTCTCACTTCAGGGAGGATCAGCAGGGTATTAGATGTTCCAGAGGCGGCCACCACAAGGATGTCTGTTATCCAAAGCCACACCTGAGGTTTTGGTTATTAGCAGAGAGAATATCAGAAATAGGTGTATATCAGCAAAATTAGAAGCTTGTTAATCAGCCTGAGGTTAGAAGTGGGCTCTCAATGGTGAAGTTGAAATTGTTTAAGATATGGGGTATAGCTAAAATATTTAGAGACACTCTCACCCTTCATGAAAGTTTATTTCTTTCTGGTGAGGCTGGTAGCCAGTACCATTAGAAATGGATCTGGGGCTTGATCTCTAAATCATCCCATGTCTAGTCACTGGGTGAGGTGATCGGAACTGCCCGATGCTAACTATAATGTGAACACAATCCTGCCTCAGGAATATTGCCAAATCTACCTCAAATGAATCTTCCTTGCAAGATGGTGGCTGGAACACCTAGGACAGACAGACTGCTGGGATGTTGGAAGCTTATGAAACAGATTGTATGAAATAAGTTGTGTCTGCTTCAATGAATGCTTAATAAATGTTTGTATATGTGGAAAGATTTGGTCTGAGTTTTGCATTCATTATAATCTACTCTCAAAGTTGTGGGGAGTAGCTAAGAAACACTAACCTCAAAAGGAAATTAAGAGTTTAGATATCCAAATTAGCTCAGGTTAGTGTGCAATGAAATCTTGTATAATAATTTCTAGTGCTAGAAAATGAAGTCCAGAATGTCTGAACTTCTATAATAGATGCTTAATAAATGAATATTTATGGAACACATGTACTATATTTTGCATCAGGTTTCCAGCACATTGTAGTGAAACTTCCCTTTCTTAATGAGAAAAACATAATAGTAGGTATATGAATGTAAATCTGGAAAATGTGGAAAAATGTTCAAACATTTCAAAAATCACTCAAAATCTTATCTTCCAGAGGTAACAATTATTATCTTTCTTTGATGTATTTTTGTAATCTACTTTTAAATGTAAATAGTATTTTTTTTATTCTTCCATAATTTGCTTTTCCTCCCACTTAATATATTGTAAATATTTGCATGCTATAATATTTTTTTAAAAAAAAACCTTAATGCACAGGGTATAAATTCCAAACAAAGATCAACAATAGTGATGATAATAGGGATCTTTATCTTTTTCTGACTTTTACAGAAGTGCATTTAATGTTTACTCATTAGATGTGATATGGCTATTGGTTGAACTATCCTTCTATTTTTTTTTTTAAGATTTTGTTTATTTATTTATTTGAGAGAGAGAGCATTCAAGAGAGGGGGTTGTGGCAGAGGGAGAAGCAGGCTCCCTGCTGAGCAAGGAGTAGGGGATTGGGGCAGAGGGAGAAGCAGGCTCGCTGCTGAGCAAGGAGCCTGATCATGACCAGGGATCAAGGATCCTGGGATCATGGCCTGAGCTGAAGGCAGACACTTAATCGACTGAATCACCCAGGCACCCCCATCCTCCTATTCTTACTTTACCAAGAATTTGTATGTTAATTATGTTAACTTTACGATATATTTATATATTAAACCAGGAATGAACAGTGAATTTTACCAGATGTATTTTCAGCACCCAGTAAGATGTTCATATGACACTTGACCTGATATACAGAGTTCCTAGCACTAACCCAACCTTGTATTCTTGGAAGAAATCCTACACGGTCAAGGTATGTTATTTTGGTGTACTATAATGTAGTGGGTGAAGGAAGTGGGCTCTAATAGTTCAAATATTGGATCCTTTACTTATTATTTATATAACCATGGGCAAATTGTTTTACTTCTCTGTATCTGTTTTCTCATTGAGATAAAATGGTCATTGTAATAGTACGTACCTCATAGGTTGTTGTAAGGATTAAATGAGCTAATAGAAAACACTTAGGACATTATCTGGCACATAATAAGCACTCTATCAGTGCTTGTTATTCTATCACTTACCAGTATTTACTTTTTCAAGTCTAGTCATGAGGTTGGTCTGTAATTCTTTGTGCTCTTGTTGATAGGCTTTGATATCAGAATTAAACTAGTTTGCAAAATAAACCAGATGTCTCTATCAGTTTCTATGTAATGGAATACAAGCCCTTGCTTGTACTACTGAAATACAAGGTAATGATCACTTCTTTAAAATGTGAAGAAATTGGGGTGCCTGGGTGGCTCAGTCGTTAAGCGTCTGCCTTCGGCTCAGGTCATGATCCCAGGTTCCTGGGATCGAGCCCCACATCAGGCTCTCTGCTCCGCGGGAAGCCTGCTTCTCCCTCTCCCACTCCCCCTGCTTGTGTTCCCTCTCTTGCTGTCTCTCTCTGTCAAATAAATAAAATCTTTAAAAAAAATAAAATAAAATGTAAAGAAATTCACATATATAACCATATATTATGCTTTCTATCTCTTTCTTGGAAGAAATTCTTTGTCAACTTTTTCCATTTCTTTCATGGCTATTAAATTACTTGGTTTCTACTTAATATATCAATTGTATAGTAATTTGTATTTCTCTAGAAATTGTTCATTTTAACAACTTCATTTGTAACAGCATAGAATTATGCATAGTATTCTTACCAATTAAAAAATTTCTCCATGAAATGGGTTTTATAATCCCTTACTAAGTCTTCATTTTAAGTATTTTTATCCTTATACAAAATCTTTATTATGTTCTTTCTTATGGTTTCCTTGTATTGATGTTGAAATTTATTTTACTTTTACGTGAATGCTTATTTTTATTATTTTTGTTTAATAATTAAAGCTCTTAAAGCTATTAATGTACCTCCAACTATAGATTTGGCTATATCCTGTGAATTTCAGAATGAGTGTTGTGATTATCATCTATACAGTTTTGATTTATTTGACAAAAAAGTTACTTAAAAACATTGAATTTATAAGTGGATAGGGTTTGACTTCACTTCTTATGTACCTGTATAATTTCACCACTTTGGAATTTTAGATTTTCTTTTTAGTCTAATAGATCAATTATTGTAAGTGATACAGGCAAAGAGCCTGAAGAGAAATATATATAGACTTTGTAATATATGAACAAAGAGGATATGGTTAAATCAATCTTAATTATACTATTCGTATATTATTTCCTTTTGTCTGTCTCACTTGTTGATGAATCAGACAAGTGTTAAAGTCTCCCATTATTGTTATTTATTGGAGAATTTCACTAATATAAGTAATTTTTTTGCTTCATATATTTTGATGCCAATATTTTTAAATGTGTAATGGTTCTTGACTATTATAATGTCGTTGTAGATTGTACCTTTATTCAATATGAAATAGATCTCATTTCCCCATCTGGTGCATTTTTACTTCACTTGTATTTTATCTAATAATAATACTGTAACTCCAGTTTTTTGTTCACATTTGCACAATATAATTTTGCTCATTCTTTTAATTTTCCCATTTTAGTTACTGTATTAAGTTTGTGATTATTTTTTTTAAAAGATTTTATTTATTTTTATTTGAGAGAGAGCGAATGAGAGAGAGGGAGTACATGAGAGGGGGGAGGGTCAGAGGGAGAAGCAGGCTCCCTGCTGAGCAGGGAGCCCGATGCGGGACTTGATCCCGGGACTCCAGGATCATGACCTGAGCCGAAGGCAGTCACTTAACCAACTGAGCCACCCAGGCGCCCCTAAGTTTGTGATTATTAACTCAAATGCTATTTAGGTTAATATGGGACAAGAACATAACTAAGTGAAGTGGATCAAGGAGTAATAAATTAGAGACCACCACAAATCGTAGAGTGATGCCCTATCTTGGTAAGCCATTGGCTACTCAGGACTAACCAATTATTGCTACAATATGAAAATGTGTCCTGTTGTTTTAATTTTTAAAGAAGTGTTAAAAATATGGATTTTTATCAAAATTTCTCAACTTTGAAACACTTTGTAGCTTCTTCCTTCTAGGAAAAGAACATCATACTCTTTGGGCTGGATAGGTACTAATTGGTAAGATTTGTTTGAGGTATTTTTCAACAGCATATAGTTGAATTTCATTATTGAAGAAATTTGCAGACTTAAACATAACTGGTAAGAGATAAATCTGGTCTTCTGCCATCTTGCTTTATATTGGATTTCCTGCTTTGTTATTTCATTTCTTTATAATTTACTATATAAACCTTTATTTCACCCATTATATATTCAGTAAATAAACACACTCTGTTTTAAAAAATGTATATAATTTGTGTTTCTAAATATGAATTTTAGGTAAATGAGGAATTTATTATACTTTCATTTTTTTACAACCATTTTATCTCTTTATATCCCAGTTTTTATTTATAAACAGAGTTAAACACCTGGTCTTATTAAAATATTCTCATGTTTCTCTTTCAGGATTTAGGATAATTTCTTTCTATTTTTATTATTACATATACATATTGCATTATTTAGACTGGGGATGTTTTTACATTATATATTCTTCCTCCTAATTCTTTTAAAATAAACTATCTATTCATGTGTTCCTGATTTTTAATTCATCTCTCAGCTGGAATGTGTCTTTGAATTTTTTTCGAGAAGGAAGCTATAGGGTTATATCAATAATAATCTTCACAAACAAAAAGCAATGTAATTGAGAACTAAAATTAATATACTGCAGGGGCGCCTGGGTGGCTCAGTCGTTGAGCGTCTGTCTTCGGCTCAGGTCATGGTCCCAGGGCCCTGGGATCGAGCCCCGCATCGGGCTCCCTGCTCAGCGGGAAGCCTGCTTCTCCCTCTCCCACTCCCGCTGCTTGTGTTCCCTCTCTCGCTGTATCTCTCTCTGTCAAATAAATAAAATCTTTAAAAAATAATAAAATAAAATTAATATACTGCAAACATTTTCCACCTCAAAACTCTATTTTTAAAAAAGATTCAGAGAGAGAGAGAGGGAGAGAGCGAGCGAGCACACAAGCAGGGGGAGTGGGAGAAGGAGAAGCAGGATCCCCAAGCTGGATGCAGGGCTTGATCCCAGGACTCTGGGATCATGACCTGAGCTGAAGGCAGACGCTTAACAGCTTAACAGACCGAGCCCCCGGGTGCCCCCACCTCAAAACTCTTTAGATGTCAGTTTTTAAATGCCTTCCTACATATAATGTCCTACAGAAGAAGCTACCTGGGTTTTGTGTTTTGTTACCTGTTTTGTTTATTTTTTTTTTTTGCTATTATTCTTTCAGGCTTTTGTTTGAGTCAAAATGATGGAAAGTATTCACAAGGATATGTCTAAACGGTAATTTCTTTTCCATAATTTTGCCTGGTACACCCGAATCCTTGATTTACAGATTTGGGTCTTCTTTTCAGTTCATAAAAATGAGGGAAGGAAAAAAATAAATTTGTGAAGTTGAAGGCCCTCATACTCATGTTTGCTCCCAAAGCTTCAGAGAAATTTTTCTCCTATGACAGCATCACCTGGTCCATATTCCTTCACATTGTCCCTAAGGACATCAGGAAAATCATCCAGGAATCCTTCCACCATAAGATCAAAATCACAATGCCTTATTGATTCTGTCTTTGTAGCATCTCTGATTACTTCCCTATATTCACATTCTTCCTACCCATTCTCAAAGTAGTTTTCCACCAAAGCGCTGTAATAGCCTTCTAATTACTTGTCCTGCATCTACCTACCATCTCTCTCTTTCTCCCTCTCTTTCTCTCTTTCTTTATATATACACACATACACACACATATAAACACCTTTGTTGTTGTTTGTTTTTTGCTTATTGACTTAAGATCAAACTCTTTCCCTGGCAAAGAAGGATGCTCCAATTTCATATCCAAATCTCATTTTCTAGCTAAGTGGTATGACTCATTTCTCCCTGACCATATCTGTACACTCTGGTCTCAGTACCTTTGCTAATGTTCTGTTTTCTCTGGCTCCTTCTCCTGGTCTTAGCTTTCAAAATACTACCTTACTTTCTAAGAACCATTCTTCTTCATAACATTTTTCCCAATTATAACTCCCCAAAGCACTTCATCTGACTTTAGAATTCCATGGTCCCTCCTTACCTTTGTTCTAGATTTTCACCATATTTTTCTTATCCCCATTGTTGGACTTTATCATGCTACATAAAGGATGGGGATTCTATCTCCCTCATCTTTGAATTATTTATAGTGTCTTGCACATAAAAATGCTTGATGTTGAATGACTGCTTAGCACTGAATGACCCTTTTAGAAAATAAAACATGTCAATTCTGAATACCTGGAGGACATTAAATTTAGCATAAAAGATCTCATTCTAAAAGTATTACCTGAACTGGTCCATTAAAAAGTGAAGAAATTCCTTTATTTCATCCATATGAGTGAAGCTAGGAAGGTGTCCTCCAAGAGCTTGGCAGAATCTCTCAGCTTCTTCCCAGTTCCTTTTTCTTACAATTCTTTCTATATGAAACAGCTTAACAAGACACAATGTTAATCTCTTTTCTGGCATAATCATAAAGTATTCATAATTTCAAAGTTTATTATGGTCAAATGTGTAGGTTTTAAAATTAAGTTTCCTATTTTAATTCAAATATAATTAACATACAGTGTTATATTAGTTTCAGGTGTACAATAGAGTGATTCAATAATTCAATACATTACTCAGTGCTCATCATAAGTGTACTCGTTAATCCCCATCACCTATTTCACCCATCTCTCCACCCACTTCCCCTCAGTTTGTTCTCTATAGTTAAGAGTCTGTTTTTGGTTTCTCTTTTTTTCCCCTTTGTTCTTTTATTTTGTTTCTTAAATTCAAATGTGTAGGCTTCTGAAATGGATTCTCATACATGTAATAATAACATGAAAATGTTTTTATTTTTACCTGTAATAAAAACAGGTGAAAAAACATATACTGTGACACAAACAGGACCTGCTGTAAGTGTCAACTAAAAGGCCAGGACAGGGGCCAGCTACTGCTGTCAGATGGATGCCCTTCCTCAGCCAGGATGGGGAACTGCTCCGACAAGACATCATATTCTCCCACATTCCTAGGACCAGCAGGTAAGGCTATAAAGGATACATATGAATACTTTGGGAGTAGACTTCTGCAGAGAAACAACATAATTATGAACATAATACACTAAGAGCGGTATAAGTACAGGCCTATTTTCTGATGAAGATGAAGCAAAGGGCAGATTGCACTGGTGCGCTAACATTGAGAGAGGGTGGCGAAACAAAACTTGCCACTTCAGACTCTTTCTTTGGTTTGTGAGGATTAATTTTTTCCCAAAAAAAGAAGAAGAGGGGATGATACAATGGTAGATTGAATTACTGATTCCAGTTCTTCAGTTCCCTGTGATATAACCGTATATTCTTGCCATGGCCTCCTGGTGGGTGAAGTGTCCTTCTCTGTACCTTGATTTGGGGCCTGGCCATGTAACTTGCTGTGATTGATGGCCTATTAGTGGAGGTACAATGAACAGAGGCCTGAAATGTGCTTACATGGTTAGGCTTTCCTCTCAGGCTCCAGCAACTGACCATAAGAAGAACAAGCCCCTGGTAGCTACTGACGCTTCAGCCTGAGACCAATCAAAAGGCAGCACATCCCAACTCATAGCCTGGAGTCCAGCATAGCTGACCCACAGTTGAAAGCAGAGCTCACCATTCAAGCCTAAACTAAAACAATCAATCCCTGTTTGACCCAGAGATCTGTGAGCATGGGACTGAATGTTTGTTGTTATAGCCACTAAGTTTTGGGATGGTATGTAATGGTTTCTTTGGGGAACAGCTGACTTATAGAGGCCCCAGAATAAATTTTTTTTAAATTATAAGAAGTGATAGAATTCTTCATTTGACATAAGGATTAGAGGGATATGAGAATACTAAGCAAAGTGTCAGCATGGCATGTAGCTTACTTAACTTCTCAGAACAAAAGAACACTAGAAAAGAGCGAGTTCTGGCTCTGGCCCTGCTCTTTTGGGTAAGACATGAGTTCATCTGGGGATGAGGTGTCTCATGACAAAGGTTCAATGGTGCTCGCAAACACGTTGGTAGGTTACATATGTGCCTGGAGAGGAGCATAATTTCTACAAGCATATGGACTAGGATAGTAGAAAGATAACCTCATTAAGGAACTAAATGAGAATGTTACTTTACCTTATAACAAGAAAGACTTGAGGGGAAACTATGCCAGCCTTCAGGACAGGGGTCTTCAGGCTTAGGAGCTACTTCTTCAGGCTGAATGGGCCCACTTATTTTCTTGCAAACCGAGAGTGCTCTGAAGTTTCTGCAGTCTTTCACCTCCCACTTTCCAAGAGACTTTCCAGTAGCCATAGCCACACACCCACCTGGAGAAGCTGGGGTTGAATCAGAAAGTTTAATTAAACATTACATTTGAAAATTAAAGTCCAAATACTTTCTAGTATCCTTGCCCTTTATTTGGGCCAAGGTCTGGAGAAAGAATATAAAAGATAACAGAAGAAAGAAATGTGTTGTTCATAATAATGATGATGATGATGATGACGACGATGATGGTAATAAAGAGAAGTGTTTATTACCTGCCAGGTACTATTCTAACAGTATCAAATGAATCAGTCCTTACAACTGACCTCCAGAGTCGATTCTATTGTCATACTAAGGTACAGTGAGGATTAGTGACTTGTCCAAGGTCACATGTTAGTAAGTGGTTGATCCAGAACTAGAACCCAGGTGGTCTGCATCTGGAGCTGTACCCGAAACTACTAAGCTGCTCAGCATAGCCTAAGTGGTTCATATTAGCTTTTTTTTTATAGAAAGCCAAAATCCAATACAAAGCATTTGATTAGAAATCAGGGGATCTGGGTTTTAGTAATTCAATAACTAGGTAACATTTGTCAAGTAGATCACCTCTCTGAGATTCTGTCTTCTCAACTCTAAAATCAGAAGGGACTTCTGAGGTCCTTTCTGGTTCACAATATTCTGATTCCATGGCTAACTATGGTCAGTGCTTTGAGCTTGTTAAAGAAAGATGAACTAACTTTCAGATAAATATACCTACAATATTGCCTCCTTAATTCTCACCCATTTGGAATAATAGAAATAAACACATTCAATTTTGGAGAAAGAAGCTAAGAGAAAAAAGCAGAGAGATGAAAGTGTAAAGCACTTCAAAATGAAGCTTCTAGATTCTGTTTGAGACTTACATGGAAAAGATAAACTTGCATTGATGGTTCTAGCTTTGTGCCATTAGAGGGTGGTTTCTGAAAACTGAGTTTTTTAGCTCCTTTTTGGGGGTTATTCCCAAGGATTTCATAAGGGAGACACAGTCACTGCTTCTATTTATGGTTCCATAGACAGACTCTCATCCTGAAGATCATCATTTGCCTCACATTTCAAAGCTAAGTGAAGACCATATCTGGGAGGTACACTGCATTTCACAAAACATCATATTCTACTACTTTAAAAGTAAGGCACTCACCTGGCTCAAGAAAATTCCAGTTGGAAAATGTTACAGCTTGCTTTACTCCACCAACTCCTGTCCAGCTATACTCTCCATGTGAATCTATATCTCTCAGGCCAGTCCAGAAGTATTTTCCTGGAGATTTAGTATACTTTTTAATCATATCATTCAGGTATTCTTGCTCAAATCTACAAAACAAGAGTTAAATTAGTAGGTGTTTTTATAATGATTGAATTGCTATGTAAATTGAAAATGCACCTTTCCCTTAGGAGACTTATTTCATAAAGCTAACCCAGAGTTAAAAGTTCACCAGTACATGTTTACTGATGGTCATACCTGCTAGTTATAGTCAGATTGCAGTTGGTTCCAAAAGGGACCTCATCCTTGTAAATCTTGTAACAGATTTCTCCATGTCTTTTCCAGCCCTAAATCCGAGGAGAGATATCACACTGTTCAGACTTAATGTCCTACCTCTAAGCATGATTCTGCTACACTGGTAACATCTCACACTTAGAGGAATCAAGGACATGGACTGGTAATTCATACACATGATGAAGGTGGGATACAACTTCATAGATAACTCCTACAGGATTGTGAGCTTGTGTCAGACAGAAGGTGTGTCTTATTTCTCTTTGCCTCCAGGGCCTAGCTCCTCATAAGACTATAACGTTGTTGGTTGAACTATTTTTGGAGAGGAAAAATATAAATGGGGGAAGTAAAGACATCAGCATTAAGGATTATAATCACATACATTTTTATAGAAATCATGAATAGATAACTCTTTCCTATAACGTTTTTTCTTCTGTAAGAATGCCAATATGTAATGATTCACTGCCCTCTGATTTGCTCTAATGTAAATGAACAGAAGGTAGCCATTTCTTCTATTTTCCAAGTCTGAATTGTTTCAGTCTCACCTACCATCCTTAACCAAGAAGGTGTAATATTGCTTAGAAAAACTTACATAGGGACTTTACATACCTCATCTGGAGGACACATCTTGTCAGATGTTGTATCATTTATTTGTTCTCCCTTTTTCTTACATACATATTTAAGTTTCTCTTCACAGGACTGGACCTTCCACTGACCTAACTTTTTAAAAATAGAAAAAAATTTTTTCCACAGAGAAATTATTTGCCATATATTTAGAGTTGAACTCTAACTTATTTTAAATCAAGATAGTTTCTTCTCACAAAACTGTGAGCAAGGGGCAAGGGGAGGAGGAAGGGGAGGGAAAAGGAAAATGAATGACTATGTCTGGGAACATACTCCTAGAAAATGCTACCCGACAGTCCTGCAAGGTTGTGGCTCACAGTCTGTAATTTCAGCACCACCTCAAGATCATAGTGGAGATGAATTCCATTTTCTTAGAAGAGTAACAATAAAACCATCAAAGGACATTTAGTACAGAAGTTGAAGAAAGAAGAACTCAGCCTACACGCAGTTGACAGTGTTCAAGTCTTCTCCCACATGACATGGTCAAAGTTTGCCCATTGGTTAAAAACTTTCGGACATGTCAACCAACCATGCTATTTCAGTCTCCTCATATATAACATAATCATGGTAATTAGAACAGCTACTCTCCAAGAATTCCAGAATCAAAAGTTCCTTCCACTTTACTTTAGCTTAGACTTTAAAATTCTCTCTTAACATGACTTTTGCTTAAGTCACTCTGCTTTCTTCAAATTAAATTTCAACAAGTTAATTGTTGTTGATAAGAGTCAGTTTCAAACACTGGAATGCTGTCTAGGTATGTTATCAGTTTAGTCTTGCCTGTGGGATCTCATTTCTATCTTTGACACTGTATCAAAGACATCTTAAATACCCTTTTAAATAGAGCACCAAATGTGACACCCTTCTAAATTCATCTATGACACCTTTCTAGATACATCTTTACTCTTGAAACACTCTTAAATACACATATCATTTATTACTTCCACTTAAGTCTCTCTAGAAGTTTGGGGGACACAAGCCTCCTAAATAATTAGAAGTCCCCAGGAAAGTGATACAAACAAAATATAAAGATACACATGTCTTTTCTCTCAACATGCAGCCTATTTTGGACTCTTAACTAAAGCATGTTCAATAAATAGTTAAGCATTCTACAGAAGAAAGCTGTTCTCTGAAAAACATTAGACTTAATTTTTAATTAATTAATTAATTTTTAAAGATTTTCTTTTTTTAAGTAATCTCTACACCCAGTGTGGGGCTTGAACTCATAAACTGGAGATCAAGAGTTGCATGCTCCACTGACTAAGCCAGCCAGGCGCCCCTGGACCTAATTTTTAAATAAAAATATTTTTTCACTTCTCAAATTAAGATTAATATAAAAATCTGAACATGAATTCAGAAGATGGGATTTTCCCCTTAAGTTGTGGTTATATGTTAAATATACTGATGGTCCAGAGAGAAAGCAGCTTATTAGAACCAATCTGGCACAAGAATTGAGTTCTAACGGGATTTCCTTCATGTGTTTCAGACCAGAGCAGATACTCTCAGACAGGAAGTGGATTGCTTACTTAGTCATTGTTTTATTTACATCTTTTTTCCAGTAGCTTCCAGAAAGACAATCTACAGGGCTATGACCTTTTATTTTCTTTCTAGGCTTAAACACAAATATCCCAACCAAAATCATCTTAATATTATTTGGTATACAATAAGAATATAAATAAGCCACAGGAAGTTTCCTACCTTTCCTAAATAGGAAACACAGTTGGGAGTCTTATTGTAGGGAACATTTGGCTCATTCTTATTCCAATATGTTAGAGTAACTTCAGTACCATCAGACCACTGAAATAAACTTGGTACATTTTTGTTCTTAAGACCTATCCATATTTCTTCTTTGGCATCTAAAAGAAAAATATTTTATTTATTTGGTCTTACTCAATTACATACTTCAATATGTATATTGTTACTGATTTTACATTCTGATAATGGGGTTTTAGGAGCCTCCATGGTATCTGTAATCAATCTATGAAAATATTGATAATTTAGGCAGGCCAGGAGTCAAGGGGTTTCAGGGTACTTATGCAGTCAGAGTACACAGTGGAAAAGCCACACTGTGATCTGTAGGTTAGGTGTTCCTGCTATCTGATTTAGATAAACCTTGCTTTATGGGTTATACAGGTTTCCTCTGCTACCCGAAAGCTCTTTCTGCCACTTCACTTTTACCGCCTGTTTTCACTAAGTGAAAGAAATCTGAGGTGGATTTTTGCTTTTACAAAATGGTGTTTGCTTCTTTGTTTTTATGCCATTTTGGTTTATGAAAGGTTTCATAAGAACAGTCTCCTTTTGGACAGCAGGGGAAAACTGCAATGAAATTCTACAAATACAATCATAGATACTCCAGTTAGAATAGGATTGATGTCCATCCCTGCCCTGGGATGATGATGCTGCCCTCCCAGGGGAAACAGTTAACACCATGCTGACACAGAATAGGTGTCTATTATTAGCTATTACTATTAGTGAATCCTAGGAGGAGGATATAATACAGCCTGTCTAGTGTATTTTTGTTCTTCAGTCTTTAGCCTTTAAATAATTACAAAAGTGAAATAATCGTGAAATAATCATCACTTAAGCATCTGGAGCAACTTAAATAGCACTTAGTTTATGAGAAGAGGGAAATTATTCAATCACTGGCTATACTGTCAAATTGGCAGCTATTAGCTACATGTGGCTATTTGTAAATTAATTAAAATTAAATAAAAGTAAAAATCAGTTCCTCAGTTACATTGCAAGTGTTCACAAGCCACAAATGGCTGGTGGCAGCTGTACTGGACAGCACAGATTATAGAACAGTTCCATCATCACGGAAAATGCTATTGGACAGTGCTGATCTGTAAGGATCAAATTGTAAGCTTTCATTCCCACCAAGAGTCTAAAAATAGGGGTACTTTAGAATGTTTTAAACCTCTCAAATAGGATATTTTAAAAACTTACCGCCATTATGGAGTTTTGTGACAACCACCTCCACATCTGCTAAAGAATGAATGCTGATGAGATCGCCGCTCAAGGCTTTGCATTTCGTATGTGCCTTATCCCAGGAATCACTTTCATTTACCAGCAGATAGCAAAAACCATTATTTGACAGCCAGCCTGCATCACAGTGTGTATCTAAATATGTCCAAACATCTGCAGGAAAAGCAGCTATTTATGTTCCAGTAAAGATACATCTATTTTGAATCAATAACATTGCAAATTCTTCCTTCTTAAATCATCAAGATTCTGGAAAACGGGGGAATGGGATGTCAAATAGCACAGGGACATGAATTTATGTGTTGCTTCATTCTACATAGCATCATAAGAATGACTGCAAGGGTAAAGATAATGATATGACTGTAATGTGATACAAATGTGCTACATGATTAGGCTCCGACTATTTGAGGAGGGACTGCCCTTAGTCCTAATAGACAGGAGAATTGTGTGGGGTAAGCCAGTTGCTGACCAATCTTCCTTGGTATCGGGATTTGTTAGGTTCCCCTCCCATCTCTGACTTTGAGAGGTTACGAAGTCCAGCCTCCTTTCATGTATGGTCAGATTAGCAGGGGATGTGCATTCATGCCTACCATTGGACAAAGGACAGAGATTTAAGGAATAGAGTAAAACATTTATAAACTCCACATGAAAGAGAAGATAGCAATTCAAGGGAAAGGGCACAGGACCTCTCTGGACCTCTTCTTTCCTTCCTGCTCGTAGACCTACATCCTCATGCAATTAGTGATTCTTTGTTTTGATCATGTTAAAACTCACTCAGATGATGGTCAAGAAAGACTGGAGAAAAAGACTGAGGTATAAAACCGCACAAAATATTTCTATCCTTCTTAATAGAATTAGAAATTAAGTCAGTTACTCAGACTTCATGGATTCTGAACTGTTTGGAATGTCTGTTGTATGAAAACACAGCATCTTGGGCGCCTGGGTGGCTCAGCTGGTTAAGCGACTGCCTTCGGCTCAGGTCATGATCCCGGAGTCCTGGGATCGAGTCCCCCATCGGGTTCCCGGCTCAGTGGGAAGCCTGCTTCTCCCTCTGACCCTATCCCCTCTCATGCTGTTTCTCTCTCTCTCTCTCTCAAATAAATAAATAAAATATTAAAAAAAAAAAAGAAAACACAGCATCTTAAAAATGTGGACAGTTTATTCTTCATTTAAAGATAAAATTCAGGTCCAGTTAGCTTCTCACACTTGCAAGATAACTCAATTTTAAGTTTCTGAAATAGCACTTGCTGCTATTATTATTATTATTATTTTATTTTACAATTATGATAAAGGAACAGAGGAAAAAATACCCATAATTGAACTTAGAACAAACATTTTCCTATTCTAGTCTTTGTCTCTATGAATACATATTTTTACAAGATTAAAATGAGAAGTAGGCATATCATTTTGCTCTGCTCTTGTATTTTCCTGTTGGCGCAGTTATTTTAATAAATGCATATTACTCGATCATGTGGAAACATCATGATTTACTTAATAATTGCTACTGCAGCATATTTATTTGATCTGTCATCAGTCACCCTGGTTTATTTTCATCTGTGCTGTCTTTTCTATTATGCTTTTTTGTGTGGACTAAATTTGGTTTGAATCAACTTGGAAGATGGATGTTCATTTCCCCCTATATTTTAATAAAACATCTCCTGACAATCTTTATTCTATATATTTATTTTTTAGTCTTAAAAAATAGCTTTATGTTCCTGTATGGATAAGAGATTTTATTCCCTTCCCCAACATTCTTTAAACAAGACATTTTAAAACCTCCTTTTTTTCCCTCCCAGTTTTGAGTAATAGTTTTTCTTATTCAGGAGGATTTAATCAAATACCAGGTATGTGGTGGGGCTTGTGCAAGATAGTAAGGGCCCTCTTCTTATTCTTTCAAAGGCTTCTGAAGTTTCTCTGCACCTCAGAAACTTCAACTGTTCCATGTTTCTCTTATCTCTGAAATCCCTTGAAAAAAAAAACAAACCCTCCTTGTACACGTTTGTCCTTCTGCACCTCCCCTTTTCTACCTGATTTATCAACACAACAACCTAAAGAAGCAGCCTGGCAAAGAAGGACAGAGCAGAGGTGGGCATCGCGGGGCAGGAACTGGAAACCCTAGAAGAGTTCCCCCATCCGTCGTTTTCTACTTTTCACAGAGGCAAGTCATACATAAAACCTGAGTGTGCATCAGCATCTCCAGGAAGGCTTCTTAAAACACAGATTGTTGGGGCCTGCAGAACTTTTGATTCAGTAAGTCTGGGGGGGGGTCCTAAGAATTTGTATTTCAAACAGGTACAGGTGATACTGATACTCTTGGTCTAGGAACCATACTCTGAGCACCACTGTTCCAAAGAAAAAAGAGCCACCTGTGAACAGAAATGTATTTCTTACCTAGAATACCTCTGCCTTCTTATGGCGATATACCAAACCAAAGCTTTACACATATAAAGTTAATAATAGCCAACCACAGGGTCTAAATGAAGTAGTTTTTGGCATTGGCAGGAACAGGTGAAGGAAAGGTAGAATTAGATATCTGAAATGGATCTACTTGACTTCACAAAACTATAATTTTAAGACCTACTTGCACAAGGAAATGAAAAAGATACCTGTTAACTCCACTGTGTTATTTAATGGTTTCTTGCAGACATAGGGCAATTGAGCTTCACAGGAAAAACTCTGCCATAGACCAGACATGGCATCCATTCTCGCACAGCTGGATCCGCCTATTATCATAGGTGCACTAGGCATATCTTAAACGGTAGAATTTTCAAAGAATTAGAAAGAGAAGGTTAGGCCCAGAATGGTGGTTAGAAAAAATAATTTGTATTCCTAATTTTCTGCTTTTATTGGAACTCATAAAATAGTTAAACCTTCTATTAAATTGAGATGTATAAGCCTCAATGAACACCCATGTGCTTAAATATGTCTTCCTTCTAAAATACAGGATCCAAGGCCAAATACTATGACACAGTATAGTTAACTTAAAAAACAAAACCAAAAATCAAAAACAAACCTCTGCCCCCAATCAATTTCCATATCATACTCTGTAGACGGTAGCTCTTAATCTTCTACTCTATATAATAAATATTCTAATTTATGATTCTGTAATGCCCTTAAGACCTTGAAGTAAAAGTTAAATTATCTTTAAAGATTTTATTTACTGAGATAATAGAGAATTTATTCACTAATAATGAAGTTTCATTAAACTAAAATGACCTATTGGTATTTTATTGCACTTAACCCATTTTTCTTTTATGTGTACAGGATACTTTCGTACTGAAGCTAGTGTTAACTCTTAGGTTCTACATTTGTCAGAAGCCCAAGATTTTATTTTTTAAAAAAAGGTATCTAAACTTCTTTTGGGGAGAAAAATCTTTTGGCTAAGTAGGATTTTGTTTGTTTTATTCACTATAAAATTTTCTTTAAGGTATTCATTTGTGTAATAAAATACAGCCATTATGTTGTTAGTACTTGAGGACTACCGTACGAGACCCCAAGAGTTTTAAAATGAGAACATATTTCTGTATGGATTTGAGCTGCAGATGAAACAACACAGGTTAGTCATAGACACGTCAAGTCGCCTGAGGGACACAGAACAGCTTCTAGGCCATGTGATGGGGTTTGTTCTGCTGTTACTTAAAAATGTAGGGTTGCCGTAAAGGTTAGAGACAAATGCTCAGTTATCCATGATATGGTTCAACTTGTCTATAATGGTATCACAGTAAAGAAGGAATTAGGGGAAAAAATTCTTTGGAGAAGTAACCATAATAACAGTTGTCAAGATTTGAAATTTTTATAAGCTATCAGTGAGTGGGATGCTTTTGTTTATTTACTTTTTTGGAGCTTTTGCTATGTGCATAGCAGGTGGAGGAGGGAGCAGTTACCTGGGTCCCAGTTGAGAAAGTTTAATGGCCTGTGGTCTGACCATTCCCAGCCTCTAGCAGAGTATAGCTGATTTAAGCCAATCCAGAAAATTCTTGGAATGCCTTCTTTTTCTGTAAGAATCATATAATTTTAACAAGTGACAAAATTACCTAAATTATTATCTAAGTCAGACTTAAGTTTCTACTAATAGCAAAAACATCTGAAGGCCTTGATTGTAAGTCAGGAATCTATCCAGTTTCATAAAAATACTTGTCTTATGAGGCTGTAATGATGATTAAATTATTTAATTTATCTAGAGATATTAGGGTTTTACTCATAGTTTGAATTTACCAAATATTTATATTTATTATAAAACAGTGTGATAGGATTTATCTGAATTAGTCAATAGGTATTTGTTTTATATATAGAAAAAATGCTTAGAGTTTTGTGCAAAAGGGAAAAAAACAACCCATGAGACCCACCTCTTCCTTTAAAGAACTTACTAGTCTTATAAAAAGTAAATGCACATACATGCAGGATAAACTTGTTTTCAAGTCAGACTGATTGTGTTCAAATTTTGGCTCTGCTAATTACTTGTGGGTGACCTTGAACAAGTTACATTTCCTCTCTGATCCTCACATTCCTCATCTGCCAAGTGAGCATAATAAAAATACCTATACCTCATAGCATTGTTATATGGTATTAAATAAGATAATGTCTGAAAAGCATTTAGTCCTCAGTCTGAAACATCATTGTCAAATCATCAGAGACTCAATAACTTGGGTTTCTTGATTTTTAAAAAAGATTTATTTATTTATTTTAGAGAGAGAAAGCAAGGGTGAGGGGAGGGGTAGAAGGAGGGGGAGAGAGGCAGACACCCCACTGAGGGTGGAGCCTGATGTGGGGCTCGAGCCCACAACCCTAAGATCACAACCTGAGTCAAAATCAAAAGTTGATCACTCAACCAACTGAGCCACCCAGGTGCCCTGGGTTTCTTAACTTTTAAAAAATAAAATAAAAACTTTGTTTATAAACTTTCTAGTAAAAAATGTGCAATACTCTGATGGAAAAAGATAGAAATGTAGTGATCCGAAGGGGTACGTGCACCCCGATGTTTATAGCAGCAATGTCCACAAAAGCCAAACTATGAAAAGAGCCAAGATGTCCATCGACAGATGAATGGATAAAGAAGATGTGTATATATACAATGGAATATTATGCAGCCATCAAAAGGAATAAAATCTTGCCATTTGCAACAACGTGGATGGAACTGGAGGGTATTATGCGTGAAATAAGTCACTCAGAGAAAGACATGTATCATATGATCTCATTGATATGAGGAATTCTTAATCTTAGGAAACAAACTGAGGGTTGCTGGAATGGTGGGGGG